>NC_087075.1:12241127-12841127 GCF_026151205.1 Bolinopsis microptera | reverse complement strand
TTCGTCATCATCCTCGTTAGCATTCATCTAATTAACTTAGTATAATTACGTAGTGCAAATACATGATAACTGTTACCTTGTTACAACACGATAGTTACATCTGCTGTACAATTTGAAATGCAAACAGGTTCAATACTTCATCAGAATTTTCCATCTTGCAGATTCATCATGGTGCACTGTGGCGAAGGTGACTGTACCAACAACTTCAGTAAGAATAACATGGTTTCTAAATGGCCCGGGAGACGATTCATAAGATTTTATCGAATGCCAGTTCCCGAGAAAAACAAGCATTTATTTCTGAAATGGCGACAGAGAATTCGAAGGCAGCCTGAAGATGTCAAAAAGAGCACCAGAGTTTGCTCTGAGCATTTTACCGAACAGGATTTCGATCCATATGATCTGGCCAACGCTCAGAAAGCTGAATCTACCAAGAAGATGTGGATACGATTGCGACCTGACTCTGTTCCAAACACTGATAGGCAGACTGGTAGAATGAAGGTGCACCTGTCGAGTCAGATTACGGAAGAAATTACACCCGTGAGACCAGGGCGAAAAAGAGTCAGAAGAGACATCGAGTACATAGATCAACTCATATCAGAAAACGATGCTATTCTACAGGGTGAGTTGAAAATACTGTGTGGATGTTAAAAAGCGATACAATTTTTTACGATTTTTATAATCCTGTAGGTTCCAGTTCAACAAATCAAGGTAACATCGACGAACACCAAGAAGTGGAAGGACTTTTAGCGAGTGATAATCCTGCTTTATCTCACCTTGCTTCCTATTTTGATACTGACAGGAACCTATCAGTTTTGTCGCCGGCTAGTACTGAGACTAGTAAAGGAGTGCAATGCAGTCCGTCTAAAAAGACTGTTCAACGCAAACTGGCTCATCATCAACTGCTAGCTCGTCTCTATTAGACGAAACACACCGACAAGAAAATCTTTCAAGTGAATTTGATACAGATTCACACAACCCGTGTAGCAGTGACGACGAATATAACCCTTGACCCCCCCCCCCCCCCTATGGACCATGACTAAGTCTAACGGCAGTTATTGATAAGAGGGTTACTCGTAAAACTCAAATGAAATCGCATGGAAAGATGCATGAGAAAACACAGCCAATTTCCTGGGTTTACGTGAACATTCAAGAATAACTGCTGCTCTTCTCGTACTGCCCAAAATGCGGAGGAAAAGTTCTCAGTTCGAAAGTGCGATTTAAAGGGATTGCAGTCTCTGTAGATTATGTTTGCACAATGTGAACGCTCGGATCGAATCCTTCTACTTGGCATTTAGCAGCAATTAGCAGTCCCATTGTTCGCCGTAAATTCGTCATAAACATTCATATCTCATGTTGTATCGCCTTGTCAGGACTGAGATTCCAGAGCATTATGAATTTCCAGAATCTGGTGGAGCTCCCCACTCTGTCTCGACCCCGCTTTACAGAACACGTCAGAGCATGGCTCTACCCAACAATCTACATGATGTATTCTGAAGGAAGAGACCGTATTTGCACTGGACTAAAAACACATTAAACTGATGGTAAACATGTAGTACTTTGCGGAGATGCTCAGTTCGATTCCCCTGGCGTCTCCGCAAAGTACTGCACCTACACAATCATGAACTGTGACACTAATGAGGTTGTCGACTTTGCGATACTTCAGAAAGGGCAAGTCAGTGGCGGTCTAGAACACCAGGCATTTCGTCAGGTATGGGAGAGCTTGATCACCGAGGATGGGGTCAAACCAAATGACTTGGTCATAGATCGCCAAGCGACCATCGCCAAAATAGTGGCGGACAAGTATCCTGAGACAAAAATAAATTTTGACATTTGGCACACGGCCAAAACATCTCAGTTCCACCCTAAAATATCAGCATGGAGAAAGTCCCTTGTTAATCATATGGTACTCTTGCAGTGCGTGTTAAGGGGATCCATTGAAATGTTTCATTCATGTTTACTACATCATTGTGTTAAATATACAATATACATGTGTGGACATACAAAGAGGAGATCTTTAAGATCTTTGAAAAACTTAGAGAGAGCATTGGTTTAACTAGGCCGTACCCGAAGATACCTGTAAAGTACGCTGCATCCAAACATGGATCAATAACCAGGCATTCTAATAGGTCAATAGACTGGTTTAATGTGGAAGAGGAGGACTTTTTAGCGCTTTTCAGGGTGATAACGGCGACACGGTTTTCAAACGATCTTCGAAATTGTGCAAAATTTCTTCATACAGGCAATCTTGAATCGTTTCATTCCATGAAGCTACAATACCTCCCAAAACTGCACAGCTTCGAACTAGACACCATGACAGTTATGACGATGCTCGCTGCTGTGCAAAACAACCTGTACTTGAAGGAGGAAAATCGATTGAAGTCATACACAGTGAGAGCATACTCCAGAGCCATGAAAGGTTATGTTCTCAAACAACCTGTACGACAATATCAGCTTCAAGAAAGCAATAAAAGAAGAAATCATTGAAAAGATGAAGTCAGGGACAATATTGGTAAAATGTGACTTTTCCCAAACTCGATATGTCAAAAAATAAGTGCCTAAAACCTTCCATGGAACCACGCTTCCTGACAAAGTTACCATGATAAGAGAAAGGAAGTCGAGAATGAAATCATAGGACTGGACTGATTTATGTATGCTCACATGCTTATTTATACAAAAAACGTGCAATTTCCATTGGTCCCATTGTTTCTTTCGATAAATAGTAAGTATCAAACAAAAATCAATTCGAAAGCCGAAGCAAACCGTATAAAAATCGAATTACTTGGACGATTACGTCTGCTAAATAGTGTGTTTACACAGAAGCGCAATACAAGCATGCCTTAGATACATAGTACAAGGTAACATTACTGGAGGTCCTAGCGTTAATTTGAATTTCTGTTCAAATAAAGTCCGATAATTTTGTTAAATCAAATACTAATACTAAACATGAATGCCTTCGAGCGTTCATGTCCGTCCAAAATTAACGTCCGATAAGGTGATCACAAACATTCTGTCAGGTTTGGACTCCATTCCCACGGATTTTGCAGCTCAGGACGCTCTCTCGTTTGACGAGGAGCTGTTCGAGGTGTCGGAGGAGGAGCTGCGGAGTCTGAGCGAACTGTTCCCCAACTACTCTCATCTTCTTTTTCCTGTTAGTTAAATGTTTGTGTTACCAAAAATGCTAAAAAATGGGAAATATGGGGGAGATGCGAAAAATTGTATTTTTTGATTAATTTATTAAAATGCTGTATTTTGAAAGGTCCTTTTTGCCTTGTTATGGATATATTGTACTCCGTTTGAGGTACATGGTAACTATGGTAGGGGGGTCCAAGGGGAACTTTGGGGAACTTTGGTAAAATCCCCCAAGATTTCTGAAGTTCCCCAAAAAAAAGTTCCCCAAAACTCCCCAAAATTCCCCAAAATTATTCAAAATTATTCAAAATTATTCAAAATTATAAGTTCCCCAAAAAAAAGTTCCCCAAAATTCCCCAAAATTATTTGTTTCATTGATAATTTTTTGGGGAACTTTGGGAAAGTCCCCCAGGTTTCCTGAAGTTCCCCAAAACTCCCCAAAGTTCCCCTTGGACCCCCCCCCCCCCCTATGGTAACCATGTTCCAATACTGTAATCTCCTCTCAGAAGAAGGAGTGTGAGGAAATGGTCTGTAAAGATGAGCCACTCCCTCTATCTGAGGATTCAAAAGATGAAGATAAGCAACAAGGACACAGTGCTGATAAGCAGCATCTTAACAGGTTGGTAATACCTGAACATATCTGAACATATCTGAACATATCTGAACATATCTGAACATACCTGAAAATACCTGAAAATACCTGAAAATACCTGAATATATATGAACATACCTGAACATACCTGAAGATACGTGAACATATCTGAAAATGCCTGAACTTACCTGAACATACCTGAAAATACCTGAAAATACCTGAAAATATCTGAACATATCTGAACATATCTGAACCTACCAGATAATATCTGATAATACCTGAATATACCTGAAAATACCTGAAAATACCTGAATATATCTGAACATATCTGAACATACCTGAGCATACCTGAAAATACCTGGAAATACCTGAAAATACCTGAAAATACCTGAATATATTTGAACATATCTGAACATACCTGAGCATACCTGAAAATACCTGAAAAAACCTGAACATATCTGAACATACCTGAATATACCTGAACATACTTGAAAATACAATTTTTGCAGCTACTCACACCGAACTTGTTTTACATGATAACTTATAGTATAGCCTGACTTAACATCAATGTATTGCAGTTACATTTACAAAAAACCACAATATCTCCTGTGAGGCAAAAAAGCATAGAAAATGAGAGCTTGAAAAATATTCGTGAGATTCAACACTACCAGACTGCAGCTGGACTGAGAAACATTATGTAAAACTGCTGAACCAAAACACGTTGCCGTTAATGAACCAGACCCACTGGTCTAATTGCATGCGGAGGTGTTGTTCCATGAGGTTCCACCTATCCTCTCCTCTGAGAAAATACCTTAGTGAGGCACGTAGAATTGGCTACAGAATCAGGAAAGTGCCGACTACAAACACGAAATTTTATTTATACCCAGAAAAACATGGCTCCCAAAATAAAGCCAGAATTAGTGGGCAATAAACCGTACAAGTGGCGATGAAGTGGGCTCCCCTTAACGTGGGGTTTACGTATCATGTTACACAGGGTTATATATAATATTATTATAATGTAATACTGTCTTCATGATATGTGACTAACAGGGGGTATTAGTGGGCTTCATCCTCTTCTCCTCCTTCAATGTGATTATCTGTATTAGCGGTTTTGTTGCTCCTCGTGTTAGGTTGCTAGTGGTTGTGTCTGCGGTTTTTATGGCACTTTGTTCATTCTTGTACACTTATACACACGGTTTTTATGGCACTTTGTTCATTCTTGTACTGCTATTTCCAGGAGTGTATCGTTCATTATAGTTATACTGTATAGTGTGAGGTTGTCAACACTGTTAAAGTACCTTATGCTCCTATGTGCACTTTATTTATGAACCTTATTTGAGACATTTTCCCTCTGCTACCCATAATTGAGGGCCCCTAATATTCCGGCTGCTCACTATTAAGGCAGCTCACTATTACTATAGGGCAGCTCAGCTCGTTCTGTGCAATCCTCATTCTGCGACTGTTACCCAGGTGGTCTTTATTATAACTTAGTGCATTAATTATGTGTGATTGCATTAATTATGTGTGATTGCATTTTCATTTATGGTATAGTAGAAGTAGTGATCAACTGATGGTTACCGACTTTCCGTAGTACCCACTGTTAATGAGTTCCAACTTATTTTTCTTCGATACATTGCAGAACGCAGAATTGAGTTGTGAAGGAGGTAATCATGGTAACTAACCAGGTAGTCATGGTAACTAATAGTAACTTACTAACTAGTTACTAACTATCCATTCCAAGTGATCTATTTGGTAATAGCAAATGAGGTTAACCGCACAACAACTTAAACATAAAATGCGGCCAATTAATTAATTAATTATGCGACCAATTTATTAATTAATTATGCGACCAATTAATTAATTAATTTGTGCGACCAAATAGATAATTAATTAATTAATCAATTATAGATTTCAAATTTGCGGCTGGTCGACGGGTCGACCTTTTATTCAAATCGAAAATGTATATCCGAACTCTTTCAAATGCTGAAATAACTTGAGCCGCCTTTACTCTAGAGGAATTTGCCCTTCTCTGCTCATAATACTGACTCAGGAACCGCATAATAATGACTTTGATATAACTTTTATCAGTTCTCTTTTGAAATACCTTTACATTCGTTACATTTTTCAGTTCCTTGATATTTCAGGTTGCTGAAAACTGTATTTTGTATAAATAGCATCTTGTAGATTGGGTGTGTACTAGATATTTACATAATACACAAGTCACAACTATTACTTGCTACAATTGTAACGAATATTATTATAAATATTTTGCATATTATTGTATTTAAACTAATAGCTGCAGTACTTGAACAACACAAATTTTAAATGTTTAACTTTTAGCTGCAACAGTTTAACAATAATAATAATAAATTGAAGTTTAATAAAGACCACTTTTAAGATACAACTTATACTCAGCAGTGTTTAATCTAAACATCCCAGAAAAGTACTTGATTAAGATAAGGACTGATAACGTATGCTTGAAAATATATCGCAAAGTCTAATGACAGAAAATGATACTTATATGTAAAAATCGAACACCAATATTGACCAAAATAAATTATCGATAAACAAATATTATTATGTAAATATTTTACATGTTTAACTTTTAGCTGCAATAGTTTAACAAATATTATTAAAATATTTTACATGTATAACTATTAGTATAGCTGCAGCAGTTTAACTAATATTACTACTAATATTTTACATATTATATTATCTTACTATATATAATTAAGCGAGACGATATATATGGATATATGGAATATGGATGGATCCGTGCCATTTTACTGACACCACGGCATCAACTTTAACGCCACTTCCCGCAAAAACCGTAAAAGATATACAACCGAAACTTTTTCTACTGGGTCAAATTCTTTTATGCTTTTCAAATCAGCATGAAAAAAATAAAAAATTGGCCAAGGAATAGGAGTTCTGGAGCTCAAAATTTGGACTCCCAAGTAGTGTCAAAAACACGAATTAAATAGGTAATAATTATTTTAGTCTCTTGAGTCTTGACACCATTTTAGGGTTATACGGGTTCCTGCCAGTGTATATAACTTATAACCAGTTATTCAGAATAACCTGCCTATTATACTACTCAACAGTTTGATCCATTGTACTATTACAATAATACCCAATATAAATAGTGTAACTGTGTGTATTGATATTTAACCTGCAAGGTTTTTAGGGTGGATATTGTCATCAGTTATAGTATGCTATTGTTATATCATCAGGCCTTGATAAACGTTTAGTGTGCAGACAACATACAATTTTGTGCTGATAAGATTCATATCAGTTTGTTCACAACAAATGTGGATGTGCAGTTAGAATTGCTCTTGTGCAGGCAACAAGGTCACCATGTTACCAAGGCAACAAGGTTACCAAGGCAACAAGGTTACCAAGGCAACAAGGTTACCAGATTACTAAGGCAACAAGGTTATCAGGTTCCCAGGTTACCAAGGCAACAAGGTTACCAGGTTAAGATTGTCATCTTCACAGACATTGTCTGAGATCTTGTTTCCCTGTGGTTTGATCTGTGTTACTCATTTAGAGGTCAAGCATTGTAGTTACCAAGGCAACTAAAATAAGGCAACTTAAAGCATTTTAGGGCATTCGTGCTTATGATCAGGCGCTCAACTGTTGCTCATTCGGAGCCGCCTTACACGATATACAGGTTCAAATTGGTGCCGATGCAACCCCAAATTCCCTGGTGCTTCAGCCGATATGGTGAAGATAAATCATTGTCCTACAAAGGACTTATTCTACGAACATGCACCCACTTCAAGTCACATCCTGAGAGGAATCCTTCACACTCCTGTCATCATTTCATGTCTATAACATAGGTTCGAAGGACCTAATAGTTCACTTCCCAGCCAATCAGTCGACGAGCCCATCTATAGATGTTCGAATCATCCTTTGTCTACTGTCCCTCGGCCATGAATGCTCATCCTGTTCCTTGACAATAAAGTCTGGTGTCAAGTATGACCCTAACATCCACCCCACCGATCATCTATCACATAGACAAGAAAATCACAAGGACTTTTTCAAATCATATCAATTCCAGAAGGTAATCTCACCTGGACATAAGATATAGTTCACGTTCAGATCAGTAACTGGAGAACAAAAACTCTACAATCTTGGATAGGAGATTCAGAATACAGGAATGCTCAAGTTTGGGACTAATAAACGTAACTACATTGGTCGAAACTTCAAGCATGGCCTAAAGAATGGGCGCCTATAATCAAAAAACATTGACCTGACAGCTGTCATCCTACAGCATGTTGTTATTCATGTGCGGACTAAATGATATAAAAGCAACCTCAAAAGTCAACGTCAGAGTGTATATGTTGTTCAGCTTGTTTACAAAAATAAAAGAAAATTAAGCTGTATGAAACCCCTAAATTGTTTTGTTTATGTTTGCCGGCTGCTTCCTACAAAATTGCTGATTTGAATAGAAAAGTTAACTTGTTTAATGAACTGCTGACGAACGGTCTTACATCTATGTGTTCTGGTGTTCAGAGTGTGCTAGGTTTTATTGGCTTTGCTGATCATTATGCATGTTGGTCCATCAATTGACAAGCAGTGATCAGGACAAAATCAGGCCTGACAGCTTCACCTTAACGAACTAGGTTGCTAGGGTCCTTGCTGGCTAATTAAATCAAACATATTTTCCAGGCTCCTACCGAGGAGTTGATAACGAAGAGGAATACGACTAGCAGAGTTGACGGAAGACCTTCAGTTCAGTTCCAGAGTGGAGGCCGGGTACAGTTACCAGGTATAATGGTAACTTTCTCAAATAAGGAAAATGCAGTCACTGCCTTAAGAGCTTATGTTTATAGGTCAAATAATTTGTGAATGTTTTAAATGGCACATTTGTCATTATACATGAAAAATGTTTCATAAAAATCTGAAGAACCGTGATCAATCTATTTACTTTTGTAGTCAGTGCAAAGCGCTAATCCTTAAAAGTACAACCGTATTAAAGATATGTATTTTAGTAAGTCGACGATTTAACCAATAACACCGACCCCTTGATTCTGAAAAATGAACTTGTTCTAGAATATTGTAAGCTTACTCCACCAACAAATTTATAATAACCGACTTAGTGCGATCTTCATAAAATCGGCGGCTCTTTCTTCCTGAATATCGACGGCAATAAAAAGAACTCTCGACCATCTCATATCTGAATTTAGTAGTGCCTCAAAACTAATTTCCCCTATTAGGCTTGCGGAACCAATATTAGACCAGAAGTGAGTTCGTTTACCCTATTATGGATTCAATAAGTTTCTACCGACTACAACTTGCATAACAAATCGAAGGAATACGGGCGTTGCAGTTTATGTTCACAATGCTTTATGCAGTCGTTAATGTTAGATGTATCAAACGTCACAGTAATTTTGAAAGCTCTTTGTGATATTCATACAGAATCTAAAAACTATAAACGTTAGGAGTAATCTATAGACCACCTAGTGAGACATTGACGAGTTTCTCGCTGAGCTAAAAGTAATTATGGGTAAACTCCCAAAGTTTAATTGTAGTGGTATTGGTGATGTTTAATATTTAACTCCATAACGTGCAATGGAAGATGCCACACAACGTAATTAGAATAACATAATGCTCGGATTAGTTTCTCACCAACGATATCTTTCCAAACACACGGAAAGCCTGAATGTAAACCATCCTGTATTGATAATATTTTCACTAATGGAAATCGAAAGCCGTTGTTTACAGGAACGTTTGCAACTCAATGTTTCTCATCACAATTGCATCTTTCAAATAATAGGTTGTCATTAATTTTGTAGCTGATGATACCTAAACTTAAAACACGCACCAATATTCGGACTATAGCACTTCTCAATTTGAAGCCTTTCTACATTAAATTGATAAGGAACAACATACCAATCTCCTGAATAACGCAGTAGTTTCTGCACTAATTTTCAGAAGGCACCTAGAAGAGGCTTCAAACTTGACAACCGAAATTATATAAAGTAAACCGCTTTGAACACCATGGATTACTAGTGGTTATTGTTACTCAATTCGAAACGAAAGACTGCATCTATGATTTGTGGAAAAAAGTCTCAGAAGAAAAATTGTTATTGCTAACCTAATAATAATATTATTTAACGAGAGGATGTGTAATTGCCTCACTTGTTATGAATATAAGCAAAAAAGATACCTTGAATAAAGGATTAAGGAAGCATCTCAAGGGTTACTTATTGACGTGTCAAAGAAGAATCATTATGCTGGTAATTAACTGATGCTCTGGTGATAGTAAGAAAAAGTGGGAAATCTTAAACCACTATTCGTGGAAAATCCAGGGCGTGAAATAAGCCTTGTTATCCTTAACGATCAAAAAATATAAATCGAGGTGATTGCTAATGAAATCAATAATATCTTTCAAGTCGTTGAATCCAAACTAAATGAAAAATTATTTGAAATTATATTAACCTGGATGCATTTCCCTCATTCTCAATCTTACTTACCTAAAACCTGTGAGTCAAGATATATCTAAGTGATTGTTACACAGTATGAAATTATCAGATATTATTAATGAAGTTCACAAATGGTAAATCTAGTGGACATTCACAATTTCTCGTTATAAAAAAGTCTGCTAGAATTATATCTCCTTTTTAGCCAAGCACTTTAACTCCATTGATTGCACAGGGGATATTACCAGATGAACTTAAATTAGGAAAGATAAGTCCATTTATAAAAAAGGTAATCTGGAATATTTGAAAACTATAGGGCAATATACAACCTTACCAGTATTGGAAAAAAATTTTAGAGATTAACTTATTTATAAAGCGTTATTTGTACAGCTTCCTAATTGCTAAGAATCATAAATGAGAATCAATTTGGATTTTAGAAAGGGTCACTCAACAGCCACGCACTGAACTTATCTGTTAGCCATATTCGAATCACACTTAAAAGACAGGAAAAACGAGGTTCCTTGGCATTTTACATCGATTTCAATAAGGCTTTCGACACGATATCTCACGAGAAGCTTTTTTCAATTAAAATAATACGAGAATTAGGGGCAACGCATGAATTTGTTAAAAAAGTTACCTGGTCAAAACCGGAGCAATATGTTCACGTCTTAAATGAAAACTCGATAACTTCCTGTTGAGTGGGGAGTTCCAAGGCTCTGTTCTAGGTCCTTACTATTCCTCCTTGATATAATTGACCTATTGCAAGTATCTTATTAAGGCAAGTGTATCTTATTTGCCTGACGACCCACTAACCTATTCGTTTCTGCAGAATCGAAAAAAGGACGTTTATGATGTAGCTAACGATATTCTTTCGTATATTTCTAGATACATGTAATGTAATTACTACATTATTAACGCTAAAGAGAGCTGTTATATGTATTTTCCCAATAAACAAAAACGTGTAAATGAATCGTCTACTTTGCAGTACACCCGTGATTTAAATATCTCCATAGACGGCTCCTGAATAATACGTGTATTAAACAACTAAGTTTTTAGGTGTGCTGATTGATGTTAACCTGAATGGAAACCTACATCGAATCACTAAAATAGAAACTTAGAGTGTAGTTGGTGTAATTTACCGCATAAAAAACTGTCTACCTATAAAACTGCCAAGCAGATATACCACACACTATTTGAATCACACCTTACGTTCGCCATTCTCAGTATGGGGTGGTGTCTTCTACCAAGTTATCAAACCCGATTCTTAAACAGGAAGAATTATTAGATTAATTTTTGGAGATGCAAACTCCATTACAAAACAAATTCAACAACATTGTGCTGTCTAGACCTATTCAATGTAAAATACTGGGTCTATATATGAGTCTAATGTTAATAAACTCTGTTTATCCTCGTATTAAACCTTGTGCAAAGTGTAGTCCGCTCTAAATCGTAGTCATTAATAACTTGTTAGACCCTTATGTTGTCAGTAAATTAGAGCTGAATTCTATTCAAGGAATCTACCATACCATTTATTTAACAGTCAATTAAAATCCTTACTGTTCATAATCTTTACAAACTTAGTACTATAACTGAACTTTTAAAATAGTGATTTTAGGGGTACCATATCTCTCTCTCTTTACTTAAATTGTCTGAACTGAGGGTTGTCAACGTTAATACAACCAACACAAGCCATAACTTTATTTCTAAATCTTCTTGGCTTTGGAATCACTTCAAGGACTCCAATCCACAGAATAACCTGACTTTAGTTGAAAACATCCTGTAACTCATAAATCTAGGCCTAAACTCGATCTCTTCATAGATGCCCAAGGCAGGTTGATAAGAGTGGCATAATGACAACTTTTAACAGTTTTGGGACCATGCTAGATTATTTGATAAAACGTGGAATAATTTATGTAAACAAATAATTATTTACTTAAAGATTGCGTTTCATGTGCGGCGCTATACGTAATAAATGTTAAAAGCGCGACCCGCTAGTACTACCATACCTCAACATTTGGCGCGGGTTCTTAAGCGCGCCGATTACGGTTTATTCTTGGCCCGATAATCAGACCATGACATTACGCTATAGGTGGTGTGACTGTAATTTTCATGTCAACAATACTGAAATTAATTATCCATAAAGTGATTTACAAAATGACACCTAAACTCGTGTTCGTGTGTTCACTTAAAACGGTACTTGGCGGCTGAACTGTGGTGTCTGGGACGTTTCTGCAGTGATCGGACTCTGCTTGATACTTGTATTTCGAAAATGTGTATACTGTATAATTGTTTAGTGTTTATAATACTCTGCAACACTTGGTAGCACGGCATGACACAAAAACATAAATGTTGGCCTGGCTTGTGCATACAAGTAAATAACCGCATCCGATATACAAAGCCGTCTGGAGAAACTCGCAAAATGTTCTTGTAGTCAAGGCTCAAGAAGCACTTCTAGAAATTGTGTCCTTTACACTCCTAATATTTTGAACATTTTTGTAGGCTAATCTATTGAACAACATCGAATTAAATGTGTCTAGTATTAAAAGATTCAGGAAGTAATTTTTTCTTCATGTACGCTGTCCATGTAGTTAGTAAATCTAATCACACTTTTCGTTTCAAACCGCGCGCTGAACCAGTGTTGCTCTAGGTAAAAATTTGTGTATATTTTGTTCAATTTTTGTGTTGTAAATTAATTTATTAATCTTATCACAAAATTATTTTATTATAATTAACACTTTTGTGTGAAATGGTTATTTGACTTAAAATATTTGAACTTCATTATGTAATTGATATCGTGGGTATTAAATTAAAATTTGTTTAAAAAAAAAAAAAAAAAAAAGTGGGGTAAGGCCAGTGAGTACAGCAAATGGAAGAAGCTAGTCACCTGTGGGGTGACAGTTGTGAACTGGGATGATCACTAAGAAAAAGGGTGTCTTTAACTTATAATGACATGGCTAATGACAAGGCGTCAGATTACTAATTGATGAAGCAGACACTAGCGTAGCTGTAATTCATTAAAAAATTGGACTGTATTATGAAAGCGACAATGATCTTATGGGCCAATTTGATCAATTTACCGATTAGACGCTGTAAGATCACAAACTATGTAAGAAGGTTATATTCACTTTTACGAAAGCAAGGTTTGCTAAACATGAAAACTGGTGGACTGGAATTCCAGATTTATTTTTTTCATATCTAATTATTGAAGGAGCGCAGCTCAGTGAAAGTGACATGCTGAGCATCGCTAATTCTTCATGTACTAATAACAACTATGAGTGACTCAAACAAAAGCACTGTTGAGATTAACTGATTTCACATGTTAACTAAAACCCCTTTATATCAATCTGACCTTCCAAGATTCAGATTAGACCGTTGTTATCTAGAGGAAGCAAGAGATCAACTTCTATGGGAGTCAACAAGAAGAGAGGAGGGGATTACTGTACAACAGAGACAGAAGAAATCAAGACCCCATTTTAACTGAGTTCAAAAGAAACAGACTACAGACCGTGAGTCAATGAAACTAATAAATCAATGAACTAATAAATCATGTTTTAGCTCATTTTACAAGTCAAATATTTAAAACAATTAAAATTGTATAGTGCTCATTTTGTAAAAATGACCTAGTTGATCTTTGCTATTGGAGTTTGTCAAAGGATGGCAGGCTAGCGGGGCAAAGGTGCACGGGCTTAGGGGCTTTGTGAGCACCAGAACACTTGCTCGGTAAGATTTTTGGAAAATAGAAGACTGAAAACTAAAATTGTTTTGATGGAGGTGAGGCATGTTTTTGAGAGGGAACGGTATAAAGCTTGTGGTAACAACTGGCTTTACTCTTAATAGGATGATGTTTTAGTTTTAGGACATGAAGAACGCATTTAAGATGATTTGAATCTTTGTTTACAAGGCTAGGAATATAAGCAATGGTTGGTTATAATATGTATCTAAATATCAGATCTCGGTTATCAATTTTCACTAAATGGGTTTAAAATTTTTATTAGGGGGAAATTCATCAACTTTATTAAGTACCTATCAGAAATAAAAAAAAAAAAAAAAAAAAAAAAAATAAAAAAAAAAAAAAAAATATCTTATATCAATGTTATATATTAAAAAGCATAATCCTAAGTCTATAATAAATCTGTTAATAAAATCACTTTATAATACACTGCGCTCACCCACGTTAGTAAGACTAAAGGGAAAAATGCACACCCAGCTAATTTTCAATTGCAAGGATAATCTTTTTGGATGTGTGGACCCTAGGGTTTAGATTAATGTCAAAATTTTAGATTAGAGCTCATCGAACTCTTTGTTTGTCCAATCAGATCAGCATGGTTTGCTGGTTGAAGAGCAGTGAATTGCTTCATCCTAGACTTAGGAGGCCACACTTAGGGTAAGTAGTCACGTATACCGCAAGCTTAGGCAAAATTACGTTCCCCAAATAAGAGTCGTTCTGCATTGAAGTTGTCAGGGGGGTCTGCTGGTAGTATAAGGGGTGGGTTTACTTACTTGAGCAGGTGAAAGACTTCATGGAGGGAATCGGTGCAAGGAATTATGATTTTATAGAGCTCAAGGAAAACTATGGTAAGTGTACAGGTTTTGGACGGAAGTATTCCGTGTTCTTGAACAATGGTTTAGTTGCTCTTTCCAAGAAAAATTTTTTGTTCAGATTTTTGGTTGCCAATCGGTCGAGCACGAAGTACTGGTCTTAATTTTATTTGGTATGCCACCTGTCGCCAAAACAGTTCCCTGAGTCTATATTTTTGTGCTTGGTATACAGAATCTATACGAGTTTTGGCTTGCCCTACCCCAAACCAGTGATTACACAGTCAGGAGAGGTGTGATTAAAATAGAGTGTAATACAACTGGCCGTTGTTAGAATCTGGGGAGGGAGCAGCGTAGGCGGCAGAGAGTTGATGTTGCATGGCGGAGGAGATCGCCTATGTGTTTTTATATATGTTTCTACCCAGGTTTGCTTTTATGATTGACGACCTCAGAATTCGCGATTGCAACTTGTTTTATTGGAAAGTTTTCAATGGGTAGAGTATATTCAGAATTATTGTCTGTCTGGGCGGTACGTTGCTGGTTTAAAGTGATTGAAACTAGCATTTTGACAAGTTGACCATGCGAGTTTGTTTGCTTAGCATGTAGGAATATAAACTAGCTAACAAGAGAATTACCAAGAATATATATGCTCATTTTTAGATTTCCCAGTCCCCCCCAAAACCCAAAAAAAAATAATAATATTGGTGTAATCAAGCGAGGTGACAAATGATCCATACTGGAGTATGGTTGGCGATATCATTTAATATATAGGACGAAATAAGAGAGGTCCAAGAATCGAACCTGAGGGGACTCAATCTGTAATTTCAAGGCGTCAGTTTTCTCACTACAAACATTCAGTAATATTGTGATTATTTGTTAAGTTTAACTTTTTATAAGATATTTGCACCCACGTATCCATAGCCTGTAAATTGACAAGTAATGTACCATGATTATTGTATCAAAAGCTTTGCTAAGGTCTATGAATATGCCTAAGACTTGATGCTTAAGTTTTAGAGATTCAGTATATAAGGTTTACTGACGTGATTAACTGCATGGTGAAGTAGAGTGTGACTGCCTGAAGCCAATTTGTGTTTAGATATTATACCTATTGAGCTAGCAATCGAATATATTATTGAGTAAATGATCTTTTCAAAGATTTTACCAAATATGAGTGAGTAGTGATTGGGCGGTAGTTTTATATCTCTTCAGGGTTTCCCCTTCTTAATTCAGGAGTTATTCTACAGTCTTTTAGAACGCTCGGGGAACGTGCATAGACATTAAGATTTTGATGTATCGGATAAGGATCGTGTAATTACATGGATGATCTTTGATTACACTAACAGGAATTCACTTGCTTTCATTTTTCAAATCCTTTTGTATTTCCGTTATCTCTTTACGGTGTACTGTCTCTCTAACATACGATTTTTCCATTAGTCATTTACAAGGAAAATACATAGATTGTTTTTATAGGAGATTTGTAATCTGAGGCCAATCACCGTACTAAGTGTTTCATTGAGCTTAGGGGCAAATAGAAACAAAAAGTAAGAGCTTGAATCCATTGGCTATGGGTCTATAGGATTCATGATAGTTCGTTGTTTATGTATAAGGGTGGCTTAGTTTTGTTCTTTTTTATTGCCCCTGAGCTCATTGATTATTTCTGCCACGTTTTTTTATGATGTATTATTTATTTTTTTAGGATTTATTTTGCAGTAGTACGATCGTTTGGCGACCTTGATAATATTTTTAGCATTCTTCGGTAGTCACTGAAGGACTTTATAGAGCTGTCATTACCATCAGGGTTTCTTTTTGTTACAGTGCTTCGACCTGTCTTACAGAGTTTCATGTTTTCTTTCAACTGAGACAATGATTTACATCGGTAATCCACGGTGAGTTGGGAGTACTTTTGGTAACTTTTGGTACATCATGCTTTCAGTGTTTATCAAGTGTTTCATTGAAGCAGTCCAAAGAACTCATTGAAGTTTACCGAGGGAGTAGTCAAGTCATTCACCTTCACCTCAGAGTTTCTTTAACAAAATTAGTGATGTTTGGAATTGATTATCATAGTAGCGGAACATGTTTAAGTTTTTCAGTACTGTTTTCGGTTGGAATTGACGTGGAAGGTGAAGATAAGGCATGGCTCACCAATCCTATATTCAATACACCGGAGAGATGTACATGTTTATATCTATGATGTGAGGTTATTGTTCAATACTGTGTTTTTACAGTTAGGTCGGAAGTGGGTAGCATCGTGATATAGTAGGATTCATTTTGTACGAAGTAACGTCGTCATCAAAAATAGCTGGCTGGAGGTTTGTTCTTTGAAGGGGGGGGAGGGGTAGAGTTAAAATCAGCCAGAATATGGACACTTTTTTACCAGAAATACTTCTTTAGATATATATCCTAACAGAAGTTTGACAAAAAGGTCTCAATACAGCCATTTGGAGGTCGATAAGCAACCCTCCATAGGTCAGTTTTATTCACCGAGCTAAGAGTAATTTCAACAATAAGCACTCATATCTTTTTGTACAGTGAGATAGATTTTCCGATTACTACAGCATTCAGGCGATCAGAGACATTATAGGATACTCCTGTTCCTTTTTTCTTATCAGGGAATGGTTACTTGACAAACATGTTGTATAGGAGAGGGATTTGGTATAAGCCTTTTGTTGCTTGGATCGATGTTGGTCAGCAATCCAATGGACATCAAATTACCACGGGAGGGTCTTTGTTCTATTAAAAAGCTGCAAAATTACTTTTGGGCAACCCATATATATTGCAAAACCAGAGCGGGAGATAAGCTAGAATTTTTTTTTTTTTCTCAGAAAAGTTTGCTGATAGAGTTTGATAGTTCTTGTTTTTGTGTAACGCTTACAGACTTCAAGTATTGAAAGCAGATCTTTAGATTATGGTGACATCTGCTGGTTGTTTGTCATCATAGAATTATCTGATTATTAGATCTTGGCTGATTGGGAAATGGGCAAATACCTATATTCTATTGTTACTACAGCAATCACTGCACATCCATAGACCATTTTTGCTTGTAATTTCGCGGATCTGAAGCACCTTAGTATGAACAACTTTGTGCAATTTTCACATTCAAGAGTGGGATGGCCAATATTAATATATTTACTTCAGGGGTCGCACACATTCTTAATAAGTTTCATAATCATGATAAGAATGTTAGACTTCAGTGGGTTAAACTCACCCACTGGTCGGGTGGCCTGTTCTTTGTCTTCTCTCCTGTCTCCTCCATCATCATACACACAAATGTTTCAGGATCATCTCACAAATTAGCAATACCAAGCTCTCGAGATGGTTTTCATCTCCCTTTCTCGTGAGTTTCATAGCAAAGCAACCCTTTCCGTCTAAAAAGTTAGACAAACACCAAGGTGCCTTACAGGTCTGGTTAAAGCTCGAGTTAAACATTTCTTCAACCAAGACTGTTGATGCCATAATGTGTTTATTCATACTTAGCGGAGTCTAGACGGTAAAACTGCTGTGACAAACACTTGCTTAGGGCACTGTTTTGGATCTGCTGGATTTTTCAGGTGGAGAATGTCTTAACCAGCTGGTGTAATTTCACCAGGTGACTGCACATTTTCAACTCGTTAGATGTTGTCAAAACTAAAATGACGTTGCTATGACCAATGCAGAGCTTAGGGTCTATTTGCACTGGACACATTGTTGGCTTTAACACGTTCCACCTGGGAAGGACTGTCCCAAGGGTTCCAGTACGACACCGAACTTGATGGGCTTGGTGTTAGATGTCGCCTGATGATGCAGACTCCGGCTAAACTGTATGCTCACAGCTTTCAGTGTGATGGAGAACCTTCTGTTGCACTGAAGACTGAGTTTCAGCAGGGGACCCTGTTTCATCTATACCGTGACATACCAGGAATTGGGACCGATCGTTGTTCATCACATACACTGAGTTAGATTCTGGACTACACCACTATGAACATCACTTGATAAAGCGGTCACTCGCCAGGCTATAAACCGGGCTAAATAACCGGCTTAGTAACACCAATGGCTACTAACGGCTACTAAAACCGGTCACTAGATGGTATTAGCCTGAGCTTCTAAGCAGACCTACTAGTAGCCTCGGTTTCCAAACGGCTACTAGACCGGCACTAGAAACGGTCACTAGCCGGCTAATAACCGGCTACTAACGGAAGTAACCCACAAGTGTCATACTAACCGGCGACTCTAAACCGGTCACTAGCCGGCTCTTATGCGGACTTCTTGTAGCCGGTTCCAAACCGCGCTACTAGCGGCCACTGAGAAGCGGTCACTAGCCAGGATACTAACCGGATAAACCGGCTCTTAAGCGGTTAGTTTCATAGACGTTGCATAGACGTTGCATAGACGTTTGCATAGACTGACCGTGCAGGGAGTGTGATAGGAGTGTTACATTGTTGCAGGGAAGTTGCATAGACGTTGCATAGAAGGTTTTTGTTGTTGCATGGACGTTGCTAGACGTTGCATAGACTGTTCGGAGACTAAAGACCAAGTTGCCGAACATACTCAGTTGAGGCTTCGTTTCCGGTCTCATAGATGCACTTAAGCAGACACCTTCCTGACGTCGCCTATGCTGATTGTAGCAATTCTGAGTTAGCAATCAATCTCAGACTGGAATCGTCCAGAGCTGAAAAGGGAGCTTGCTAATAGTGGTGGTATCAACTGAGGGGTGGGTAGTTGTTTTTACAGGATCGAGAGTTGGGCTTATGGGTCAGTCTGCACTTTGAGTAACTTGAGTCTATTGGATGAGGCAAGGGGTGCTGGATTGTGGGGGATAGGGGTGGGTCTGAATCACCTGTTGAAGGAGTAGTCTAGTGTTATGGTTGTGTGTATGTGTTAAGGATGTGGTGGAACCTGAACCATATGATTAGAGACTGTCTACATGTACGTGAATTGACGGCAAAAAGTAATGACGGGATCAACAACGATCCAACAATAATAGCAGATCCAACAAATAGCTGATTTACAACAATAGCAAGGTATAATAAGTATTTTGTTCTGAAAGAAGCTAGCTATGATGATCTGTTTTATGAGAGCCTATACAGAGCTCATTGATGTATGTGGGATACTATATTTTCCAATCTATATATTGGAAGCGGTGATTGAGAATATACTTTTTAGTTGTCGAAACAATACAATCAAGCAGTTCTTGATTGCGGAGCCCAGTCGTTACCGTATTAGTGGCCACAGAATGGTACACTATTTACCTAGATCACATCCCTGAATAAGGTTAGAGTACAAGTGACTGATTTACTTCGACACCATGTTCAGGTTGGCGGTCAGCACTAGAGAGCAGCAAGAGAGTTCTTAACCCAGTGACAATTTGCAAACGTGACATCATCCCAAATTTTCGGATCAAGTTCGTCAGACTAGTTTTTATCACCTTAAACTATAAAAGCATGGGCCTTACGGGTATTTTCTGTTGCGTTTTTTTACCGTACAATGAATTGAAAATATTTGACCAAAACCCATAATAGGGCCGGTAAAGTGGACCACTGCCGGTGTCTCTCTTTCCCAAACAAAAGGAAATGATATTAATTGGAATGACCGTATGCAATTAAAAAATGATACCGAGAATGAAATCGGTCGCTCGCTTTTCCCATTCATTTACAATTGTAATAGATTAAGAAGAACTACCCGAAGGCAGCTGTACAGTGTACTCGGTAATAAAGATTCAATAAACTTCAGCTAATTCACTAAATACTACTACTAGGTATTGACCCGAACGCAACCCAAAGATATTTTTACAGCATGTGATTGATGTTAATTAATTACATTTTAATTTGATTCACGATGTCAATCCTTCGCAGCTCGGTGAGGCACAGTGGTGCATCTCGCCGATCTACCGTGGTTGTGAGAAGCATTATTTGATGCGCGCGCGACCCAGTAGTGCATCGCGCTACAACATTTTAATTAATTGCAACTTTTTACAATTTAACAGAAATTTAGAAGAAATTTAAACTTCCTGCAAAATTTCTCAGATATTTCCTCATCTGACTCTAATTTAACGTTTGTTGCAATTAAGCTTAAGCACCACATTAAGTTTCTGCAAACAAAATTCTGTAAAATGTGAGTGCATCGAAATATTGATAACATGTTATAAATATTGATAACATGTTATAAATATAAATAAAATAAATTTTATATTCTTATTGTGTTGTTAACAACACGATAAAAATAATATTCATTTTCCAATTCAGTCCAAGGAAATAACATATTCTTTGAGTTTGACCTCTGTTACTTAAAAATTGAATACCACAGGTCTAGAAATAAACCTAACATTCTCAAGACTTCGCATTGCATTAAAATACGTACAACCGGTTAACGGGGAAAAAACAATTTTACTGATAGTGATTGTATCACGTGGTGACCCCCACTGTCGCTTCACTATAGTGTAGAGTTTCGACGATACAGGGGGAGCCGCGCACTCATGCGCGGCGGGTCATACAACCAACAACGTATGACAATTGTTTCGTTTAGGCGGACTCTAGATTTTCATTCACTACTGCAGCTTATAGTTATAGTGAATGGTTATAGTGCGCCTGGTATAAGCTCTAATCAGCTCACTTCATAATAATAATATTAATAAATTATACTTTAACTAGCTTCACATACAACATAGCCATGTGCCTACGCGTACTGCGTGACGCGCTTGTTTCACGGCGGTCGCGCGCTACTGCAAGCGAGAGGGCTCTGGTTAGAGCAATTAACTAGCTTAGGGAAACATTTGAAATTAAATTTAATTGCTGTAGAACTTAACTTATTTAACGTATTTTAACGTATCTGTAATTCAAGAAATTCTAAGTAAAAGTAAACTTATGTTTTATACACATCAGTAGACTATATAGTAGTAGTACGCGTGCCACGTACAAATTTGGCTCATTACCTAATACTATACATTACATAGCATATACTAGTAGTAGTTTGATTGACGATATCAATCCGTCGAGATCGTTGCTCTGCGAAGCAGAGCAACGATCGTCGACGGATTGAGATAAATACTCTCATCACGCGCAATGTGATGCGCGTCTTTACAAATTGATGACGATTTGTACTTTCTTTACACAAAATGGTCATCTAGCACGTGTGAAAGAGCCGCGCATGGCCAGCTGGGAGCGTTAAAATTGAAAATTTCTCGATCCTCCTTCCATCTAGACAACATTTTAATGAAGGTCACGTAGTCGTCCATTTAAGGAAAGCTGTTATTTTAAGTTCACCTTGCGGATCAAAAGGGTATTAGATGGAGTGCAGTCCTGTCGAATTGAATCATTGCACATATTGCGTTTAGACACGAAGGGAAACACGCTATGTTAGATTTGAATTCTTCGTTAATAAATTAAGTGCTTATACAACATTTTAGAATTACAAACTTTCAAGCAAAATTCATAATAATAATAACCTATTAACTCGAACGTAAAAAAGTTAAAAGAATTTAAGCAATCAAAATCAAAATCTGGGAATAACTCCACTCGGTAAAAAGCAGTTGTATATGGAACAATCTTAATGCAGTAAAATATAATAAACACTTAAAAGCATATTATCATCTCTTCCAAATACCTGCTTTATTTACAGTTATGTTATACAAAATATAATTATATTACGATCAAATCCATGAAATAATACAGCCAGAAAGTGCAGATTTAAAAATTGTTAAAATTCTCATACACTGTGTGAAATAAATAAAAGGTCTAAAAATTGACAAAACCGTTTATTAATTTCTATTCTAGTGAATCCCCAAAAGTTTGTTTTAAATTTTGAACAAAATCTTGTTGTTTATAAATAACTTTTTATTTTTACGAATAGTAATTTTTAATTATACAATTGCCACATTTTCATTGCCACACAGACGTACAGTGTACACGTTGCTCCGATCCCATTTAAAACCTCCTTTTCGTAGGAATCAGGATTATCAGGCACATGTAGTCTGCTCATATTCCAACTGTGAACTGAAAAAGAAGTTATTAACCTATTGGATTAAAGATTAAAATTACAAGAACCACCGCAATTTTTGTTTAATATAAATTATCACTGAAATGCATTTAATTTAAATTTTCAAAATTCTTATCATATCAATTCCCATATCAGAAGTTTTCAATTGTGATCATCAGATCCTAGTAATAAGACGGCAGGTAACGCATTATAAATTAGTAACTCACAGCAAAATTAATCAGGAAATATTCTCTGCCATGACACGAACTGTTGATTTTCGTTTGTCCCTGGAAAATTGTTTATGATAATTTCAGCTAATATATTAGCTTAAATATTAGCAGCTATCTACAATATATATTATTGCTGTAAGCAATTTTTACAGAGCAGATCGTAGATTAAAGAAACGAACTTATAGAACATGATAAAAACATAAAACTAACAAGTATACAATGTATAATAACTATTCTCTGTACTATTCTACCGTGTTTGTACGATCGTCTGAACTTGAAAAGTAATTATTATCATGTGAACCTACCTATTGGTTAAGCCTATTGAGAGGTTTAGAAGTGCAGGGCATCTTCACGCAATTTGCGGACCACCTCCTTGACTGTACCAGTCTATTATCGAGTTAGAGTTTTCTGCACTGTATCCAGGAGTAGGGGGCTTGTCTGGAACGGTGTCTAGGAAGTTTCCAAGAGATGTCTTAAAACTTGTCAAATTCCTTTGAGTATTGACAATTTTGGGGAGAACATTCCAAATTCTTCCAGCTCTCACAGCAAATGAGTGATCGTAGCGTGCAGCAGCAGCTGATGCTTTTTTTGTGAGAGATGGGAGTATGACTTTAACTCCCAGTCTAGCATTCTCTCAGAACTGTACATCTAGGTCATTTGGACATATAGCCGAAGCATAGGCAAGTCAACTTGTTTTCCTCTGTGTAGAATGCAGTTTTTGTAACCATCCTATAAGAAAAGATGTTTTATTGATAAGACATAAACATATATTTATTTAAGGAGACGAACACTAAATCACAATTTTAGAAATTAATTAGAGAAAATAAATTCTACAGCACATCTATAGTCTAGCAGATGCTGAGATATTACAGCATGATCTCAACTGTGTCGTTGAGTGGGCAAAATGAAGCAACATGGCACTTCGTGAGGATAAATTGGAGCTACTTGTCCATAAACATTGTCCTCAAATCACCTTGCTAGACCACCCATTTGCCATCCTAACCCAAGTCTCAGATGACAACACGTTATACCCTTAACCCTCCCGAGGGGTACGGGTGATGGTTTCAGCTGACATATCTTAGAGTCCCCACGTTACCACCCTTACCATTATTATAGCCGAACGTGCTCGTAAAGTTTCTGCCTGGGTTCCGAGTTCGTTTAAAACGAGGAACTGAGTCACTATGCTGACCCTTTACTAATCTCTAATCACGAGTGCCTACGTCCAACAACTGGAAGGTATTCAGCGCACGTTCACAACGAGAATAGAATATGGCCTGCAACTAATGGCAGAGAAGGCCTAAAATTTGATATTATTGCAACTAAACGGAGGGGAGAAAGATATACCATCATCCACATGTGGAAAGTGCTGCACGGCAAGTGCCCAAATGATGTCAACATCCAGTTCTCCGAGACACTCCGAAATGGCCAAAAGGCATTTATTCCCAAGGCATTTATTCCTACTACACTACAAAAGGCATTTATTCCTACTAAACTCTGAAGAAATGTATATTTAGCAGTCAGCGCAACCAAACGCGCTACGACAATTTGTTTGCAGCCCCACCGTACCAAACATGCATACTATCGAAAATCCCCTGCACTTTAAAGAAATGCTTACAACAATCGAGAAATAATTCCCGGACGAGCCCCCAGTGGCACAACTGTAGAAATGGAAACTCGTTACTGGATTGAGCGGAATTAAGGCAGCAACCTCGGTGTCCGGGTGGTCAGTGACTCAGATGACGGATGATGGAAGATTCTATGAAGCACACTAAAGTAAACAAGGTAAGTTAATATGTGAATTTATCAATACGATACAGTACGTGTAGCGTATAAATTAAGGATGTCAACCAGTGTAGTGTGTAACGGGTATTTAAACCATATAAGGAGCGCGATTTTGTGCAGTCCCCTCATAGTTATGTCACGTGATATCGGCGCCCCGCCCACGTGACTTCTCAAAAAGTATGTCTAGGTGATAGGAAGTCTAATAAACATTCCAGTCTAACACACGTGGTCACTGCGGTGTATTGAACAACAATATATTAGTATACTAAAAACTCCGTCAAGCAATTAACGCAGAGATATAACAGTCAGTGTATCAAAATATACACTCTGCGATTTTATAGAGTCGCAGAGTGTAGTCGAGTTTGCAATTCATGGGATCATGTTCAAAATTTCATTAGGTCATTTCAAACCAAAATAATCTAGGTAAAAGAGCGATTATACAGTGCTCTAATAAGGGCCGATACTTTAATTTGGGACTAGATGGCTGAAAGTGTGGCGCAAGGCATTCAGATTTCAGGTGCTTTGAAAACTTACATTCTCGCTTGCTGAAGTAGCTACTAGCTAATAGTACTACTAGAAAGTGGTAGTCCCTCATTGCACAATGCACATACACTTACAGTGAACAGAAGCGAAATTATTGAACTTGAGGTAATAATTAATCTTAAAAGAGAAGGATGGGCAGGCAGATGATTTAGAAGTCAATTACCTGATTGATAATGCTATGAAAGAGCAAATTTTAGCCGAAGTAGAGTACGAATGATGCTTTAACATTATTGTATAATGAGTATTGCTGAAAGCACAGTGTAAGACCAATAATGTTATTGCAATTTGCGGCTCATGGTCGATAAGCAGGTGTGAGGTCCTGGGGCACATAACCTGAGCTTAAAATATGAGGCACAAGGTTCTGTGACGAGACAAGGTGAATCAGAAGTTTTACTCCACGTTCAACACTGGTTTGAGATGTCTCACTAACAGTATAAACTATGATAAAAAATACTGCGTGTAGCTAAAATAACCGATTTCTGCCAATCGCAATATCTCTACAAATAAGCATTAAGGCATATCATGATTTTAAGTCTTATTTAAATATGGTCTTTGCGGAAATTTTCCAACATCGGAGAAGTTTCTACGACCTTCCTAGCTCGAGATGTCCCGTATTTTGGGCTGCGATGAGCCTAAAACCTGTTATTTGTGAATATCTTAAAACCTTAGCACTAATGGGGGGGGTGTCATGTCCGTCTATGTCCGCCTATGTCCTGTCCTTTTTGGATTCTATGAGACAACGGACGTTTTTTTGGGACATTGGCGGACACGGACGGACATTGGCGGACTCGGACGGACATTGGCGGACTCGGACGGACATTGTCGGACTCGGACGGACATTGGCGGACCCGGACGGACATTGGCGGACTTGGATGGACATTGGTGGACATTAGCGGACATTGGTGGACATTAGCGGACAAACATTTTGAGGACTGAAGAGTACTGAAGAGTACTGAGGAGGATGGCTAAGAAGGATGGCTGAGGAGGATGGCTGAGGAAGATGACTGAGGAGGATGACTGAGGAGGATGACTGAGAGGGAGGAGAAGGATCAGGAAGACCCAGGAGGAGGACGAGGAGGAGGACCCAGAAAGAGGACCTAGGAGGAGGAGGAGGAGAACTGAGGAGGAGGAGGACTCAGGAGGAGGACTGAGGAGGACTGAGAAGGAGGAGGACTGAGGAGGATGGCTGAGGAGGATGACTGAGAGGGAGGAGGAGGAGGAAGAGGAGGAAGAGGACTGAGGAGGAGGAGGAGAAGGACTGAGGACGAGAAGGAGGACCCAGGAGGAGGAGGACCCAGGAGGAGGAGGACCCAGGAGGAGGACCCAGGAAAAGGCCCCAGGAGGAGGAGGAGGACTGGGGAGGAGGAGAACTGTTGAGGACTGATGAGGAGGACTGAGGACGAGGAGGAAGAGTAGGAGGAGGACTGAGGAGGGGAGGAGGAAGAGGACTGGGGAGGATCAGGAAGACCCAGGAGGACCCAGGAGGAGGAGGAGGAGGAGGACCCAGAAGGAGGAGGAGGACTGAGGAGGACTGAGGAGGAGGACTGACGATGACTGAGAAGGAGGAGGACTGAGGAGTACTGAGGAGGATGGCTGAGGAGGATGGCTGGGGAGGATGGCTGAGGAGGAAGACTGAGGAGGATGACTGAGAGGGAGGAGGAGGAGGACTCAGGAGGAGGACTCAGAAGGAAGAGGAGGAGGACTCAGGAGGATGACTCAGGAGGAGGAATTATGAGAAATGAGAAGGACTGAGGAGAACTGAGGAGGAGGAGGAGGAAGAGGACTGAATATGAGGAGGAGAAGGAGGGGGACTGGGAGAGGACTGGGGAGGAGGACTGATGAGAAGGATGAGGAGGAGGACCCAGGAGGAGGAGGACTGAGGACCGAGGAGGAAGAGGAGGAGGATGAAGAGGAGGAGGAGGACCCAGGAGGAGGAGGACTGAGGAGGACTGAGGAGGATGGCTGAGGAGGATGACTGAGAGGGAAGAGGAGGAGGAGGAGGAGGACTGAGGAGGACTGAGAAGGAGGAGGAGGAGCAGGATGACTGAATAGGAGGAGGAGGAGGGGGACTGGGGGAGGACTGAGGAGGAGGATGGAGGACTGAGGAGAAGGATGAGGAGGAGGACTGAGGACTGAGGAGGAAGAGGAGGAGGATGAAGAGGAGGAGAAGGACCCAGGAGGAGGACCCAGGAGGACTCAGGAGGATCAGGAGGAGGAGGACTGGGGAGGAGGAGGACTGTTGAGGAGGACTGAGGACGAGGAGGAGGAGTAGGAGGAGGACTGAGGAGGGGAGGAGGAAGAGGACTGAGGAAGATCAGGAAGACCCAGGGGGAGGAGGAGGAAGAGTAGGAGGAGGAAGCATCTAAATGTTATTTCCATTTTTGTCCGTTTTTGTCCATTTTTGTCCGCTCTATTTTTTGTCCGTTTTGAAAATATAGGGTACCGAACGGACAAAAAACATGATCCCCCTATAACAGCAAAAATTAAACATTTTATTTAGCAATTTAGGTGTCCATTTATGTCCGCCTATGTCCGCCTATGTCCGTCTATGTCCGCCTATGTCCGTCTATGTCCGCCTATGTCCGCCTATGTCCGCCTATGTCCATCTATGTCCGCCTATGTCCGCCTATGTCCTGTCCTTTTTGGATTCTATGAGACAAGCGGACATAGACGGACGTGACACCCCCCCCCCCCCCCCCACTAATTGAGACCTTAATATATTGCTTCATGACTTTTATAAAATCGAGACTATTGCAGTTATTTTAAAATTAAATTAAAATACAATTCTTTAAGACATTCAGAAGCCGAGATAAAAAGATAACACATTCAAAATTGGCACCTGAGGGAAATTATTAAGAAATTTCGCCCTGCAGGACTGGGAATTGCGATGCAAATTGGGGTTCTAGATGATTTTGGTTTGGAATGAGCTGATGTGGACACATTGTGGACACACTCCACTACAAACTGCTACTTGAGTAACACAGACTAACGCTTAACACGGAATTTTCTCCTCCAATCCAGTAAAGTTTTTCAATATTCAACCAAACCAATCGTTGCCAGAGAAAAGAATATTCAAACAATATACACATAATATAGCAATGGCCAATTGGCTGACTATAAGGTCATGGCCTGAACAAACAATTTTTTTTAAATAGTCAAGTGATGCTAAAGCAGAGCACAAATGTGTAATAAGTTAATAGATTAAAAAACTGATTCATGTGATGCATTCGCAGAGCACAGATAAAAATACTGATTCAATGATTAAAATTATAGCTATGAGTGTCAATAAATTACTGTGTCGTAAAAAAAAGGAACGATGTACACGTGATCTGAAATACCAATATCTCAATATCAAAAGGATAGTGTCTAGAAACATTCATAGTCCATGGTGGCAGGTATCAAGTTAAACGAAGTTACACTGACTGGCAATGTATACGATTGCCGTCTCCCTCTCTCACCCCTGACCGCTATCAGGGTGCTCCTGAGGATTGAGAATCTAATCCTGGTGCGCATGTAACACATAATATCTGCATAGTCTTCTCCTCTCTTCTGGGATAGTTTTTCAGCGAGTCTCTTGTGGTATCTTGTGGCTTGTGGACCCCATCCGCCATTTGTTGAGTATATAAGTGGAGTAAAGGTGCCTTTTTCCACCTGGATGATTCTGTTGTTGTACTTTTTCATTTTCCTCATTTCATGAGCTTTATAGATCTGTTCCATATCTTTTTTGTCATATGTGGGTGAGTTGGGGTGGGTAACACAGACATCAAAGAATGTTCGTTCAAATGTGCTCCAGAGACCTCGTGAGGATACATCAGGTGCAGCTCTATCAGCATTGGTACCAACAATTTCTTCATTATCAAGGGGTATCAATGCTGGCTCAGTCACTACATCTCTGCATACTTCACGCTGCAGCTCTGCATTTAGATCGCGGATGTTGTTGTGTCTCATAGAAACATGACTATTTGAAGTGCAGCACAGCAACGCTTTAAGGTTGCATTTCAGATATGCAAACTACATAGTAAGATATAGTGGCCTGTTATAGGGAGTTACTGAAACATATCAATGATGCGGTTGTTATGGATAAGTATTGCATAATATATATGTTAAACATCTTCATTCTTCATTGTGTGTGAATAGACAATTTAATTCGTTTTAACCTTAGTATCATTATCATGCATTTATGTGGGAACTTTTAGTCATTGATTTTATAAGGATAATCATGTACTTCAAACCATACCAGATTCTAATCTTTGCCGTACTAGTGCTATCTAAGATTAAGTTTAATTCGATAGTTTTAAACGAAAATAATACACACTCAGGTCCAAGTCGAGTTAGGAGGTGTTATGTCCTGTTATGCTTATAAATATAATTAGCCATCCAAAACAACACAACGTGTTCATTATTATTTATTTTTTTAACAGAGCTTGCGTTCCTCGCTCATTTTTTGCTCAGACAGCGAATTGACTTGATAGGATTGTACGCGAGATGAAATGTTAATCGAGAAATTAGTAACATTAGTAAGTATTTTAAATTAAGCAGAAGAATTAATATCAGGTGATCTGTTGAATATTGACAGCCAAATGTTAAGTTCTAAATATAATGTAAGGTTACAAAGGTGGAGACAAAATACAAAGCAGGTCATAGCGATCAAAGAGTTTGGAGCATAGTTTCGGAAATTATTTAAGTCAAAGTTACACAATTGATTGTGCCGAGGATTTACAATTTCTGTTTAGTACCTTATCAAAGCAGAGCCAGTGGTATTACTGACGGAGAAGAAGATCATGGACAAAGTCAATAAAATCTAGAGAAGATTTCAGCAGGATAATAACAAGAAAAAACTGCGGGTTACTATCAAGTTATAGCAAATTTTTGATCGATTATTGTATCAAACCATGTATTCGAATCAAATCGGTTCTCACCTTTTTGCTAACTGCTGCTGTACAGAGTCAAAATCTACAGAATAACGAAAAAATGTACAGAACAGGGCCGTTAGAATTGTGATTAGTCTGTTAAAAGTGGCAAACAGTCCTTCGACAGAATGTTTTCCCTACAGTTGAGAATGTGAATTTATCTTAATTGAAAGTAAACATATATAAACTAGAAAGAAAGTTGTAAATATTACTAGACTTTACATTCGACTGACCGACAGTTATCCAGCTAGAAAAAGTAAAATCTCTCTTTGCGATTACAAACATCTGGCATAAAAACAGCATAAGAACGAAAAACCGAGCTAAGATGGATCTCTAGAGCAAGCATGAAAAACAACATCAAAATGGAACTATTTCTGTCCTATCCGATCAAGGACCCACAACCTAGTAAATTAATTCCACTAGTAGGCCTAATATAGCAATTGTTCAATTCCTTTTTAAAACGATTTTCATTAAAATGGTCTTAATCACTATTTTTACTACTTTATTATATTAAAATAATTATTTGGAAACTACTCCAGTCAACAAAAATGTATCAACTTGCATACAACATAAATAAATAGGAGTTTAAATTTGTTGCTACCCTATAGGTACCAAGACAATTTTGCAATATCCAACGCGAAATAATGTCGACGATATCCACCACGGTTGTAAAATTAAGTTACAGATACGCATGTTTAAACTCATTCTTAGCTAAAGTTTAACAAATCAAACCCAACAATTTTTCTTTAAATTTATATGAATAGTTAATACTAGCATTTAACTATATTTTACATACTAATTATAACAAATTGGATGTCATTTATCTAATTTAAAACGATGCAACAGTGATATGCCAAGTAAATCGGCGCGCGGCGCAGCAAATCGTCCATATTGGATTTACAACCAAATTTTGGTTGTACAAAAAGTAATTATTATATTCCCTCCCTTCGATGCGAAGCAAGAATGCTAGTTCGCGCGGCGCGTCGAAGCGGCGAAGTCCTCCAATAGTAGTAGTATACATTAAAATACAATTGCGCCGCGCATTCATTGAATGTACAGGCTAGCAGCCCGCTAGCTTTTTGACGGATGTTACTCGTCTAAATTTCTTCGAAGTAGCGCGTGCCGCTTTCTTCTCGAAATGGCCGAGGCAAGTACGTAGCCGTGCTACGAAGTAGCGCGCGCACCGGGCTAGTCCATTAACAATGATGGACAACTTAATTCACAATGTCAATCCTTCGCATCTCGGCGAGATGCGAAGGATTGACATCGTTAATCATAGATCATTGTTAATGATTTGGCCCGGAGCGCGCTAATTCGTAGCACTTGCCATCGAAAAGAAAGCGGCGCGCTACTTCGAAGAAATTTAGACGAGTAACATCCGTCAACGTGAATCAACGCAAAACGCTAAAATCTAAATATGTCCTACCGTACCCGGGTACGTTCACAGAGCCATGTGTATCGTACGCGTACTGCATGACGCGCTACTGCAAGCGAGAGGGCATTTGGTTAGGGCGCAGTTTATATCTCCGCCAAAAGCAAATTTGTAAGCACTCACGCGCATTATATCCAAATGAGATTTTAAATTTTCGCATTGGATCGTTGCACATTGGATCGTTGCTATGCCGCGCCCTGCAGCAATTTATTCATTCAATTGAGACCTTCGCCCCGCATTTAACTACTCGTCTGATATGATACCTTTATCTTTAAACAGCTTATTTTTTAAACATTTGATCAATTATTCTGTCTTATTTTGTTCCATTTTAAACTGTACGATCAGTTGTGAATTTGTTTAATACATTTGAGTTTACAGTTGCAGTGCACTTTATCAGATTAGAATTTCAGTTGACTAATATTTTCTTCTCTTAAATCAGCTTATTGTTTAACATTTTATCAATTATTCTGTCTTATTTTGTTCCATTTTAAACTGTACGATCAGTTGTGTATGAAAATTATAATGATTGTCACGAGATGTTTGATCTAGTTATTAGAGTTGAGCTATTCCTAGTCCTTGTTATGACAGTATTAAAACTACAATAGTTGTCACGAGATGTTTGAACTTTGATCTAGTTATTACTTTATTAGAGTTGAGCTATTCCTAGTCCTTGATATGACAGTATTAAAACTGTAATAATTGTCACGAGATGTTTGATCTAGTTATTAGAGTTGAGCTATTCCTAGTCCTTGTTATGACAGTATTAAAACTACAATAGTTGTCACGAGATGTTTGATCTAGTTATATTAGAGTTGAGCTATTCCTAGTCCTTGCTATGAAAGTATTAAAACTGTAATAATTGTCACGAGATGTTTGATCTAGTTATATTAGAGTTGAGCTATTCCTAGTCCTTGTTATGACAGTATTAAAACTACAATAGTTGTCACGAGATGTTTGATCTAGTTGTTAGAGTTAAGCTATTCCTAGTCCTTGCTATGACAGTATTAAAACTGTAATAATTGTCAAGAGATGTTTGATCTAGTTATTAGAGTTGAGCTATTCTTCGTCCTTGTTATGACAGTATTAAAACTACAATAGTTGTCACGAGATGTTTGATCTAGTTGTTAGAGTTGAGCTATTCCTAGTCCTTGTTATATGACAGTATTAAAACTACAATAGTTGTCACGAGATGTTTGATCTAGTTGTTAGAGTTGAGCTATTCTTAGTCCTTGTTATGACAGTATTAAAACTTCAATAGTTGTCACGAGATGTTTGATCTAGTTGTTAGAGTTGAGCTATTCCTAGTCCTTGTTATATGACAGTATTAAAACTGTAATAATTGTCACGAGATGTTTGATCTAGTTGTTAGAGTTGAGCTATTCCTAGTTATTGCTATGACAGTATTAAAACTACAATAGTTGTCACAGTATTCTAACAGTATTCTAACAGTATTCTCACAGTATTCTCACAGTATTCTCACAGTATTCTCACAGTATTCTAACAGTATTCTCACAGTATTCTCACAGTATTCTCACAGTATTCTCACAGTATTCTAACAGTATTCTCACAGTATTCTCACAGTATTCTCACAGTATTCTAACAGTATTCTCACAGTATTCTCACAGTATTCTAACAGTATTCTCACAGTATTCTCACAGTATTCTCACAGTATTCTCACAGTATTCTCACAGTATTCTCACAGTATTCTCACAGTATTCTCACAGTATTCTCACAGTATTCTCACAGTATTCTCACAGTATTCTCACAGTATTCTCACAGTATTCTCACAGTATTCTCACAGTATTCTCACAGTATTCTCACAGTATTCTCACAGTATTCTCACAGTATTCTCACAGTATTCTCACAGTATTCTCACAGTATTCTCACAGTCTGTACAGTTTGTCATTGTTTACGATGAGACTGAATTTTATCAATATTCGTATGATAGATATCGCCGAAGTAACGTCTAAGAATAGTAATTTTTCAAATTTCCATTAAGTTTAACATACTTGATACTGCACAATTTCAGTCCCGACATCACTGCCATGAACGACTATATCAGCCCCAACGCTGGATGTGGCCCCTGTGCAGCTAACAGCACATGTCATGAGTGTAAAGGAGATGGATCGAATGTAACTCTGCCATTACCATCACTATCTTCTTCCCCCTCTCCCTCTCCCTCGTCACTCTTATCTACAATCTTATCGACACTCTTATCTACACTCTGGTATAAGGAGGACTCTATTATGATTCCGTTTGATTCAGCAATTTATATATTTTTAATACGTACTTCTTTTAAGACATAATGCCAATTGGCATAATGCCAATTGACAGTTTTATCAGCTTTACAAGAGCTTTTTATCCGACTGATGGAATTCTTTTAATATTACAGAGAGGTTGAGATAATTTTTTCTGCCTTCTGGTTATATGACTGTAGAATTAAATTAGTGCTAGGATTAGAATTGATTTTGAAACTGAAATTGTGTTTGCTAAGTGATATATTGGTATTTAATAAAGAGTTTGAATTGTTAAAATCCGATTACATTCCTTTTAAGGTGACTTATAGAAATTCCAATGTGGGCAACAATCAACTTAAGATGGTTAGGTGACTACTTAGGCGTTAAAATACTATCTTGTGACCCTCACATGCCAAACAGCTTCAAATGTATCCCCCGACAGCCGTGTCTTAATCAGTATGTGGTAGTTTCTCTTATATTATTAGGAGGTTTAGTTTTCTCTTATATTATTAGGAGGGTCGCCGCTCTACACTCAGCAGGCTTAGTCCTACAGGTAGGGCTACATCCTGAACTGTATCTAGATAGTATGGTGTCCTACACTTGTGTCCTACACTTGTGTCCTACACTTGTGTCCTACACTTGTGTCCTACACTTGTGTCCTACACTTGTGTCCTACACTTGTGTCCTACACTTGTGTCCTACACTTGTGTCCTACACTTGTGTCCTACACTTGTGTCCTACACTTGTGTCCTACACTTGTGTCCTACACTTGTGTCCTACACTTGTGTCCTACACTTGTGTCCTACACTTGTGTCCTACACTTGTGTCCTACACTTGTGTCCTACACTTGTGTCCTAAACTAGATCAAACATCTCGTGACAACTATTGCATGCAGCTATATCTCTAATTTCGTTCAATTCATGCAAGTTGTCCATTTGCAAATTTCTACTGACAACTATTGTAGTTTTAATACTGTCATATCAAGGACTAGGAATAGCTCAACTCTAATAACTAGATCAAACATCTCGTGACAATTATTACAGTTTTAATACTGTAAACTACTAGGTTCCGTACAGACTCAACTCTGCACCCGTGTCAATATGTTCATTATATGCAAGCCTCTTGATTTATAACAAGGACTAGGAATAGCTCAACTCTAACAACTAGATCAAACATCTCGTGACAACTATTGTAGTTTTAATACTGTCATAGCAGTGACTAGGAATAGCTCAACTCTAATAACTAGATCAAACATCTCGTGACAATTATTACAGTTTTAATACTGTCATATCAAGGACTAGGAATAGCTCAACTCTAATAACTAGATCAAACATCTCGTGACAATTATTACAGTGTTAATACTGTCATAAAAAGGACTAGGAATATCTCAACTCTAATATAACTAGATCAAACATCTCGTGACAACTATTGTAGTTTTAATACTGTCATAGCAGTGACTAGGAATAGCTTAACTCTAATAACTAGATCAAACATCTCGTGACAATTATTACAGTTTTAATACTGTCATATCAATATGTTCATTATATGCAAGCCTCTTGATTTATATCAAGGACTAGGAATAGCTCAACTCTAATAACTAGATCAAACATCTCGTGACAACTATTGTAGTTTTAGTACTGTCATAACAAGGACTAGGAATAGCTCAACTCTAACAACTAGATCAAACATCTCGTGAAAATTATTACAGTTTTAATACTGTCATAACAAGGACTAGGAATAGCTCAACTCTAATAACTAGATCAAACATCTCGTGACAATTATTACAGTTTTAATACTGTCATAACAAGGACTAGGAATAGCTCAACTCTAACAACTAGATCAAACATCTCGTGACAACTATTGTAGTTTTAATACTGTCATAACAAGGACTAGGAATAGCTCAACTCTAACAACTAGATCAAACATCTCGTGACAATTATTACAGTTTTAATACTGTAAACTACTAGGTTCCGTACAGACTCAACTCTGCACCCGTGTCAATATGTTCATTATATGCAAGCCTCTTGATTTATAACAAGGACTAGGAATAGCTCAACTCTAACAACTAGATCAAACATCTCGTGACAACTATTGTAGTTTTAATACTGTCATAGCAGTGACTAGGAATAGCTCAACTCTAATAACTAGATCAAACATCTCGTGACAATTATTACAGTTTTAATACTGTCATATCAAGGACTAGGAATAGCTCAACTCTAATAACTAGATCAAACATCTCGTGACAATTATTACAGTGTTAATACTGTCATAACAAGGACTAGGAATATCTCAACTCTAATATAACTAGATCAAACATCTCGTGACAACTATTGTAGTTTTAATACTGTCATAGCAGTGACTAGGAATAGCTTAACTCTAATAACTAGATCAAACATCTCGTGACAATTATTACAGTTTTAATACTGTCATATCAATATGTTCATTATATGCAAGCCTCTTGATTTATATCAAGGACTAGGAATAGCTCAACTCTAATAACTAGATCAAACATCTCGTGACAACTATTGTAGTTTTAATACTGTCATAACAAGGACTAGGAATAGCTCAACTCTAACAACTAGATCAAACATCTCGTGAAAATTATTACAGTTTTAATACTGTCATAACAAGGACTAGGAATAGCTCAACTCTAATAACTAGATCAAACATCTCGTGACAATTATTACAGTTTTAATACTGTCATAACAAGGACTAGGAATAGCTCAACTCTAACAACTAGATCAAACATCTCGTGACAATTATTACAGTTTTAATACTGTCATAACAAGGACTAGGAATAGCTCAACTCTAACAACTAGATCAAACATCTCGTGACAATTATTACAGTTTTAATACTGTCATAACAAGGACTAGGAATAGCTCAACTCTAACAACTAGATCAAACATCTCGTGACAATTATTATAGCTTTAATACTGTCATAACAAGGACTAGGAATAGCTCAACTCTAACAACTAGATCAAACATCTCGTGACAACTATTGTAGTTTTAATACTGTCATAGCAGTGACTAGGAATAGCTCAACTCTAATAACTAGATCAAACATCTCGTGACAATTATTACAGTTTTAATACTGTCATATCAAGGACTAGGAATAGCTCAACTCTAATAACTAGATCAAACATCTCGTGACAACTATTGTAGTTTTAATACTGTCATAGCAAGGACTAGGAATAGCTCAACTCTAATAACTAGATCAAACAGCTCGTGACAATTATTACAGTTTTAATACTGTCATAACAAGGACTAGGAATAGCTCAACTCTAACAACTAGATCAAACATCTCGTGACAATTATTACAGAATTTTAATACTGTCATAGCAAGGACTAGGAATAGGGAAACAGGAGAAAAAGCTACAGACCATCAAGGCAGAATTAAAAGAATCATTTACCTAATACTTTTTAACAGTCACAGAGTTTTATAATAAAACTTTGTAAGAATTTTGATCGTTCTTTAAAGTTGTGTTTTGTTAACATCATATTTTGTATTTCTCGACTAAAAAAAAGCATGATTATGTATAACAAACGAATCTTTTATCATTAAAAGCATTTCATGCTTTACTGCCGGTTTACTATACGACTGAAGTGCACAATTGTATGGAAAAGTAAATTTATTCTCAATAATACGGGAGGAGGTGTTCTTACAAAATTGTACTAATATCACCCCCGTAGGTATACCGGTACCGGTACACCGTTATAGGTACTGGTTTATTCTCTACTAAATATCGCCCATGTATAATATCGTCTCCCATGCTATTAATGTGCCAAGTTCGAATTCGGTTTCATTCTTGCACTTTACTTATATATATATATAATATTTTGCTTCCTGTAAACTGGTATGTTAGGAAGCAAAAGAGGCTGTTTAATGTAACTTCAGGAAGGCGCGACTGTGAAAATAGTTGAGAAAACTACGCGCATTAATGCTAAAATGTGATGCTTTTGGCGGAGATATAAACTGCGCCTTTGGTTAGAGCAACCGGGTACGGTAAGACATTCACATATTTTGTATAATTATATTTTAGCGTTTTGCAAACCAAATTTCGATGTTTTGCAGCTGAAGTCAGAACTTTTTTGAATGATCATCTAGCAAGGTCACTGAGGATGGTACAAGACAAAATTGAACTTGAGAAAATGAAAGTTCTATTCCCAAAGTAGGTAGTGCGCCATCGACAGTGAGCCGCGCGTGCCGACTGTAGGATGGTTTTTTAGCGCTAATTTCGGCCAGCACAAAATTCTTGAAACATGTAACTATCGGGAAAGTTTAAGGTCGTCATCGAATTCATGTTTTACTAGCCTGTCACGTGACCAAAACGGTTTTTTGCCCATACCTCTCCAGGGAAGCATTTTTACCCTACGTCATGGGGGGTGATTCGGAATCAGCGTCCAAAAATACACCGATTCAGATCTATTTCATACCCAAAGGGCCTTTTCACAAGAATTTTCTTAAAATTTGGGCGAGCGATTTAGTAGGAGCGAGTTGTGAAAGCCCTATTGGAAGGTCGTCACGAATTTTCAGAATGATCGAATTCAAGGAACTGAAGATATATCAGAATAATACGACAAAAATCAACGAATTTGGTCAAATTACGCGACTTTTACAGTTACTTTTGCTCCGAAAGCTGCGCACCATCAAATATGGCACCTAGGCGTCAGGCAAAACTCACTGATCTTTCCGAAAAGGTATAACAAGTTTTACCTGGGGACCTCACTCCTCAGTCTATCATGTTTATAAACATAGCCGAATAGAGATTAGGCGGAATGACAGGCTGAGCGGCGAGCGCAGCCCAGTAAAACAAATTTGGTACTGTAAAAATTCTCATGCAGTCTCTGCTTCTAGAAAACAATGGTAAAATTTTTAAAATCCGAGCAAGTTTATTTTTATCGTGCACCCCTACCCAAAGAAAGCTTTTATTTGATAAACGGACAATCATCAGAACACAGAAAGGAAAATCAAAAAGAGATTTTGGATGATTTTTAAAAAGAAGCTTTTCTGCCGTTTTGCGTTTCCTTGACCAAAATTTCGCAGTTTTGGCTGAATTTGTTACCAGTGACCAATCAGTGAGGTCAGTGAAAGTGATATGACACCTAGCAAGGTCACTGAGAACTAGCGTGCTAAATCACTCTACATACAGTTACTGGGCCGCGCTCAGCTTACCTGGGGACCTCAGGCTATTATGTTCATAAAGAGAGATTAGGCGGAATGACAGGCTGAGCGCGGCCCAGTAACGCTCAGCCGGTCATTCCGCCAAATCTTTATTTATGTTAATGAACATAATAGCCTGGGGTCCTCAGGTAATAGTTAATACAATTACATACAGTCGATCTTAACGAGATTGTTCTAAAAGGCCCCTCGACAGTTGAAACCAACTTTAATCGATGTATTTTTGGACGCTGATTCCCAATTACCCCCATGCAATGACATAAGGTTAAAATTCTCCCCTGACGATTGACGAGATATTGCCAATAATAATATTATTGGCGAAAAAATGTCTCGATCACTTGATATGACCGTATAAGGAAGTTAGTCTAATTTCTCGTTAGAGTTATGGTTTCGGCATATGCGTTTGTTAAGGATTGGGTTAGGGTTTGACGGATGTTACTCGTCTAAATTTCTTCGAAGTAGCGCGCGCCGCTTTCTTCTCGACGGCACGAGCTACGAAGTAGCGCGCGCCGGGCCAGATCATTAACAATGGTCAAGTTAGGGTTAGAGTTGTGATCAGATTATAGAGGGTTAAGGTTTCGAATAATCGTTCAAGGCCAGCTAGAGAACGGGTTGAAAAAGTCACGTGACAGTTGAGTGTAGAGTGATTAATCATCATCCCACTGAGGATGACACAAGACAAAATTGAGGTAATGAAAGTTCTATTCCGAAAGGAAGCTTTGATAAACGGGAAATAATCAGAAAGGAAAAAGAGATTTTTGAAGAGACGCTTTTCTGCCGTTTCCTAATTCCTTGACCGAAATTTCGCGGTTTTGGCTGAATTTTTTACCAGTGACCAACCAAAGTGAGGTCGGTGAGAGTAACACCTAGCAAGGTCACTGAGGATGGCACAAGACAAGATTGAGCAACTGAAAGTTGAAAGTTGTATTCCCAATCAAATTATTTATTCATAAATATGACTACCTTACTCGGGAATATTATGACTGGGATAAAGTAGTGGGTTTTGGAAAATTCCGCCATATTTTTCCCGGTCATTAATTTTCCCAGTCATGAGTCATAAATTAGCCCGCTATAATATTCCCGAGTAAGGTAATTAATTCGTTGCATACCAATGATTAATTTATCCACACTTATGATAAATTCAGTCACAATTATGATTGATTGACGACAAGTAAAAATATTAACTTATAAGAACCAGTAAATCAAATAAGTTTTAAAATATTTACATTGTCAAAAAAAAACATTACAACACTGTTCAGAGGTATATAATCAGCAGATATATTCAAATTAACGCTGTTTTCTGTTAAAAGTAATTATATCTATATTCGGCATTATGCATTATTATTATTCTACGTCAAAGTGTTGTTTCCAATCATGATAAGAAGGTTAAGAGCCTTGGATCACATAATTAAAAACAAGACTGCAGTTAAATTACAAAACTAATTTTTTATTAATTAAGGTAATTTAAGTAGAGAATTAGTTTTCTTTGTTATCTAATCGGAGTCTATCGTTCTGATTTAAACATCTAATATCTATTAGTATTAAATGCCAGCATGAAGATTATGGTTAATGACGTGAAAGTAATAACTAAAAGCAATATTAATTAATATGTCGAAATCACGATAGTATATTAATTATTAAAGCTATCTTGTATGCATCATAGAATGAAATAAGTCACATTTTTCATAACATATCCTCGTCGTCAAATATCAATAACCAATGGTAACTAGCAAAATTGCTATAGAAAAGTCCTTACCATTTACAGTGAAAAGTAAAAGAATAAATAAATAAAAATTATCATATAATATATCATTTTCAAGATAAAAATATTATACATGATTTCATTAAAACAGCAATTGCTACTGTGTTACACTTTATAAGCGATACATGCAGTTATTGCAGGGCCAGCGTGTTTGACAAGTTGAAGTAGTTTGATTTACTATTAGTAAATCAAACTACTTGTATTTACTGTAAATTACCCAAATTACTTATTTACGGTAAAACGCCGCAAACCGAACTTGGGAAAAATTCATGATCAGACCAGCTAAATTCACTTCAATCTAACATCGATTATTTATTTCTTGGGCAACTTATTTCATTTCCAGGTGAAATCTATATTTTCATGAAATAAAGCTGGTTTGTCGCTTGAGGTATCCTCGCAAATTAGCAGTGTTATTAAATTGATAACAAAAACGCCTCTTTCTGTATCAATATCATAGGCCCATGTCAGGTGACGCACTCATGTGTCACGTGTGCGTCACGTGTGTGTCACGTGTGTAACACAGTAAACCAATCATTGTGCCTGTGGCGCGCTAGAGAAATAAATATATCAAGTCTCACATCCATGCTTAATTCTGGATTCAAATACAATCAAAATAAAGGTCAGAGAATTCATCACTCGTCATTCTACAGTGGCCCATTCGGGTGAGTTTGATAATCTAATCCTAAAGTTGTTTCGTCATTCAACTCCAGTCAAGGTAGATTCTAACAATGTGTATCCTATTAATTCCTATTAAATCTACCGGTCTCCCAAGTTTCGTGAGACATTTTCTCGAACGAGCAGTAGGATTTTATGAAATAGACGGGATTGTACGCAGCAGACACCTTTCAACTCAAAAGAAATCAGTATAGATAATCGGGCACTAAACAAAATCATCTCGTTTTTAGGTTGCGTAGGATGGTTTATTTGAGGCCATTTGATCGTTCTTACTTTTGTTATGTGAGCATACTGCACTGATTGCTACTGTAGGGGATTGTAAGGGTATGCTTACTTATACTACTGCAGCCGGCAGCGTACAGACACGGCGTACAGACGCGGCGTACAGACGCGGCGTACAGAACTATAGTTATACTCGCTCGGAGTTTCTGTGATTGGGGCACGCCGATACTGACTTCTTGTGAATAGTTCCAGGTTGTAAATCAGAGCTCCTAATGACAGTTCTATTATTGGGGTCCCGCGGGATATAAGGAGGAGGTTCTGATGACGTCATGTGGTGGAGTGATGACGTCATGTGGGGATGGTTGACACGTGAAGGGTCTGGGATGGGGTGGGTCACGGAGGCGGTGATGGGTTTTAGTTGGGTGTGGGAGTAAGGGGTCCCGTCACGGTATCGGAGTGATTCAATGCTGCTGAAATAAAAGAGTTGTCAGAACTGAAATGGAAAAGAGAAAGGAAGTCATGTTGAGGTTTAGATCGATAATTTGAAGATAATTCGAATATAATTAAAAAAATATAAAGCAAACAATAAAAGGATGAACTTACCCGCTCTTGTATTTTCTGTAGTGATGCATGCTGATTACAAGGACAACAATAATCAGTAAGCACATAAAGATTACCACAATGATAATGTACATCGCATCTCCTGTAATAATAAAACATTCAAATAAAGATGGGCTACTACTAGTACTAGATATTAGACTTTTTCCAGAACTTCCATTGGCGTTAAAATTGTATTTACATCAGTGTATAATAGATAACAAGCAATAATTGAATGACACGTGATCACATCACGTGACCTACCTTTGTACCAAGCCTGACCAGGGGGGGTCTTCTTACAGAGCTGACCACGTAGTTTACTATCTGATACTGTGTGATCCTCTGGACACTCACTCACGCACTTGTGCTCTTCTGTGTAGAAAGGGTTGTTTAATGTTGGGCAGGCTTGATATTTTGACAGTTTTTTTGTAGTTAACGTAATAGGGCAGGTACGTAATGGGGCAGGTACGTAATGGGGCAGGTACGTAATGGGGCAGGTACGTAATGGGGCAGGTACGTAATGGGGCAGGTACGTAATGGGGCAGGTACGTAATGGGGCAGGTACGTAATGGGGCAGGTACGTAATGGGGCAGGTACGTAATGGCTTAATGGGGCAGGTACGTAATGGCTTAATGGGGCAGGTACGTAATGGGGCAGGTACGTAATGGGGCAGGTACGTAATGGGGCAGGTACGTAATGGGGCAGGTATACGTCTGATGTTAGCTAAACCAATTCTTTAACCTGGTCCTAACAGTAAACTTAAAAACTCTGATTCTGACTCAAACCTCATAGTAAACATCACATCTCTACTCACATCACTCTCAAGGAGGAAAACAATAGTAGAGATAAGATAATATATTAGAGATAAGAAAGAATACGGTAGTACTGACCGTAGTTAAGGAAGAGTTGGTCAGGACAGCTGGTACAGACATTGTAGTCAGTACAGGAGGCACAAGTCACGTGACAAGGCAGACACATTGTTTTGGAGGTGTAATACCCGAACTCAGGACACTCCTCTACACATGTCTTGGATCCAGTGTCGTCTGTGGAGTGAGGGGGAGTTGAGGAGGGTACTGTAGCCCGAGTTAACTTTCAAAATCGCACAATTTTATAATACAGTGCAATTTTACAATACAGTACAATTTTATAATACAGTGCAAAAGTCATATTTTTTGAGTTTCCTTGTTTCTAATCTGCTGTTTTGAAGAACCTCTAACATAAATACATAAATCTTACCTGATGAAATTAGGGAAAAGTGTTCACATTGCTGTGTAGAGTTGGTTGTGTACTTTGTTCCGTACAATATCAGTTCCACGTACGTTAGCTCACCTGCCAACAACAACTATCAGCAATCAAAATTAATCTCTGGAACAAAAGTTAAACATTCTGCGAACAAAATAAATCGAGTCAAAAGCAATGACTATCAACCAAACTTTTTAAAAAAAGAAAAAAAAGGGGAATATTCTCACCGTCGCCCTTGCTCTCGATGGTAAGAGTCCACTGCCCAGGTGCAACCTCTCCCCACATCTGCACGGAAAGGAAACTCCACTTGAAGAAACCCTGGTTATTTGTGTCAGACGGCCGTTCTGTGAGCAGAGCTGACTCTGTTCCGGCTGGAGATTCTAGGATTATCTTGAGGGAACCTGGAACATTGAATTAATATATTATTACGATCAGAATTATCTAAGAGTTTCGTTTAATAATTATTATAAACCCTGTGAAGTGCAAAAGGTCAAATGTTACTAAAAGGATAATTACAGCAATACATCACATTTGATTTATCAGAAAGCTTATTAAAGAATGTTGATTAAAGAATGCTTAGTAATGAATTTATAAATTCGTTACTAAGCATTCTTTAAAAAATTCAAAATCGGTATCCATTGTATATTGTCTATTTCCAAACTGTCGTACTCCTGCAAATACCTCTAAAATCGTGGTTGACACTCAGGACAACTTGGACATGTTCCAACACAGCGACCTCACGTGAGCTCCCTTTACAAGCGTCAGTTGTTATCCTTACCTCCAACTTCTGTCCCTCTTGTTTCCTGATCTGAGCGTTCCTGACAGCACAAACACTAATTATTCATTAATTACTAATTAATTACTAATTAAGAGTCAATTGGTGCTTGCTATCAGTCGAGCACGGCTCCATTATTATAGGCCTCGTAGAGATAATCTTTCTAGCTAGTCCGTGAGTGTGATTAGAGCAAACAAAAATGAAAAATAAACTAGCGTTGTCAAAAACAGAAGACAATGTTTGGTGCTATACTATGTCTTGTACTGACTCGTGAGCGAGAGATTGTCGGTCTGATACAATGGAACAAACATGTTGTTCTCCCACGTTGATCCAAGTTTTTGCAGTTTCAACCATTCTCAACGAGTCTAGAATTCCGAAGCCTATCTTGTTGTTGACCCGCCTGGCAGTAACATTTGATAAGTGCGTGATATTGTCACGTGATATTCTAAATTTCTAACTCCCAAAACGGTAAACCGTTTCGTCATCCTCACGACCTGCTGCTCTCACAGGAATCATGTTCGATAAACACGAGCCCGAATAGTTTATATGGTGATCCATGCTGGGGTGCGTGGAAGAAACTGGCAGTATCGTACACGTGCCAGACATGTGACGAGGGAAAACTGTTAGTTAAGGGGCCAGGGTGTATAGGTTAGTGATAATTAGTAAGGAAATAAGAACAGCGCCTTACGAAATACAATTTTTGTGTAAAAAGACAAGTTTATAAACAGATGTATTCAGATTGACGTTCTCATAATATGGGCAATAGAATCAGTGAACCTTACGACTTTTGTGGCCACTTAATTTTTTTTTGCTGACAGTGCTGTTATAGTAGAGTTATAAGATAATAATTTGTTCAACCTCAGATCCCTGTGAAGGTGGAAATTACATTAACCAAGAGAACGGATTTACACCATGTGAAGAAGGAATTCATACAGCCCTGGAGGAAGTGCTTCATCGTGTTCTAACTGTCCTTCTGGGAAAGAAGTGGCACCTAGTTATATTGGTACTTCAGAAAGTGACTGTTCTTTCAGTAAGTAATTTTTAAAAGGAATCGGGAATTTGACGGACTTTTATGTTTTGTTTGAACAATATCGATTTAACGACTTCAAACCGCGATTAATTTGGGACATTTTTTTTTCTTCAAATCATCAGGTCTGTCAGAAGTTTTACAATACATTTACTGTAGTCTGTTATACAAAACAACTATTATAATATTGTTCCACACCAGGGGAAGAGATAGGGGAAAACTTAATTCTAAACCTGTCGTGTGATGATGGAGAATACCTAGAGATAGAGAACGCAAAATACTGGGCACCTCATTTTTCGTTATGTACTATACTTGAAAATGCTTTTCCTCAAACTAGGGATCATTGCCGTTATAAGGTTTGGAGACATTAAAGAACATTTTTAATGAGACATAAATCATTGAAACTAATGAGATCATAGACAATTGAAGGACTGGACGTGAAAAGTATTGATTTTAAATTCTTCACGAATCAACATTCCTCTAAACTTCTAAATCCCAAAACGGTAAATCGTTTCATCATCCTCACGACCTGCTGCTCTCACAGGGATCATGTTCGCTAGACACGACCCCGAATAGATTCTATGTTGATCCATGCTGGGGTCAGTGGAAGAAACTGATAGTATGGTACAAGTGCCAGACATGTGACGAGGGAGAACTGTTACTTGAGGGGGTAGGGTGTGAAGGTTAGTGATAATTAATAAGGAAATAAGAGCATGTAAGAAATGAAACATTTTTGTGTAAAAAGAAAAGTTTATAAACAGATGTATTCAGATTGACGTTCTGATTGTTTCAGAAGTTCCAGTTGACGGAGGCTGGTCTGAATTCTCGGAATGGTCTGAGTGCTCGGCTGCATGCGGAGGAGGATCTCAAAGTAGAAGCAAAAGTTGTTCCAACCCTGCTCCAGAAAATGGAGGGGCTGATTGCGATGGAGACGATTCGGAATCTCAAGACTGCAATGCTGACCCTTGCCCAGTTGACGGAGGATGGTCTGACTTTTCTGATTGGTCTGAGTGCTCGGTTGCATGCGGAGGAGGATCTCAAAGTAGAAGCAAAAGTTGTTCCAACCCTGCTCCAAAAAATGGAGGGGCTGATTGCGATGGAGACGATTCGGAATCTCAAGACTGCAACGCTGACCCTTGCCCCGTTGACGGAGGATGGTCTGACTTTTCTGATTGGTCTGAGTGCTCGGTTGCATGCGGAGGAGGATCTCAAAGTAGAAGCAAAAGTTGTTCCAACCCTGCTCCAGAAAATGGAGGGGCTGATTGCGATGGAGACGATTCGGAATCTCAAGACTGCAATGCTGACCCTTGCCCAGTTGACGGAGGATGGTCTGACTTTTCTGATTGGTCTGAGTGCTCGGTTGCATGCGGAGGAGGATCTCAAAGTAGAAGCAAAAGTTGTTCCAACCCTGCTCCAGAAAATGGAGGGGCTGATTGCGATGGAGATGATTCGGAATCTCAAGACTGCAACGCTGACCCTTGCCCCGTTGACGGAGGATGGTCTGACTTTTCTGATTGGTCTGAGTGCTCGGTTGCATGCGGAGGAGGATCTCAAAGTAGAAGCAAAAGTTGTTCCAACCCTGCTCCAGAAAATGGAGGGGCTGATTGCGATGGAGATGATTCGGAATCTCAAGACTGCAACGCTGACCCTTGCTCAGTTGACGGAGGTTGGTCTGAATTCGGGGAATGGTCTGAGTGCTCTGTTACATGCGGAGGAGGATCTCAAAGTAGAAGTAGAAGTTGTTCCAACCCTGCTCCAGAAAAAGGAGGGGCTGATTGCGATGGAGACGATTCGGAATCTCAAGCCTGCAACGCTGACCCTTGCCTTTGGAGAGACGACAATAAATGTGGTCCGACGGTCCCCCTCGCGGATGGCTCTCCCAGTCAGTGTAACCCTGACCACCCATTAGGCGCTGTTTGCTGTTCTAAGTGGGGACGATGCACAAACAAACAAAAATGGTGTACTTGTCTTACCTGCGTCAACTACGGCCGAAGTAAGTCTAAACATAAAAGGCAGAAACTCTTACTTGGTCGATTGAATAGTTGGTTAAGTAGTTATTCACTTATAGTGGAAGGCCGATACTTTTCAACTAACTTTTCAATCAACCGATGCGAAGACACATGTACGCTAATTAGCTATCAATTTTCTTGGTTACCTTTTAAAAAGTGACTCCCCTGGTCCGTTATACACGTCTTTAAATAACCTCAATTATGATCGCAATAAGAACATTTTCTTCACATCACTTTTTGATCCCATTACAAGAACACTTGAATTTAACAGTTATTTTTTATTAATGTTTCATTAACATCCCTTCACCTCAGAAGAATTATCTCAAAACCTTTGGAGAGACGACAATCGATGTGGTTCGATGTTCCCCCTCCCGGATGGCTCTCCCAGTCAGTGTAACCCTGACCACCCAAAAGGCGCTGTTTGCTGTTCAAAGGGTGGACGGTGCTCATCCCAAGAAAAATGGTGTACTTGTCCTACCTGCGTCAACTACGGTCGAAGTAAGTCCTAACATGAAAGGCAGAAACTCTTTCGTTACGTCGATAGAATGGTTGGTTAAGTAGTAATACTTATAGTGGAAGGCCGACACTTTTCAATCAACTTTTCAATCAACCGATGCAAAGACACATGTACGCTAATTAGCTATAAATTTGTTTTGGTTACCTTTTAAAAAGTGACTCCTCTGGTATGTTATACACGTCTTTAAAATACCCACAATTATGATTGCAATAAAGCAATAAGACCATTTTATTTCACATCGTTTTTTGCTCGCATTACATGAACACTTGAATTCAACAGTTTTATTAGCATCCCTTCACCTCAGAATAGAAGTTAAGAACATATCGTCGCTTAGAAAAACAGCAGATGGGCGTAAACGAATTTGAAGCAGGATTTGGACAATTTCTCGTCGAGAGAGCACTAAGATTTTGATATTTGTAAAGAGGTCAAACATATTTGTTTGATATATGACAGTGCAATTCTGAGTTTGATCATTATTCAATACTGGAAGCTTATTTGTAGTTATTCGCTGTCATCTGTCACTGTCAGGAAATATGGATTTCATCCCCATTTATTATAGTAGTAGTACCCAGATCTGTACAATGCATTGAAAATATTTACAACAAACATTTTCGTTTTGTGTATTTTTATTACTATTAATATCATAACTTCGAAAAACTTTTTTATTTCTGTTCCATTTTATAATTCATAAGTTTACTTTTACTTAGAATTTCTTGAATTACAGATACGTTAAAATACGTTAAATAAGTTAAGTTCTACAGCAATTAAATTTAATTTCAAATGTTTCCCTAAGCTGGTTAAAGTATAATTTATTAATATTATTGTTATGAAGTGAGCTGATTAGAGCTTATACCAGGCGCACTATAACCATTCACTATAACTATAAGCTGCAGTAGTGAATGAAAATCTAGAGTCCGCCTAAACGAAACAATTGTCATACGTTGTATGACCCGCCGCGCATGAGTGCGCGGCTCCCCCTGTATCGTCGAAACTCTACACTATAGTGAAGCGACAGTGGGGGTCACCACGTGATACAATCACTATCAGTAAAATTGTTTTTTCCCTGTTAACCGGTTGTACGTATTTTAATGCAATGCGAAGTCTTGAGAATGTTAGGTTTATTTCCAGACCTGTGGTATTCAATTTTTAAGTAACAGACTAGGTCAAACTCAAAAAATATGTTATTTCCTTGGACTGAATTGGAAAATGAATATTATTTTTATCGTGTTGTTAACAACACAATAAGAATATAAAATTTATTTTATTTATATTTATAACATGTTATCAATATTTATAACATGTTATCAATATTTCGATGCACTCACATTTTACAGAATTTTGTTTGCAGAAACTTAATGTGGTGCTTAAGCTTAATTGCAACAAACGTTAAATTAGAGTCAGATGAGGAATTATCTGAGAAATTTTGCAGGAAGTTTAAATTTCTTCTAAATTTCTGTTAAATTGTAAAAAGTTGCAATTAATTAAAATGTAATTAATTAACATCAATCACATGCTGTAAAAATATCTTTGGGTTGCGTTCGGGTCAATACCTAGTAGTAGTATTTAGTGAATTAGCTGAAGTTTATTGAATCTTTATTACCGAGTACACTGTACAGCTGCCTTCGGGTAGTTCTTCTTAATCTATTACAATTGTAAATGAATGGGAAAAGCGAGCGACCGATTTCATTCTCGGTATCATTTTGTAATTGCATACGGTCATTCCAATTAATATCATTTCCTTTTGTTTGGGAAAGAGAGACACCGGCAGTGGTCCACTTTACCGGCCCTTTTATGGGTTTTGGTCAAATATTTTCAATTCATTGTACGGTTAAAATAACGCAACAGAAAATACCCGTAAGGCCCATGCTTTTATAGTTTAAGGTGATATGGTTAGGGTTAGGGTTGGGATTAGGGTTTATTTTGGAGCAAAATACGCTGCTTTTAGCTGTAACATAATGTCTGTTAATTGGATATGCTTTAAATTTTTCGGACACTTTCCTTGTAAGTCTATGAGTAAGCTTACCAAATTTTGTTGCAATTGGAGGTCGGGAAGGATACTCAATATTTATTTGTTTGAAGAAAATTGTGCTGGCCGAAATTAGCGCTAAAAAACCATCCTACAGTCGGCACGCGCGGCTCACTGTCGATGGCGCACCACCTAGATACATCAACTCCGATATCTTTGTATCACGTGGTGACCCCCACTGTCGCTTCACTATAGTGAGTTTCTACGATACAGGGGGAGCCACGCACTCGTGCGCGGCGGGTCATACAACGTATGACAACGATATCCACCAAATTTTTCGGACAGTTGTGAAAGCCCTATTGGAAGGTCGTCGCCAATTTTCAGAATGATCGAATTCAAGGAACTGCAGAAGATATATCAGAATAATACGACAAAAATCAACGAATTTGGTCAAATATTCCACGATCTGTACGAGACATTCCTCAAGAACAGAGACGATTACAGTTAGTTCCACTTTCACTTTCACTTTCACTTTCACTTTCACTTTCACTTTCACTTTCACTTTCACTTTCACCACAGGTGACGTCCATTGTTATTTCCTCCTATTGTTATTTTGTATACCTAGTTCATTTGATAAGACCCTTTTCCCGTTGTTACTTCATTTCTACTATCAAAGCATTTGAAACAAATCCAGCTCAATATTCACCAACTCATACAGTTTAATGCACATATTCAACATATTTGCACAGTTTTATGCACATATTATTTATATTAAACATATTAACATTCTTTAACAACCCACCAGGTACTATGCTGACCCAGTTCGATGAAGATGTGAAGGTGTTGTCTCAGATACCTCTTACTAAAGGAATCGTAGATCAGATGAAGGACACGAAGATGATCGACAGTATCAGGTGCCATATAATTACCCATAATTACCATATTATAATAACCTATAATTACCATATAATTACCATATAATTACCTTAAATTACATTTAATTACCTAGGTTCCATATAATTACCTACCTATGATATAATCTTACTTACTTGTTTGATGTAACCATGGTAACCATTGTTATCAGGTGTTCTAAAGAACACGGACTGGGTATAACAGAGAGTATGAGGGCCCCGGACCCTGAGAGTATGAGGGCCCCGGACCCCGGACACAGCCCTCTTGATCTCCAGCAGTCTCCTAATATCCACACACTCGACTCTAAGAAGGTAGGATAGTTACCATTAGTTATCACCAAGCCCCCTCCCGGGTTGCAACATTGCCATGTTACGCAAATAATTGCCGCGCTAACGAAATATTTGCCATCTTAGCAAAATATGCGCCGTGTTATGATGTATTTGCCAGGCTGCGCGTGATGATGCAAATATTTCATAAGGAGGCGAATTTTACGTTAGGAAAATGCGCATTCTTAGCAAAATATTTGCCAAACGGTCTGACGCGCGCTGCACGCTCCTTTTTAGTTTGTTTACGCGAGAATGAAATCTTCGCATTCTTAGCAAAATATTCGCCTCCTTATAATTTATTTGCGCGAGAGTTAAATCTACGCTTTCTTAGCAAAATATTCGCCACCTTATAATTTATTTGCGCGAAAGTTAAATCTACGCTTTCTTAGCAAAATATTCGCCACCTTATAATTTATTTGCGGGAGAGTTAAATCTACGCTTTCTTAGCATAATATTTGCCGCTTTATAATTTATTTGCGGGAGAGTTAAATCTAGCTACGCTTTCTTAGAAAAATCTTTGCCACCTTATATTTTACATAACTTCATTTGTGATAGGAATTAGGATCATATGCTGCTTACGACTCTGCAGTGGATCACATACTGTATACGTGGATTGAACTGACCCGAAGGAATTATGATCAGTGGATCGAAATACATAATATAACGTGACCGACGAATCGCGTCCACAAGATCACTTCGAAATAAGTAACGTGAACCGGCCTGACGAATCACTTGATGAGTTTATGATCCAAAAGAAGGATAGGATCTGACCTGAACTTGGAAATAAGATAGGATATTGTGTCGCACTGAATATAATAGAGTACGCTACCTGGATTGTAGTGCGACACATACTGTAGTCAGTGTAGTGCGAAAGATTACCTTTATAGTGTTAGCAGTTAAAAATCTAAACTTCATCCCGTTTTAAATATCAAACCACAGTACGAATTATTGCACTAATGCCGGTTATAATGAGGTCTAAAACACACGCTCAAAGTTAAAGTGTGTTTATATTTACCAATTAAACTTTAGTTGATGTTAACTTGTTAATTATAACTGTGTACGAGTACGACTACCTACCTAACAGTAACCGCTTCGATTTGTTTAACAAAACATCATTTTCCGAACTAGAGTGCGGTACCTATGACTTAGACTTTACTCCGCTAGAAACAACAAAATTTAAACAATTGGACAGTAGCGAATCTACCTAGCGAACTTTAGTGTTAGAACTTAGCGGTGACCGACAACTAGGAACCTCTCATTCCGGCCTCCCACAGCTAGGTATCACATCACATGGCCCAATCAGTGACGTATCATTTGTGATGTGAAGTATTTGTGTTTGAGAAGTGTTTGAGCTCTCGGCATGTTTTCACATAACGGACGTGAGCCAGGTCCAAAAGGGGCTGGTTCTCGTATCCAAGGATGTGAGCCGAGCATGCACTGAAGCGGAAAGCTGCTGAACAGCCCAAGGCAGTAGAGCCAAGGCGTCCGGATCTGCACAGCACTCTGAAGCGAAGACCTCAGAAGAATTCCTCCTTCCTTCTACATGCACCTCCACGAGACGGGACGAGCCCTTTGTTATCTTCGGCGGGAAGACAGATCGGAATGTACGAGTCGTTGCCTTCTCTACAGCCCGGAACCTTGCTACGCTGGCATGGTAGCAACTGGATTGCAGACGGCACGTTTTACGTCGCCCCGAATATATTCACCCAGAGCTATACGATTCATGCTGTTATTGACCAGAAATTTTGCTGTGAAATCAGTGGATACCTGAAGATTGAGAGATGGACGCCTCGAGATTGTTCTACAAGGGCTGTTTAAACCAACTTCAATCGGTGTATTTTCGAACGCTGATTCCGAATAACCCCTCATGACATCGATCACGTGATATGACCGTTAGTTGACCCGAACTAAAGTCAACTACCTTCTGAACACGCACTGAAGTCCACCAGGGAAATATATTGAAAAATCTATTTTGTCAAACTCAAAGAAAACTTCTTGTGAATTACCTAAGTTATGTTTGTAAACAGTAAAATAACTAATTCGTCAATCATGGATATGCAGATGATCCAGTTTCTCTCTAAACTTAAAACTTCGTGATATTTCAATCGATTTTACTCGAATTCTTTAAAAAATATTTGCCTAATAACGGTCTGACGCGCGTTGCACGCTCCTTTTTAGTTTGTTTACACGAGAATGAAATCTTCGCATTGTTAGCAAAATATTCGCCTCCTTATAATTTATTTGCGCGAGAGTTAAATCTACGCTTTCTTAGCAAAATATTCGCCTCCTTATGATTTATTCGCGCGAGGATTGAATATGCGCGTTTTTAAGTTCTTACTTCTTAGCAAAATATTTATTTGAACGAAAACTCAAAATTTACCGAGAAATCGACCTTTTTATTAACTCATTTTGATGACTGTTTCTGATCAGAAATTGCACGAAAAATCGATTTAACTAGGTTTCAGAACCTATAAACGATTCCTTATCCGTCAAAATTGATTTTTTATAGTTAATACGAGCAACAAGCAACATATATTTTGATCCTATTATATGGTTCTACTCATGATATGACCTAGGGAGTTAAGCTGAAACCGAAAGATCGAGGCGATCGAACAAGTAGGTACTAACACAATTTTCAGATAGAAATGTTCGTTGCAATATTATTTTTATTGCAGCTTTGCAACTTGAGCGAAGTAAAGAGCAAAGTACGAAAAAACACAGCAGGCAAGCAACTCATTTTGGTGACTATTCCTCATTTAACTGCTGACGTTGCACGAGAAATCGATTTTAGTTGGTTTTAAAGCCCAATAACGCTTTTACGCTTCATTAGAGACCAGAGAGAGAGAGAGAGAGAGAGAGAGTCAGGACCAGAAAGAGTCAGGATCAGCGAGAGTCAGGACCAGAGCGAGGCCCAAAATCATAGAGAGGCAGGACCAGAGAGAGAGAGAGTCAGGACCAGAGAGAGAGAGAGTCAGGACCAGATAGAGAGTCAAGACCAGAGAGAGAGTCAGGACCAAAGCAAGTCTGAAACACAGAGAGATTCAGGACCAGAGAGAGAGAGAGTCAGGACCAGAGAGAATCAGGACCAGAGAGAGTCAGGACCAGAGACAGCCAGGACAAGAGACACTCAGGACCAGAGAGAGAGAGTTAGGACCAAAGAGAGTCAGGACCAGAGAGAGATAGTCAGGACCAGAGAGAGTCGGGACCAGAGAGAGAGAGAGAGAGAGAGTCAAGACCAGAGAGAGAGAGTCAGGACCAGAGCAAGTCTGAAACCCAGGGAGAGTCAGGACCAGAGAGAGAGAGAGAGAGAGAGAGAGAGAGAGAGAGAGAGAGAGAGAGAGAGAGAGAGAGAGAGAGAGAGAGAGAGAGAGAGAGAGAGAGAGAGAGAGAGAGAGAGAGAGAGAGAGAGAGAGAGAGAGAGAGAGAGAGAGAGAGAGAGAGAGAGAGAGAGAGAGAGAGAGAGTCAGGACCAGAGAGAGTCAGGACCAGAGAGAGAGAGAGAGTCAGGACCAGAAAGAGTCAGGACCAGAGAGAGTCAAGAACAGAGACAGTCAGGACAAGAGACAGTCAGGACCAGAGACAGTCAGAACCAGAGAGAGTTAGGACCAAAGACAGTCAGGACCAGAGAGTGTCCGGACCAGAGAGAGAGAGAGGGGCAGGACCAGAGAGAGTCAGGATCAGAGAGAGTCAGGACCAGAGCGTGAGAGCGAGGCCCAAAATCATAGAGAGGTAGGACCAGAGAGAGAGAGAGTCAGGACCAGAGAGAGAGAGTCAGGACCAGATAGAGAGTCAAGACTAGAGAGAGAGTCAGGACCAAAGCAAGTCTGAAACACAGAGAGATTCAGGACCAGAGAGAGAGAGTCAGGACCAGAGAGAATCAGGACCAGAGAGAGTCAGGACCAGAGACAGCCAGGACAAGAGACACTCAGGACCAGAGACAGTCAGGACCAGAGAGAGAGAGTTAGGACTAAAGAGAGTCAGGACCAGAGAGAGATAGTCAGGACCAGAGAGAGTCGGGACCAGAAAGAGAGAGAAAGAGAGTCAAGACCAGAGAGAGAGAGAGAGTCAGGACCAGAGCAAGTCTGAAACCCAGGGAGAGTCAGGACCAGAGAGAGAGAGAGAGAGAGAGAGAGAGAGAGAGAGAGAGAGAGAGAGAGAGAGAGAGAGAGAGAGAGAGAGAGAGAGAGAGAGAGAGAGAGAGAGAGAGAGAGAGAGAGAGAGAGAGAGAGAGAGAGAGAGAGAGAGAGAGAGAGAGAGAGAGAGAGAGAGAGAGAGAGAGAGAGAGAGAGAGAGAGAGAGAGAGAGAGAGAGAGAGAGAGAGAGAGAGAGAGAGAGAGAGAGAGAGAGAGAGAGAGAGAGAGAGAGAGAGAGAGAGAGAGAGAGAGAGAGAGAGAGAGAGAGAGAGAGAGAGAGAGAGAGAGAGAGAGAGAGAGAGAGAGAGAGAGAGAGAGAGAGAGAGAGAGAGAGAGAGAGAGAGAGAGAGAGAGAGAGAGAGAGAGAGAGAGAGAGAGAGAGAGAGAGAGAGAGAGAGAGAGAGAGAGAGAGAGAGAGAGAGAGAGAGAGAGTCAGGACCAGAGAGAGTCAGGACCAGAGAGAGAGAGAGAGAGAGAGAGAGAGAGAGAGAGTCAGGACCAGAAAGAGTCAGGACCAGAGACAGTCAGGACAAGAGACAGTCAGGAAGAGAGAAAGAGAGAAAGAGAGAGAGAGCGAGAGAGAGAGAGAGAGAGAGAGAGAGAGAGAGAGAGAGAGAGAGAGAGAGAGAGAGAGAGAGAGAGAGAGAGAGAGAGAGAGAGAGAGAGAGAGAGAGAGAAAGAAATTCAGGACCAGAGAGAGAGTCAGGATCAGAGAGAGAGTCAGGACCAGAGAGAGAGTCAGGACCAGAAAGAGAGAGAGAGTCAGGACCAGAGAAAGAGTCAGGACCAGAAAGAGAGTCAGGTCCAGAGAGAGAGTAAGGATCAGAGAGAGAGTCAGGATCAAAGAGAGAGTCAGGATCAGAGAGAGAGTCAGGACCAGAGAGAGAGTCAGGACCAGAAAGAGAGGCAGGTCCAGAGAGAGAGTCAGGATCAGAGAGAGAGTAAGGATCATAGAGAGAAAGTCAGGACCAGAGAGCATTAGGACTAGAGCGAGGTTGTTTGTTTGAGTAACATAATAATTTTCAGGAATTTGAAAGCGTAAAAGCGTTATTGGGCTGTAAAACCAACTATAATCGATATCTCGTGCAACGTTAGCAGTTACATGAGGAATAGTCACCAAAATGAGTTGTTTGCCTGCTGTGTTTTTTTGTACTTTGCTCTTTACGCTCAAGTTGCATAGCTGCAATAAACATAATATTGCAACGAACATTTCTATCTGAAAATTGTGTTAGTACCTACTTGTTCGATTGCCTCGATCTTTCGGTTTCAGCTTAACTCCCTAGGTCATATCATGAGTAGAACCATAGGATCAAAATATATGTTGCTTGTTGCTCGTATTAACTATAAAATATCAATTTTGAGGGATAAGGAATTGTTTATATGTTCTGAAACCTAGTTAAATCGATTTTTCGTGCAATTTCTGATCAGAAACAGTCATCAAAATGAGTTAATAAAAAGGTCGATTCCTCGGTAAATTTTGAGTTTTCGTTCAAATAAATATTTTGCTAAGAAGTAAGAACTTAAAAACGCGCATATTCAATCCTCGCGCGAATAAATCATAAGGAGGCGAATATATTGCTAAGAAAGCGTAGATTTAACTCTCGCGCAAATAAATTATAAGGAGGCGAATATTTTGCTAACAATGCGAAGATTTCATTCTCGTGTAAACAAACTAAAAAGGAGCGTGCAACGCGCGTCAGACCGTTATTAGGCAAATATTTTTTAAAGAATTCGAGTAAAATCGATTGAAATATCACGAAGTTTTAAGTTTAGAGAGAAACTGGATCATCTGCATATCCATGATTGACGAATTAGTTATTTTACTGTTTACAAACATAACTTAGGTAATTCACAAGAAGTTTTCTTCGAGTTTGACAAAATAGATTTTTCAATATATTTCCCTGGTGGACTTCAGTGCGTGTTCAGAAGGTAATTGACTTTAGTTCGGGTCAACTTACGGTCATATCACGTGATCGATGTTAGTAGTACCTGTTCGATCATTGAAGGTGAGGATTGCCTCGATCTTTCGGTCTCAGCTTAAGTTCAACTCCGTAGGTCATGATTAGGGCTGTAAAACCAATTTAAATCGATTTCTCGTGCAACGTTGTACAGGTGAGGAACAGTCACAAAAATGAATTGCTTACCTGCTGTGTTTTGTCGTACTCTGCTCTCCGATCAAGTTCGATCAGTTGAGGTGAGGATTGCCTCGATCTTACGGTTTCAGCCCTATGTCAAGAGCTGTAGAACCGAAGGATCAATACAATATACCTACATGTTGGCGTTGCTTGTTGCTCGTATTAACTATAAAACATAAATTTTGAGGAATAAGGATTTGTTTATAGGTTCTGAAACCTTGGGCTGTTTAGCAGCTTTCCGCTTCAGTGCATGCTCGGCTCACATCCTTGGATACGAGAACCAGCCCCTTTTGGACCTGGCTCACGTCCGTTATGTGAACACATGCCGAGAGCTCAAACACTTCTTAAAATCCTTTATAATAGTAATACACAACTACTTACTAAACTGTCATGTGAATAATATGGATCACATCACAAATGATACGTCACTGATTGGGCCATGTGATGTGATACATGTGGGAGGCCGGAATGAGAGGTTCCTAGTTGTCGGTCACCGCTAAGTTCTAACACTAAAGTTCGCTAGGTAGATTCGCTACTGTCCAATTGTTTAAATTTTGTTGTTTCTAGCGGAGTAAAGTCTAAGTCATAGGTACCGCACTCTAGTTCGAAAAATGATGTTTTGTTAAACAAATCGAAGCGGTTACTGTTTATAGGTAGGTAGTCGTACTCGTACACAGTTATAATTAACAAGTTAACATCAACTAAAGTTTAATTGGTAAATATAAACACACTTTAACTTTGAGCGTGTGTTTTAGACCTCATTATAACCGGCATTAGTGCAATAATTCGTACTGTGGTTTGATATTTGAAACGGGATGAAGTTTAGATTTTTAACTGCTAACAGTAACACTATAAAGGTAATCTTTCGCACTACACTGACTACAGTATGTGTCGCACTACAATCCAGGTAGCGTACTCTATTATATTCAGTGCGACACAATATCCTATCTTATTTCCAAGTTCAGGTCAGATCCTATCCTTCTTTTGGATCATAAACTCATCAAGTGATTCGTCAGGCCGGTTCACGTTACTTATTTCGAAGTGATCTTGTGGACGCGATTCGTCGGTCACGTTATGTATTTCGATCCACTGATCATAATTCCTTCGGGTCAGTTCAATCCACGTATACAGTATGTGATCCACTGCAGAGTCGTAAGCAGCATATGATCCTAATTCCTATCACAAATGAAGTTATGTAAAATATAAGGTGGCAAAGATTTTTCTAAGAAAGCGTAGCTAGATTTAACTCTCCCGCAAATAAATTATAAAGCGGCAAATATTATGCTAAGAAAGCGTAGATTTAACTCTCCCGCAAATAAATTATAAGGTGGCGAATATTTTGCTAAGAAAGCGTAGATTTAACTCTCGCGCAAATAAATTATAAGGTGGCGAATATTTTGCTAAGAAAGCGTAGATTTAACTCTCGCGCAAATAAATTATAAGAGGCGAATATTTTGCTAAGAATGCGAAGATTTCATTCTCGCGTAAACAAACTAAAAAGGAGCGTGCAGCGCGCGTCAGACCGTTTGGCAAATATTTTGCTAAGAATGCGCATTTTCCTAACGTAAAATTCGCCTCCTTATGAAATATTTGCATCATCACGCGCAGCCTGGCAAATACATCATAACACGGCGCATATTTTGCTAAGATGGCAAATATTTCGTTAGCGCGGCAATTATTTGCGTAACATGGCAATGTTGCAACCCGGGAGGGGGCTTCACCAGTTACCATTAGTTACCATTATACAATTTATTTCTTTTGGTTCGAGCGTTACTATCAGTTAGCTTCACTGGTACCAAAATTCTGGAATATTCTGATCAAGTTTTTTAAATAAAATAATATCGTTACCCACTGCTCCCTCACAGAGTGAGTTTATCTCCTTGCTGCACTGGATAGAAGCACAAGACTCCCAGAACTCCCTTAACTCGCTAGTGCTCCAGTGTGGTAGAGCCATGGATCAGATCAACTTGTCCTTCCTACCCCGTGTACAGGAGGAGGTGGACAAGGTTAAACAGAGCCTGCAGGCACCAGGTTACCATTAGTTACCATTAGTTACCATTAGTTACCATTAGTTACCATTAGTTACCATTAGTTACCATTAGTTACCAGTAGTTACCATTAGTTACCATTAGTTTCCATTAGTTACCATTAGTTACCATTAGTTACCATTAGTTACCATTAGTTACCATTAGTTACCATTAGTTACCAATAGTTACCATTAGTTACCATTAGTTACCATAAGTTACCATTAGTAACCATTAGTTACCATTAGTTACCATTAGTTACCATTGTTACCATTATAATTTAAGGAAATGTATTAAGGTTAAACAAAGCTTGCAGGCACCAGGTTTGTGCTGCATTTTATCACGAAGTCGTCTTATTTCAATTATTTCAAGTTGTTTTTTATTTCAATTTCATATTGGTTATTTCACCGTTTGGTATTCTTCGTAATGTTTGAATTGGCAGTGGACATCATGTTGATCTACAATTTATGAGACCTCTTCAAGCTATCGAGGTAATCTTAATAAATTTCTGAGAGATCAAAGATAAAAAATCTCTCGATTAATTTGTAATTTAAAGTGTTATCGTTAGTGTTACCATGGTAACTAAAGTACTAAAGTGTTATCATCCAGGAATGAGAGATATCAAAGGACTGGAAGAAAGGTTACAACAACTGAAGAATCTGTTAGGACAGACTGAGAGGATATGCGAGGAGCAAGCAAACAATGCTAACAGTAAGTAATTAACAGTAATTAAGTGTAATTAATTAACGTTAATTAATTAGCAGTTATCAATTCAGCAAACAATACTAACAATAATTAACAGTAATTAAGTGTAATTAATTATCGTTAATTAATTTGCAGTTACCAATTCAGCAAACAATACTAACAGTAAGTAATTAACAATAATTAATTAACGTTAATTAACTAGCAGTTAATAATTTTCAAAACTCATAATTCCACTCAATGCTAACAATATGACCTAAAATGCACTCAAACTTGCACGTCAGAAATGACCAACACATATGGCAGCCCCACTGTACCTACTACACATTGGTTACAATGAACCCATGTGGTTTTAGGGACGATTATTGCATCAGATTTGAGTTTATATGCTCTCTGGATTCTTCGTAATCGGACAAAACAACACCAGTTAGAAGGTTCAAACAAACTAAACAGTACTAAAGTAACGGAGATGTCCTCCCCAGCGATCAGTAACCAGCAGGAGAGTTTCATGGTACAGGGAGTTAGTTACATTAGTTACCATTAGTTACCATTAGTTACCATTAGTTACCATTAGTTACCATTAGTTACCATTGGTTACCATTAGTTACCATTAGTTACCATTAGTTACCATTAGTTACCATTAGTTACCATTAGTTACCATTAGTAACCATTAGTTGCCATTAGTTACCATTAGTTACCATTAGTTACCTCCCCAGCGATCAGTAACCAGCAGGAGAGTTTCATGGTACAGGGAGACATCTCAGTGTTAGCAGATCTTCTAGTAGCACACAGAGAACAGTTGAAGAGGCTGCACAGCAACAACCGCTCCCTCGTCGAGTTTTACAACAAGTTCGCTGCTGCTAAAGCCGTGAGTGACAATCCTTTCAATACTACTATATAATATATAACAAATAATCTGAGAACATGAATATGAAATGTTCTGAGATTCTCATTGGTTCGTTTAGTTGTGTGGTGTCACGTGCAGTGAGGAAGCTTCCGAATTAGTTTGCTAGCGATAGAAATGGTTACCATGACAACCATATTACAGGAACTGTCCCAGAATCTGCTGATAAGACTGAACTGGGTGACACACTGTCAGAAAGCTATCTGGAACTGTGACGGTCGTCTCACCATGATATCAGAGAATTTGGTGAGGGTGAAGAGAAGATTCGCTATACTAGAGCAGATAAACGTGGCTCCTATCCTCTACTGCAAGTGTCTCGGTTAGATTTATTAAATATTATCATAATTAGATCTTATAATTAATTAGATATTATTGTTAGTATTTTTATTAGTATTTATCTGATTTAATAACTGAATTAAGGTAAAAACATAACCACGGGCTGCATCCAATCAAAATCTTGTTCAGAATTCAATAGCCCATGAAATTAACAGCACGTTGCGGCGTGGAAAGTCATATTTTAATGTAATTTCAGATTCATTGTTGATATTGTTCAATAACTCGGATCAATTTTATCCTTAAATAATGACTGTAAGCCTTATAATACAATAAACATATAATATGTAATAGTATGATTTATTTTTTTGGTACATTATGTCTCATGATTATTGCTATGGTTTGTATTTGTAGACTTATACAATAGACTTATACAATAGAACACGTGCTTTAACGTCTTTAAATTAGACAATAATAATAAATAATTACAATTAATATTTTACCCAATTAATATTTTACCCAATAAAAATTTCACCCAATAAAAATTTTACCCAATAAAAATTTCAAAATGTTCTGAAGATGAAATGTATGATTGAAATATCATAAAGTATAAATTAGAACGTTCCCAGTTTCTTGAAGAAGTCTGCTTCACATTGGTTCTAGAAGGTTCTGGAAGGTTTGCGCTGTGTGTCTACCGTTCTTACTTAGTTACTTCCCTGGGGGAGAGAGTGTAGACTGGTTGGACTATTTATAGGGGCTTACACCAAAACTGACATCCCAAATGACCTCATTTAGAATACAAAGATTAGTACATTTTAGCTTATGATTAATATTATATTTTTACCTATAGTTTACCTAGATTCAGTAACCACCTACTCACCTAGGGTTGAGCTGGGGGGGGGGGGGGGGGGAGACACATCCGTCAATGTCCGCTTATCTCTAAAAAGGATAGGACCTAAGGACAGGACATAGGCGGACATATACGGACGTAGGCGGACATTGGCGGACATATGCGGACTTAAGCAAACATAAGCGGACATAAGCGGACGGTAAAATTTGCTAAATTTTGTTTAAATTAGAAACAAATCAGGAATTTTCAGGAAAAATACTCGAGGGGAATGAACGATAAAAACTTTCTCAGCTCATGTTGATCAGGGTAGCATAAAACTTCGAAGTGTGGTTTTCAGGAAAAATTTTATCAAACCGAATTATTCTCGATACGTACCCCTGAAGGCAAGCCCCCGCTTTTGAGCTTGGTTTACAAAAGGGAGACCCCGAGACCTGCTTCCCGAGATTGAATCGCGAAGGGAAGCCTCGATAGGTCATGAATATAAGCTCCTTCCAATTTTTCAAAATGTGTGCGAATAATTCTCAAAATTTGTGTCTGCCAATTGCAATGTCCGCGACTCAGCTTCCGTCCCAAAATACATATCCGTTATCTCATAGAACCCAAAAAGGACAGGACATAGGTGGACATTGGCAGACATGTCACCCTCCCTCCTCCAATAAGTTTTTAAAAAGCTAGATTTAGTAGATTACCAACATTTTGTGGGCTGCACATTGGTAAATTGGGTTTTAATTGTCTCCAAAAGAGGAAATTCCTAAACTTTTATCTTTTTAAAACATTGTATACCGTTTCATTTTAAGGCAAGCCTCCAGGAGATTTCCCCACTAGGACTTCTGTAAAGGAGGGAACCTCTCCGTAGGGTGTAATATGAGGTGGAGGGTTCATAGGTGATTCCACCACAGTCTGCGATAGGATTAGTGTAGAGATTCATAGAATTCAAATTCTCTAAGTTCAATTTACACTTAAAGCTGTAGTAATACACCAGATTTATGAAAGGCATATTATTCAATCTTCTATGACATATGAAAATTTACCGGAATTCCTGATGCACGCATATTTCGCCCGTTCTAGACTGTCATAGTTGTGTTGTCCTGCGGAGTACCCACGGAGATATTGACCCCGATGACTTTTCCAGGTTCCTGAAATTTAAAAGTCATATTTTAGCATTGCACTTCGTTAGCAGGCCAAAGATCTTTCAGCGTGATAGGTCCCAAAATCTTCAACAACCTTCCTCTGTCTGTTGTAAGCTGTCCTACTCTTAACAGCTTCAAATCGGCCCTCAAGACTTATCTGTTCAGTTTATCAACTCAGGATTTGGAAAAACTTTACTCATGAACTCGAGACTCTAGGTTACTGAGTTATATTATTATATCGTGTATTGCCGGGAAGGCTGTTAATTTAGGATAGAGTTTTTGTGGCACTTATAATCTCAGTTTGTTCTTTTGTAGTTATTCTCACACAGCTGAGTAAACGTTTTTCAACTTAAAAGCAGTGTTTATAATTCAATTTATTATTATTATTATAAAGTAGGAAAGTACCCAAAGCAATTTATTACCTATAAATAAAAAAGCAGCTCCTTATTGGTAATTATTATATATTTAAATAGTAATACAATTGTGTTATGATAGGCAAGATTTTGACTAAAAGTAGTGAGAATACGTTCATTGTTTAGTCCAATCCTACCTTCCTGTGGACCAACTCTAAGCCTCCAGGAGATATCCCCACTAGGACTTCTGTAAAGGAGGGAACCTTTCCGTAGGGTGTAACGTGTGGTGTAGGGTTCATAGGTGATTCCACCACAGTCTGCGATAGGATTAGTGTAGAGATTCATAGAATTCAAATTCTCTTAGGTCAATTTACACTTAAAGCCGTAGCAGGGACAAAAGAAAATCGCAATTATTTTGCCCAAAAATCGCGATACCGCGATTTTTGACAGACTATATACATAAAATACTATAAAATTTGTCGCAAAGAATGGGAAAAATCGCGATCCCGTGCATGCCGCGATTTCCTTTTGTCCCTGAGCTGTAGTAGTACACCAGATTTATGAAAGACATATTATTCAATTTCCTATGACATATGAAGATTTACCGGAATTCCTGATGCACGCATATTTCGCCCGTTCTAGACTGTCATAGTTGTGTTGTCCTTCGGAGTATTCACGGAGATATTGACACGGAACAATTTGCCAGTTTCCTGAAATTTAAAAGCCATATTTTAGCATTGCACTGAATATAAAGTAGGAAAGTACCCAAAGCAGTTTATTACCTATAAATAAAAAAGCAGTCCCTTATTGGTAATTATTATATATTTAAATAGTAATACAATTGTGTTATGATAGGGAAGATTTTGACTAAAAGTAGTGGGAATACGTTCATTGTTTAGTCCAATCCTACCTTCCTGTGGAGCAACTCCAAGCTTCCAGGAGATTTCCCCACTAGGACTTCTGTAAAGAAGGGAACCTTTCCGTAGGGTGTAATATGAGGTGTAGGGTTCATAGGTGATTCCACCACAGTCTGCGATAGGATTAGTGGAGAGATTCATAGAATTCAAATTCTCTTAGATCAATTTACACTTAAAGCTGTACCAGATTAATGAAAGGCATATTATTCAATTTCCTATGACATATGAAAATTTACCGGAATTCCTGATGCACGCATATTTCGCCCGTTCTAGACTGTCATAGTTGTGTTGTCCTGCGGAGTACCCAGAGAGATATTGACCCCGATGACTGTTCCAGGTTCCTGCGTACTAAAATAAGAAAGTAGAGCAATTCTTTTAAATTAATAGCAGTCCCTTATTGGTAATTTTTAATGTATATATTATATATATAATACTAATTGTGTCACATTGGGAAAGATTGAGTTGTGAAGCAGGCCTTGTAAAACTTCTATTTCTGCCTCTAAATCTTCACACTGAGAAATGAGGAGTAACAATATTATCCACGTGTGGTCGGTTGTAAATGTTGTTTTTGGAATTAAAGAAACTAGACCTACCTCATTGGCTGATGAAGATATTGTAACCACAACTAGGGCTACAAATAGAACCAACCCAACAGAACGTTTCATCGTTTAAAGGCTAAGAAAGTGCTCAGTACTTATTATTTTCGTTAAAAGTATTAATTTGAGCTACAACGTGCGAGTCTTGTTAAAACGATTCAAAATTAAATCCGCGTCCAGGGAAAAGATAATGTTGATCCAAACGACAACATGATTCTAAATAAAAGGATTATTACCGATTTATCATTTACTGCACCAAATTATAGACTAGGACTAAGTCAAGCTATCAAGGAGTATAGTAACCACCTCAGATCATGTCATCAACATATTTTATGTATCTAAAAATAAAATGGACCAAAATGAAAGTAGTGAAATCTGAATCACTATCATCGTATATAATATTTATATACGAACGAATTATAACGCTCGGCATTGCTGTGCTCAAAAGTGGGAACTTTTGATCTGGTTATTCGTTGTTTAATCAGAACTTTAATTAGAAGTAGCCTCAAGTTAGTCCTATCTTATTGGTAATAATTGGAGAGTCCTTGATAAACCATCAGAGAATCATCTGTCATAGAACGAATTATAACGCCCGGCATTGTTGTGCTCAAAAGTTGGAACTTTTGATCTGATTTTTCGTTGATTAATCAGAACTTTAATTAGAAGTAGCCTCAAGTTAGTCCAATCTTATTGGTAATAATTGGAGAGTCCTTGATAAACCATCAGAGAATCATCTGTCATAGAACGAATTATAACGCCCGGCATTGTTGTGCTCAAAAGTTGGAACTTTTGATCTGATTTTTCGTTGATTAATCAGAACTTCAATTAGAAGTAGCCTCAAGTTAGTCCTATCTTATTGGTAATAATTGGAGAATCTTTGGTAAACCATCGGATTTCAACGAGTTTTTCTAAATTTCATCATATTTTAATATATTACGGTGAAAATATAATTATCTTAATACCATGATGCAGCCCTGTTGGTTAAATAGGCTGTATTATAAGGTATTACAGCTGCTCCACTTAGGTTAATAAGACGCATAATGTTTAAGAGATTCCCTTCTTCACTTACCCTTTCTGGGCTGTTAACCTTCTAGAAATAGAACTGCCACCATATTTGCCATTCATTCCAGAAATAGGATAAGTTGAAGCACTGCACATTAATCAACATCTCCATCAGGTCTATAAATTATTCTGTTTACTTTTAGAAAAGTCCAAATTGCACTCCTCTTTAAATTGTAAAAGAGGTGAACCACTGCTCATTAATAAATATCTTAATTGGGTCTATAAATTAAGGCCCCTTTTCAACTTTGTTTTATATTATTCAACTGAAAAATGTCTAATAGAAATATAATCATTATGGGCCTTAGTTGAATCTGATTATTTAAAATTTCAACATTTTTCAATAAGAATAACTTGATATAAGCTTCATATTCTCTGGTATTTAATTTATATCTGTTGAAAGTGGATAGTAAATACTAAAAATTGCCCATATCTCGAAGTGATTTCGTTACAATCAAAATAACTTAATCACTTTTCAATATTTTTGCATGAAAATTTCGGAATCGATTAAGAATTGCAATTTAATCTTATTGTGGGTATAAGGTTTAGAGTATAGGGTGGTAATATTCGATTTAGGCCTCCAAAATATCGGGATATAGGTATTATGTAAGTATGTTAAAGTATATCCATGGGGTCAAATCGTCAAAATACCTTCATTTTAATATTCTTAAATATTGACAGCCCTCACCCCCGCCCCACATACAATTATTATACCCAATTAACATTTCAAAATTTTCTTAAAATAAAATGCTAGTAACATTTTTATATCATAAAGTATAAATTAGGATTATAAATATTAATTATAAAATACTCCGAATATAGATCTGGGAAGTAGCAACGAATTAAAATGTTCTTCTAGAATCTAACTGTATTGTTTGTTTTCTCTCTGATTAATCTAAGAAATAAAGCTGTTAACGAACTTTCAAACTAATAATTGCACATTGCACAACAAGTTAAATTACGGGCTTTTAGAAAAGTCCAAATTGCACTCCTCTTCAAATTGTAAAAGAGGTGAACCACTGCTCATTAATAGATATCTCAATTGGGTCTATAAATTAAGGCCCCTTTTCAACTATATTTTATATTATTCAACTGAAAAATGTCTTGCAGAAATATACCTTATCGGACCTTATTTGGACGGACATTACTTGAACGGACATAATTATGAACGGACATTAATATGAACGCTAGAAGGCGATCAAAACCATCAAAAATCCGAATTTTTTTCATCTTTTTTTTGAAGTTTTTTTAATTTTAGCAAATGATATTTAAATCCATTTTTCATACAGTAAGGAAGAAAAATACCTTGTTTTTATTGATTCAACGATATAGTTTAGTCTAATGATAGCTATTGAAATTGACTGACATTAAAAAGTTGTCACATGCTGGACAAAAAGTTCGAAATGGAAAAAATTTCAACGGACTTTAACTTGGACGGACATTAATTGAACGGACTTTATTTGAACGGACATTAAGATGAACGCTAGGGCCTCCAGCGTTCAAGTAATGTCCGTCCAAATAAGGTCCGATAAGGTAATCATTGTGGGCCTTAGTTGAATCTGATTATTTGAAATTTCAACATTGTTGAATAAGAAGAACTTGATATGAGGTTCACATTCTCTGCGATTTACATCCGTTGAAAGTGGATAGTGGATACTAAAAATCGCCCATATGTCTAAATAATTTTGTTACGATCAAAATAACTGAATCATTTTTCAATATTTTTGCATGAAAATTTCGGAATCGATTAAGAATTGTAATTTAATCTTATTGTGGGTATAAGGTATAGGGTATAGGGTGGCAATATTCGATTTAGGCCTCCACAATATCGGGATATAGTTATTAGGTAAGTATGTTAAAGTATATCCATGGGGTCAAATCGTCAAAATACCTTCATTTTAATATTCTTAAATACTGTCAGCCCTCACCCCCTCCCCACATACAATTCTTATACCCAATTAACATTTCAAAATATTCTGAAAATAAAATGCTAATAAAATTTTTATATCATAAAGTATAAATTATAAAAATGAATGAAATTTGGCTCGATCTGATTAACAGAATTATTAAATAAATGCGATAATGAACCTTCATTCGAAAAAATGAACATTAATGTTTTTTATTTAACATATTCCTCGAAAATGAGTGGTGATAGTAAGTCATACAAAAAGAAATTCCTCAATCAGGTAATCAGTGACTATAACTATAAAGGCCAACGTAAGTTGCCCCCCCCCCCCCCCACTGTACATTATACATTATTGGTTTTTAAGCGTAAATTGCGGAAACTCCCAATAAACCACAGCACAAATTGCAACTTTTCAAACAACTTGGTTCTTTTATATTGTTTGAGATATGGATTACATACATATTTAATTACCTACATACAATTTTTGTATTAGACCGAAATAAGGGTATTATACAGAAAACCGTTCGAATAGGCTACATTAAACGCCATTGAAGCTGCCTTAACGTTCGTTGCAGAATCCAGTAGGACATCTGATATGCATATCTCGCTCACAGCACGTACTGTCTACCCGAATGATACTGCCGTCACATTTCGTACCATGGGGTCTGTAATACTTTTCCCTGTTTGTTTTGCAACAATACTGTCCGTTGTAATATACATGTGGATTAGAGGAAGGGCATCTATCTGAAATATGATTATGATATTATGCAGGATGAAGGCTTCTAATGAAAATTAAACGATTGTTGATCGTATGATTAAAAATAATTTACACGCGAAACAAGAACAAGAAAAAAAAATAGGCAGTCTGAAGACACTATCTAATCTTAAACTAAAAATGAGACGAAGTCTCGTTAACTTCATTACTTAGACAAGTTTGGGTGTTGCATGATCCAGTTTCCTCAGCGTCCCCCTCACAGTCAGCACCTCCATAAGCTGGGGATGGGTCATTACAGGACCTACTCCTAGTTTGAGTCCCTCCGCCACATTCAGCTGAGCATTCTGTCCAATCACTCCAGCAAGTCCAGTTGCCGTTTCTTGGACACGGCTGGATGTTGCACACTTGACTTTCTCCAGTATTTCCCTCACACTGAGCTCCTCCGTGAGCTGGAGCAGGGTGAGTGCAGGTCCTACTTCGCATCTGGGATCCTCCACCGCATTCAGCTGAGCACTCCGTCCAATCTCCATAGTCACTCCATCCGCCATCAACTTGAAATAATGTATCAAAATATTCTACTCGAACTGTATATCTTATTTAAAAAAGTAAATCAGACATTTTATCTAGGCCAGTTCCTAGAACCTGGCCTTAGTTTGTAGATTATTCCATGGGATTTTTTAACTGCCATGAGTTGTGTGTATAGTTACACTTACACGGAGTCCGGAGGGACTAGACCTGTACCTCGGCAATCTACCTGTACCTCAGTGAACCGGTGGGTGAACGGCAGCTTGCTTGCAAGCTGTTGGGTACAGGGTGATGTAGTGTGCGAGTTCCCTTAATTGGGTGCGACAATACTCAGGGAAATCGGACTGGGGATCCGTCGGCCTGGTCTACTACCTTGAGCAACTCATTAAATGATTGTGTGGTATTGACGGGGATGCAAGCCTCAGTTTGTGTTTGTTGTTTTGATCTACAAATAAAGAAGAGTGTATATTGAAGTTCAATTAATTAAATTCTTTTGAATAAATAAAGGTAACCAATATGTGTCGAGATTATTATTTTTCTCTTATAGTTTATTCCATCTGATGTCTGATTGTATCACCATGTCTGTCGTATAATATAGTTTTTAGACGTAAGTGTTACTAATAAGCAGTTTAAAGGAAAATGAGAATTTTTTGTTGGAGAATTCTAAATTATTATAGTTTTATTTTTGTTTGGACAGCCGCTCTGACATTAGTAGCTAGTACCATTCTTGGTTACTAGTTGCTAATATGAGCGGGATATAAATACTTTGTTATTATTATTATTATTATTAGGTCTATTTTTGACTTGTTTTAATTCCATTGAGTTTGTATGTGTTCAAAATCTGTGAAATATTTTAGTGTTTAGGTAAAATCTCACAACTATTGTGCAACACTATATCATGCAGTCTCATCAGTTTTATTACCTGGACACGGGTTGGTATTACATTCCCTCAATTCGTCCATATCTCCCTCACACTGCGCTCCACCATGAGCTGGAGCAGGGCTGGAGCACTCTCTACTCCGTATCTGGGATCCTCCGCCACATTCAGCTGAGCACTCCGTCCAATCTCCATAGCAACCCCATCCTCCATTAACTTTGGAATAGTGGGTAATGAGTATCAAATATTTCTTATTCTTGGGCTTTTGTAGTGTAACTATGGTAACTTGTGTCTTGTAGTGTAACTATGGTAAGTTGTAGTGTAACTATGGTAACTTGTAGTGTAAGTATGGTAACTTTGAGATCTAAGCGAGATTCAATAATTTGAGGAGGATACATTTATTAATTAGTGATCGAAATTTTAAAAGCTTGGCCACTCTTACCTTCGGCCGTTTTAACATCTTTCTTGCAACAATCCTCATTAATTTTCAAGTCTTTCTGAATGCTAGAGATTTCCCTGTAAAAAGTTATCTTAATCTTTTGTTTATTGAAATCTTTCAAATCAATCAATTACATACGAATTGACTCTATGGAATAACAAACGTAAATCTTTTGGTTGATATTCAAGATTACCGTGGAACTCAAAAATGGAAGTGCTGGAGGATGTACATTTTAAATTATCCTCCTGAAATGCAAATGTATGGTAAGCCCATCTTTAATCGATGTTTATAGTTTCTTACCTCTTCAAGTTTTCTATTTCTTGTGATAAGGCGAGTTCCGCTTCCATTTTTTCATATTTCATCTCTACGTTCTGCAGCATTGAAATGTAAAGCAGGTCTTTCAGAACCTCGATCTCTAATTCTAACTGTTCCTCGCCCTGAAAAAATGAGAAGTCAGAATATTTGTGGTTTCACTAGGGAAGCTTTAGATCACTTTTGATGTGAATTAGGATGTTTTTGAGTGGCCAATAATGCATTATCAATTTGCAACATTTGCTCTGTTGTGAATGTAGGTTTGTTTTTGGAATTAAAGAAACTATACCTACCTCATTAGCTGATGTCGATGATATCACCGCAACAAGACCTACACACATAACCAACCCAACAGAAAGTTTCATCGTTGCTAAAGGCTATGAAAGTGCTCAGTACTTATTATTTTGGTTAAAATTATTAATTTGAGCTACAACGTGCGAGTCTTGTTGGAACGATTCAAAATTAAATCCACGTTCAGGGAAAAGATAATGTTGATCCAAACGACAACAGGATTCTAAATAAAATGACTATTACCGATTTACTGCACCAAATTATAGACTAGGACTAAGTCAAGCTATCAAGGAGTATAGTATCCACCTCAGATCATGGCATCAAAACATTTTATGTATCTAAAAATGAAATGGACCAAAATGAACGTAGTGAAATGTGAATCACTATCATCGTATATAATATTTATATACGAACGAATTATAACGCTCGGCATTGCTGTGCTCAAAAGTGGGAACTTTTGATCTGATTTTTCGTTGATTAATCAGAACTTTAATTAGAAGTAGCCTCTAGTTAGTCCTATCTTATTGGTAATAATTGGAGAGTCCTTGATAAACCATTAGAGAATCATCTGTCATAGAACGAATTATAACGCCCGGCATTGTTGTGCTCAAAAGTTGGAACTTTTGATCTGATTTTTCGTTGATTAATCAGAACTTCAATTAGAAGTAGCCTCAAGTTAGTCCTATCTTATTGGTAATAATTGGAGAATCTTTGGTAAACCATCGGATTTCAACGAGTTTTTCTAAATTTCATCATATTTTAATATATTACGGTGAAAATATAATTATCTTATGTCCATAATGCAGCCGCGCCCTGGTGGTTGATAAGGCTGTTTTTTAAAGTATTACTGTTGCTCCACTTAGGTTAATAAGTCGCATAATGTTTAGGAGATTCCCTTCTTCACTTACCCTTACTGGGCTGTTAACCTTCTAGAAGTAGAACTGCCACCATATTTGCCATTCATTCCAGAAATAGGATAAGTTGAAACATTGCACAACAATCAACATCTCCATCAGGTCTATAAATTATTCTGTTTACTTTTAGAAAAGTCCAAATTGCACTCCTCTTCAAATTGTAAAAGAGGTGAACCACTGCTCATTAATAAATATCTCAATTGGGTCTATAAATTAAGGCCCCTTTTCAACTTTGTTTTATATTATTCAATTGAAATATGTCTAGTAGAAATATAATCATTATGGGCCTTAGTTGAATTTGATAATTTAAAATTTCAACATTTTTCAATGAGAATAACTTGATATGAGGTTCAAATTCTCTGCAATTTACATCTGTTGAAAGTGGATAGTGGATAGTGGATACTAAAAATCGCCTATATCTCGAAGTGATTTCGTTACAATCAAAATAACTTAATCATTTTTCAATATTTTTGCATGAAAATTTCGCAATCGGTCGATAAATTTGCAATTTAATCTTATTGTGGGTATAAGGTATAGGGTATAGGGTGGCAATATTCGATTTAGGCCTCCAAAATATCGGGATGTAGGTATTAGGTAAGTATGGTAAAGTATATATGTGCACGAAAATTTATTTCAATATCCATGGGTCAAATCGTCAAAATACATTCATTTTAATATTCTTAAATATTGACAGCCCTCACCCCCTCCCCACATACAATTCATATACCCAATTAACATTTCAAAATATTCTGAAAATAAAATGCTAGTAAAATTTGTATATCATAAAATATAAATTATAAATATGAATAAAATTTGGCTCGATCTGATTATCAGAATTATCAAATAAATGCGATAATGAACCTTCATTCGAAAAAATGAACATTAATGTTTTTTATTTAACATATTCCTCGAATGAGTGGTGATAGTAAGTCATACAAAGGAAATATCTCAATCGGTCAATCAGTGACTATAACGGCCAACGTACGTAACATAAGTTGCTCCCCCCCCCCCCTGTACATTATAGATTATTGGTTTTTAAGCGTAAATTGCGGAAACTCCCAATAAACCACAGCAAAAATTGCAACTTTTCAAACAACTTAGTCTTGGTTCTTTTATTGTTTGAGATATGGATTATCTTAAATTTGATCCTTCGAACAGCTGTTGAGCAATAAAACGCAAACATAATCTTAGCAAAATGAATATATTTCTTTTATCTTCAGCATTTAATCAGTCACATAATCTGAGAATATCAATGGTTAGTATGAAAATGTCAAAAATTCTCATCAAAAATGTAGTAAAGTCTCAAAAAATTAATTTAGCATCTCGTCAAAATGGAATAGTTTAAAATCGGAACAAAATTAATGGCATATACTATAATAATGTGGAGTCTGCAGTAGTTCATTAAATCAAAAAAACGCAATTCAAAAATTGATAGACTGAATATATAAACAAAAAATTAACGATTCAAAAATAAAATTCGGGACACCATGAAAAATTAGCTTCCAGAAACGGAATTCATATTGTTCAGGCCAAACGGATAAAGTGTCTTCAATTTGTTAATATTAAACTGTTCTGACTTTCTAATATTATCTGGGGATGTAGAACACAAAATATCAAAATGGAAACTTTCATTGAAATCAGATCTCTCCCTCAAATTATGAACTGAAAAAAGATGTGGATTACAAATTTAATTACCTTTATGACCTCATACAATTTTTGTATTAGACCGAACTAAGGGTATTATACAGAAAACCGTTCGAATAGGCTACATTAAACGCCATTGAAGCTGCCTTAACGTTCGTTGCAGAATCCAGTAGGACATCTGATAGCCATATTTCGCTCACAGCACAAACTGTCTACCCGAATGACACTGCCGTCACATTTCGTACCCTGGGGTCGGTAATACTTTTCCCTGTTTGTTTTGCAACAATGCTGTCCGTTGAAATATACATGTGGATAAGAAGCAGGGCATCTATCTGAAATATTATTATGATATTACGCAGGATGGAGGCTTCAAATAAAATTAAGCGATTGTTGATCGTATGATTAAAAATAATTTACACGCGAAACAAGAACACGAAAAAAAATAGGCAGTCTGAAGACACTATCTAATCTTAAACTAAAAAAGAGACCATATCTCCAAGTCTCGTTAACTTCATTACTTAGACAAGTTTGGGTGTTGCATGATCTGGTTTCCTCATCGTCCCCCTCACAGTCAGCACCTCCATAAGCTGGGGATGGGTCATTACAGGACCTACTCCTAGTTTGAGTTCCTCCGCCACATTCAGCTGAGCATTCCGTCCAATCACTCCAGCAAGTCCAGTTGCCGTTTCTTGGACACTGTTGGATGTTGCACACTTGACTTTCTCCAGCGTCTCCCTCACATTGCCCTCCACCGTGAGCTGGAGCAGGGTTCGTGCAGGTCCTACTCCGCATCTGGGATCCTCCACCGCATTCAGCTGAGCACTCGGACCAATCTCCATAGTCATTCCATCCGCCATCAACTTGAAATAATGTATCAAAATATTCTACTCGAACTGTATATCTTATTTAAAAAAGTAAATCAGACATTTTATCTAGGTCTATTTTTGACTTGTTTTAATTCCATTGAGTTTGTATGTGTTCAAAATCTGTTAAATATTTTAGCGTTTAGGTAAAATCTCACAACTATTGTGCCACAATATATCATGCAGTCTCATCAGTTTCATTACCCGGACAGGGGTTGGTATTACATTCCCTAAATTCGTCCATATCTCCCTCGCACTGCGCCCCACCATGAGCTGGAGCAGGGCTGGAGCACTCTCTACTCCGTATCTGGGATCCTCCGCCACATTCAGCTGAGCACTCCGTCCAATCTTCATAGCAACCCCATCCTCCATCAACTTGGGGATAGTGGGTAATGGGTATCAAATGATTCTTATTCTTGGGCCTTTGAGATAGCGAGATTCAGTAATTTGAGAAAAATACATTTATTAATTAGTGATTGAAAATTTAAAAGCTTGGCCACTCTAACCTTAGGCCGTTTTAACATATTTCTTGAAAGGACCCTGGCAGAACTTTCTCATGACACCAAGTAAATTGTTGGAAAATTAGATAAGTATGTCTGGTATGTAACGATAAATTACGGCATTTTCAGGTTTAGTTTTGAACTTACATTACGGTAAAATCTCCTTAAAACACAGTTAATTTTAATTCATCCCAAAAAACTATAAGTATTCATACCTATGTTCGTATTCAAGCTTATCGTCTTTGTAAGGTAATCACCGACCGTCATGCTACCGTGCCCTCTTCCCGCTACAATTCCATCTACCTCCACAGCCATGCTAACAAAAATCCAGGTGTCGTCGCTTATGTTCTCGATCTTAACTGCCTTGAGTTGCCCGATTTTTATATCATCTTCGAAGGAGCACTGACTTTGAGATCCTTCAGAACGGTCTGCCGAGCAGTCGTGTGGGAAGGTTTCACCTTCAGTTCCGATCAGGGTAAAAAGATAGGCGCCGCTTGCAGTTCCTCCGTGATGAGTACCAGTACCAGTTTGTTGTATGATAGTGTACACTACATTTTCTCCTGAATAAGTTGAGATCAGAAAGGACCCTGGCAGAACTTTCTTACGACACCAAGTAAATTGGTGGAAAACTAGATAAGTGTGTCTGGTGTGTAACGATAAATTACGGCATTTTTAGGTTTAAATTTAATTTTGAACTTACATTACGGTAAAATCTCCTTAAATCACAGTTAATTTTAATTCATCCCAAAAAAAATTAAGTATTCATACCTATGTTCGTATTCAAGCTTATCGTCTTTGTAAGGTAATCACCGACCGTCATGCTACCGTGCCCTCTTCCCGCTACAATTCCATCTACCTCCACAGCCATGCTAACAAAAATCCAGGTGCCGTCGCTTATGTTCTCGATCTTCACTGCCTTGAGTTGACCGATTTTTATATCATCTTCGAAGGAGCACTGACTTTGAGATCCTTCAGAACGGTCTGCCGAGCAGTCGTGTGGGCTGGTTTCACCTTCAGTTCCTATCAGGGTAAAAAGATAGGCGCCGCTTGTAGTTCCTCCGTGATGAGTAGTGTAATATGTAGGCTGTTTGCAGCAGTTTTAGAGTAGTTTTAGCAGTTGTGTAGATTGTAATTTAGTGATTAATATGACCGTTAGTAATGAGTGTAGATTTAGGTAGTTAAGTGACCACGTGGTATCACGTGGCGCGTGTCGATAACGCATTTCTGGACACGTTAGGATTAGTTCTGGAAAAGCTCTTTAGGTGACGTGTTTAATCAAAGTGTTAACCGCTGATCTAGAACGCCCAACGTGGCCCGTCTTGCCACAGTTTAAGTTGTGATTGTTGATAATATCTTTATATTCATCATTCGAACGTTATTACTCGATTCAACTGTTTCCTTTGTTCAACTCTAGCTTAGGACCGAATTGTAGCATTTGAACCGTTTGATTCACAGTACCGCACTTAGTTGCATGTATGTAGTAGTCATATCAGAGTAATTGGCAATACAAGTTATCGTGATTGTCGTATTAACGTAGAGTTCAATACTTAGTTATTGTGAGTTATTGCAGTTGTCAGTCGCTACAACGACTGAGAGTATAGTGTGTAGTGAGAGACTTGTGAGCAGGCATTGTTTACCATTGGTACGCCTCGGGAGGACTGGTCTGGTTGCCCACCTTATTTTACACTATCAGTACCAGTACCGGTTTGTTGTATGATAGTGTACACTACATTTTCTCCTGAATAAGTTGAGATCAGAAAGGACCCTGGAAGAACTTTCTTACGACACCAAGTAAATTGGTGGAAAATCACAGAAGTGTGTATGGTGGGTAACGATAAATTACGGTATTTATCACCTCTCTCTTGGGCCTTTGAGATAGCGTTTATTAATTATTGATCGAAAATGTAAAAGCTTGGCCACCAGGGACATAAGAAAATCGCGATTATTTTGCCCAAAAATCGCAATATAGCGATTTTAACAGACTATTCATAAAATTTGTCGCAAATAATGGGAAAAATCGCGATTCCGCACATGCCGCGATTTCCTTTTGTCCCTGTTACTGTTAGCCACTCTTACCTTCGGCCGTTTTATCATCTTTCTTGCAACAATCCTCATTAATTTTCAATTCTTTCTGAATGCTAGAGATTTCCCTGTTAAAAGTCATTTTAGTATGCGAATGATCTTTTGGTTGATATTCAAGATTACCGTGCGACTCAAAAATGCTTATACTGAATTATGAAATTGTAAATGATCCTCATAAAATGTTTTGCCAAGCCCATCTTATAAGATTTCTTACTTCTTCAAGCTTTCTATTTGTTGGGACAAAGTTTCTTTAGCGATCTCTGCCTCCAGGTTAAATTTCATTGAGGTGCAAAGCAGGCCTTGTAAAACTTCTATTTCTGCCTCTAAATCTTCACACTGAGAAATGAGGAGTGACAATATTATCCACGTGTGGTCGGTTGTAAATGTTGTTTTTGGAATTAAAGAAATTAGACCTACCTCATTGGCTGATGTCGATGATATTACCGCAACAAGAGCTGCACACATAACCAACCCAACGGAACGTTTCATCGTTTAAAGGCTAAGAAAGTGCTCAGTACTTATTATTTTCGTTAAAATTATTAATTTGAGCTACAACGTGTGAGTCTTGTTGGAACGATTCAAAATTAAATCCACGTTCAGGGAAAAAATAATGTTGATTCAAAGGACAACTAAGTAAAGATAATGCTGATCCAAAGGACAACTAAGTAACCCCCTAGAACGAATTATCGCACCCGGCATTGTTGTGCTCAAAACTCAAAAGTTGGAACTTGTGATCTGAAGTAACCTCAAGTTATTCCTATCTTATTCGTGATAATTGGGGAATCTTTGATAAACCATCGTATTATAACGATCTTTATAAATTGAATCATATTTTGTATTATTACGGTGAAAATATAATTAAATCTTAATACCATGATGCAGCCCTGTTGGTTAAAAAGGCTGTATTATAAGGTATAACTGTTGCTCCACTTAGGTTAATAAGTCGCATAATGTTTAGGAGATTCCCTTCTTCACTTACCCTTTCTGGGCTGTTAACCTTCTAGAAGTAGAACTGCCACCATATTTGCCATTCATTCCAGAAATAGGATAAGTTGAAGCACTGCACATTAATCAACATCTCCATCAGGTCTATAAATTATTCTGTTCTATGTTAGCCATTCATTCCAGGCATCAAGTGGCTGTAATTTGTAAAAGATGAAAATTGAAAAAAGGTGATATTTTGCCAGAAACAGCAATTTTTCTAAAAATATTCCACACCCTATAGTTTATAAATGACGTTTTTACTTGACAGGAATGAGGCGTTTGAAAAAGATGTGAACCACTGCACATTAATAAATATCTCAATTGGGTCTATAAAGTAGGCTATTTACTTTTAGAAAAGTCCAAATATATATATATAATTTGCCCATAAATTCTGAACTGATAAAGAAGAGCATGATCTTGATATTTCAACACTAACTCTCGCTTCAATGACTTAAGTGTACATCATCTTTGTTGGGTATATTTTAATGTCGAAGCGTGTACTAAATGTAAGAATTTAATATATAATTAATATATTATTTATTTATTCACATCCCACCGTTCGCTTTCAGGCGAGGTGTGAATACAATACACCTCTCTAAATACTAAAACTAGTCCACCCGACTAACACGTGTCTACACTCAAAACCATCGATACACTTACTCCGCATAACCCACTAAACTTACACCCAAATCCAACGGTTTTTTTCGACTAATCTAAATTACAATATCCCAAAGAAATGCTAACTACACTAAGCCTCTGCTGTAACTGGCTTACCACATTACACCAGGGACAAAAAGAAATCGCGGCATGAACATAATCGCGAAATCCTTTTGTCCCTGCATTACACTAATTAAATATATAAATATATTATATCGTTATTCACATCCGTTCAGGCGAGGTGTCAAGACGAAGTAGCTTCACAAGCCGCTACAAAAGCTGGGGGAGGGACCTGATAGAGAGGACAGGGAGGAGGAAAGGGGAGGAGTCGGACAAACGGTCCACCTTCCACGATCAACTTCATGGCCACTTCCTGACTACGCTATTTAGAGGTAATTATTACTTTTTTAGAGGTAATTATTACTTTTTTAGAGGTAATTATTACTTTTTTAGAGGTAATTATTACTTTTTTTAGAGGTAATTATAACTGTTTTTAGAAACTCAACTTTTTCAAACACAACTTTAAATAACGTACTAAAAATACAAATTATACATTGTTGATAACAAACGAATATTTTTCATTATTTAAATTATTGGTTTCCTTTATTGTGTATTTATATCGGATTCTAACTACCGGGTAATAAAATATGAGCTAATTTATTTATTTGTTATGAATAAGTAAATAATGAATAATTAAATAGGTATCAGGGGCTATTATGGTAACTATGGTACGGGTAAACCGCCCCTAAAATGTCACCCACCCCTAAAACGCCACTCTTGATTGATTGGATCAAATTACTCAGGCTTTTCCTAAGATGCAATGCATACTCATATTTCGTTAATAGTTGATGTTAATAATTAACAAGTGCCAAAACAAGAGCTATTATCGCACACCATGCGAACAAAATACAAATTTGACATTTTAGGGGAGAAAAAAATTACATTTTAGGGGGCATATCATAGGTTTACCATAAACTAGTAAGTACCAAAAACCGTAGTTTTTGACATTCAATTTTGCTAAAAGCAGTCAAATCTAGTCTATAGAGAAGGTCAGATCGATTACTGGGTTGGATTAGTTAACTACAGGTCACTAAAATTGCCAAAATGCAGGATGATGTTAAAAATCCCAAAAAATGCAATTAAAACATGCAATTTGCACAAGGTTAAAATCACATTGAATCCATTTCTTTTGTGCCAATTGTTAGTTTATAACTAGATAATCTAACTACAGGTGTTAATTTTGTTGACTGAGTTACTGTTTTGCCGTAAGTTCTGGGTATTTAAAAAAGTCCCTTAAATGTCACAAAAAGTAAATTGGGGAAATTGACTAAATTCCACCATTTTTTTCAACAGAGAGAGAAATTCTGGTCGACACCTCTCAGAAATAGGTTATATTTGTCCCTGAAGTGGTTAAAATTAATAATTGAGTAACATTCTGAGTGCTACACAACCTGTTTTAGCTGAAGTTTTAGGGGTGGTGCACGTGACATTTTAGGGGGTGATTACGGTTTTGAGGTACTTCCTTTAGTGAGTGAATGTTTTCAAGTAGCTTAATGTTTTAATAAGACAAAACAAATAGTACTAGTGACAAAAGATAAATCAGGCCTCCTGTACATTTTGTAATTATCACACATATAGAGTTGACATTCTAGGGGTGGTGTTTTAAAAGTGACTCCATTTCAACGTCAAAAAAATTGTACCTGATTTTATTTTCAAATTTCCAAATCTTCCTGGCAGGCTAGAAAAAGGTTTAAATATTATTCCTAGACACTTCAGAACCCTGTAAATTTAGCCCTAACTCGGCAATCTGGGCCCAAAAAACAGGTGACGTTTTAGGGGCGGTTTACCCGGAACTTGTAGTGTAACTATGGTAACTTGTAGTGTAACTACCTTATCGGACTTTATTTGAACGGATGACGTAAATGAGTTTTTCACTTTTGGCAAAGATTTTTTGTGCATGTTACGTTAACCTAGGCCTCGCATACTCTAATATGATCAAAGAACGGAATTTTTAGCTTACACATAAATGGAGATATCACGCACACTAAATTTCTCGCTGCACGCAGAACGTTCCTAGTTTGGAATGTTGTTCCCTCTCAGTACAGTGTTTATGTGATGTTTGCCTTCTTTTTTCCGTTCGTTAGAAGGCTCAATATTTCATTTTTGTAATTTTTGGATCGTTAAATTATTATTGAACAATTGTATGAGAAAGTTTTACATCGGTATTTGACAAAAAACAGACTTTAAAACCATAAAACATCCATTAAAACGCTCTAAATCCGCGAGTTAATTGCTCCCGGTAAGAAGTCTTTGTATTTTCCGGCTGGGGATGGGTAGAGATTTCTGATTCGTTTCACTACTTATACTGCACATGATGGCAAAACATATCTCCTCCCGTTGCCACAAAACCTTAAAGAGCACATTTGTAAGAAGGTTGTGTAGGCAATGTATCGTAAACCCTCGGGCCGAATGGTGCCGTCAACGTTCCTCTTGACATCTTGTAGACTAGTTGCTTGAAGTTTCAAGATTTCCTCGTCTTCAATCGTTTTCCTAAAAATATCAACCAGAGTAACGCAGGTTTTCTCTGATTGCCCTATTACTGTGTCCGCCATCAGTGTGCTTTCCCTGCAACAGTAGCTCTCCATTTCCGATTCCATGACGGAGCAGTTTTCGCAAGTGCACCACTCCCTGGCCTTGGGTCTTGCTTCAATCTTCGTAAAGGCTTAGCTTCTTTGTTCACCGCACCCTTCATCATCATCCGTGTCATATTCGTTGAAACCTACGATGCTTAGCTCTTCATCGCTTTCATGGTCGCTAACAGCCAACTGTGGATCTAAGCTCATGTCATGAAACTCTTCATTTTGCTTGTCCCGATGAATTCGATTATTATTCACGGCTGGCCCACAATCGTCGTCACAAGAGGAACTCTCCGACATTGTTGCATCACTTTCAGAAGCACTAGGAGGGCTGCTGTATTCGTCATCATCCTCGTTAGCATTCATCTAATTAACTTAGTATAGTTACCTAGTGCAAATACATGATAACTGTTACATTGTTACAACACAATAGTTACATCTGCTGTACAATTTGAATGCAAACAGGTTCAATACTTCATCAGAATTTTCGATCTTGCAGAAGTCATCATGGTGCACTGTGGCGAAGGTGACTGTACCAACAACTTCAGTAAGAATAACATGGTTTCTAAATGGCCCGGGAGACGATTCATAAGATTTTATCGAATGCCAGACCCTGAGAAAAACAAGCATTTATTTCTGAAATGGCGACAGAGAATTCGAAGGCAGCCTGAAGATGTCAAAAAGAGCACTAGAGTTTGCTCTGAGCATTTTACCGAACAGGATTTCGATCCATATGATCTGGCCAACGCTCAGAAAGCTGAATCTACCAAGAAGATGTGGATACGATTGCGACCTGACTCTGTTCCAAACACTGATAGGCAGACTGGTAGAATGAAGGTGCACCTGTCGAGTCAGATTACGGAAGAAATTACACCCGTGAGACCAGGGCGAAAAAGAGTCAGAAGAGACATCGAGTACATAGATCAACTCATATCAGAAAACGATGCTATTCTACAGGGTGAGTTGAAAATACTGTGTGGATGTTAAAAAGCGATACAATTTTTTACGATTTTTATAATCCTGTAGGTTCCAGTTCAACAAATCAAGGTAACATCGACGAACACCAAGAAGTGGACTGTGGAAGGACTTTTAGCGAGTGATAATCCTGCTTTATCTCACCTTGCTCCCTATTTTGATACTGACAGGTACCTATCAGTTTTGTTGCCGGCTAGTACTGAGACTAGTAAAGGAGTGCAATGCAGTCCGTCTAAAAAGACTGTTCAACGCAAACTGGCTCTATTAGACGAAACACACCGACAAGAAAATCTTTCAAGTGAATTTGATACAGATTCAGACAACCCGTGTAGCAGTGACGACGAATATAACCCTGGACCCCCCCCTGGACCATGACCAAGTCTAACGGCAGTTAGTGATAAGAGGGTTACTCGTAAAACTCAAATGAAATCGCATGGAAAGATGCATGAGAAAACACAGCCAATTTCCTGGGTTTACGTGAACATTCAAGAATAACTGCTGCTCTTCTCGTACTGCCCAAAATGCGGAGGAAAAGTTCTCAGTTCGAAAGTGCGATTTAAAGGGATTGCAGTCTCTGCAGATTATGTTTGCACAATGTGCACGCTCGGATCGAATCCTTCTACTTGGCATATCAGTCCCATTGTTCGCCGTAAATTCGTCATAAACATTCATATCTCATCTTGTATCGCCTTGTCAGGACTGAGATTCCAGAGCATTATGAATTTCCAGAATCTGGTGGAGCTCCCCACTCTGTCTCGATCCCGCTTTACAGAACACGTCAGAGCATGGCTCTACCCAACAATCTACAGGATGTATTCTGAAGGAAGAGACCGTATTTGCACTGGACTAAAAACACATTAAACTGATGGTAACTAGGCCCTACCCGAAGATACCTGTGAAGTACGCTGCATCCAAACATGGATCAATAACCAGGCATACTACTAGGTCAATAGACTGGTTTAATGTGGAAGAGGAGGACTTTTTAGCGCTTTTCAGGGTGATAACGGCGACACGGTTTTCAAACGATCTTCGAAATTGTGCAAAATTTCTTCATACAGGCAATCTTGAGTCGTTTCATTCCATGAAGCTACAATACCTCCCAAAACTGCACAGCTTCGAACTAGACACCATGACAGTTATGACGATGCTCGCTGCTGTGCAAAACAACCTGTACTTGAAGGAGGAAAATCGATTGAAGTCATACACAGTGAGAGCCATGAAAGGTTATGTTCTCAAACAAAAGAACCTGTACGACAATATCAGCTTCAAGAAAGCAATAAAAGAAGAAATCATTGAAAAGATGAAGTCAGGGACAATATTGGTAAAATGTGACTTTTCCCAAACTCGATATGTCAAAAAAGAAGTGCCTAAAACCTTCCATGGAACCATGCTTCCTGACAAAGTTACCATGATAAGAGAAAGGAAGTCGAGAATGAAATCATAGGACTGGACTGATTTATGTATGCTCACATGCTTATTTATACAAAAAAAACGTGCAATTTCCATTGTTCCCATTGTTTCTTTCGATAAATAGTAAGTATCAAACAAAAATCAATTCGAAAGCCGAAGCAAACCGTATAAAATTCGAATTACTTGGACGATTACGTCTGCTAAATAGTGTGTTTACACAGTACTGAGAGGGCAGTCCCTTTGAGCATAGGAACGTTCTAACTTCTACGTGACGCATCACTTTCTTACTTTAGCTGTAGCGTGACGTAGGAAGTAGATAGGGATTCCAAACTTTCACAGAGCAATTACATATGGGATAGCGCAATACAAGCATGCCTTAGATACATAGTACAAGGTAACATTACTGGAGGTCCTAGCGTTAATTTGAATTTCTGTTCAAATAAAGTCCGATAATTTTGTTAAATCAAATACTATTACTAAACATGAATGCTTTCGAGCGTTCATGTCCGTCCAAAATTAACGTCCGATAAGGTGATCACAAACATTCTGCCAGGTTTGGACTCCATTCCCACGGATTTTGCAGCTCAGGACGCTCTCTCGTTTGACGAGGAGCTGTTCGAGGTGTCGGAGGAGGAGTTGAGTAGTCTGAGCGAACTGTTCCCCAACTACTCTCATCTTCTTTTTCCTGTTAGTTAAATGTTTGTGTTACCAAAAATGCTAAAAAATGGGAAATATGGGAGAGATGGGAAAAATTGTATTTTTTCATTAATTTATTAAAATGCTGTATTTTGAAAGGTCCTTTTTGCCTTGTTATGGATATATTGTGCTCCGTTTGAGGTACATGGTAACTATGGTAACCATGTTCCAATACTGTAATCTCCTCTCAGAAGAAGGAGTCTGAGGAAATGGTCTGTAAAGATGAGCCGCTCCCTCTATCTGAGGATTCTAAAGATGAAGAAAAGCAACAAGGACACAGAGCTGATAAGCAGCATCTTAACAGGTTGGTAATACCTGAACATATCTGAACATATCTGAACATACCTGAAAATACCTGAAAATACCTGAATATATATGAACATACCTGAACATACCTGAAAATATCTGAAAATGCCTGAACTTACCTGAACATACCTGAAAATACGTGAACATATCTGAAAATGCCTGAACTTACCTGAACATACCTGAAAATACCTGAAAATACCTGAAAATACCTGAAAATATCTGATAATACCTGAATATATCTGAACATACCTGAATATATCTGAACATACTTGAAAATACAATTTTTGCAGCTACTCACACCGAACTTGTTTTACATGATAACTTATAGTATAGCCTGACTTTACATCAATGTATTGCAGTTACATTTACAAAAAACCACAATATCTCCTGTGAGGCAAAAAGCATAGAAAATGAGAGCTAGAAAAATATTCGTGAGATTCAACACTACCAGACTACAGCTGGAGTGAGAAACATTATGTAAAACTGCTGAACCAAAACACGTTGCCGTTAATGAACCAGACCCACTGGTCTAATTGCATGCGGAGGTGTTGTTCCATGAGGTTCCACCTATCCTCTCCTCTGAGAAAATACCTTAGTGAGGCACGTAGAACTGGCGCACTACAGAATCAGGAAAGGGCCGACTCCAAACACGAAATTTTATTTATACCCAGAAAAACATGGCTCCCAAAATAAAGCCAGAATTAGTGGGCTATAAACCGTACAAGTGGCGATGAAGTGGGCTCCCCTTAACGTGGGGTTTACGTATCATGTTACACAGGGTTATATATAATATTGTTATAATGTAATACTGTCTTCATAATACGTGACTAACAGGGGGTATTAGTGGGCTTCATCCTCTCTCCCCCTTCAATGTGATTATCTGTATTAGCGGTTTTGTTGCTCCTCGTGTTAGGTTGCTAGTGGTTGTGTCTGCGGTTTTTATGGCACTTTGTTCATTCTTGTACAGTGTACACTTATACACACGGTTTTTATGGCACTTTGTTCATTTGTGTACTGCTATTTCCAGGAAAGTATCGTTCATTATAGTTATACTGTATAGTGTGAGGTTGTCAACACTGTTAATGTTAAATGTACCTTATGCTCCTATGTGCACTTTATTTATGAAGCTTATTTGAGACATTTTCCCTCTGCTACCCATAATTGAGGGCCCCTAATATTCCGGCTGCTCACTATTAGTATAGCTCACTATTACTATAATAGGGCAGCTCAGCTCGTTCTGTGCAATCCTCATTCTGCGACTGTTACCCAGGTGGTCTTAATTATGACTTATTGCATTAATTATGACTTATTGCATTAATTATGTGTGATTGCATTTTCATTTATTTATGGTATAGTAGAAGTAGTGATCAACTGATGTTTACCGACTTTCCGTAGTACCCACTGTTAATGAGTTCCAACTTATTTTTCTTCGATACATTGCAGAACGCAGAAAGGAGTTGTGAAGGAGGTAATCATGGTAACTAACTAGGTAGTCTGGTAACTAATAGTAACCATGAATAACTATCCATTCCAAGTGATCTATCTGGTAATGGCAAATGAGGTTAACCGCACAACAATTTAAACATCAAATACGGCCGATTAAATAATTAATTATGCGACCAATTAATCAATTAATTATGCGATCAATTAATTAATTAATTATGCGACCAAATAAATTTGTGGCTGGTTATTGGAGAGTTAGAATTAACCCAAATATCAGGGACACGAATGACTACTCCAGGATTTAAGAAACTAAACTTTCAACACTGAAAACATTCAGATTCTTGCCAAATATATTTCGATTGTAGTCATCTCCAGTGACATTGAACCTAAAAAATGTTAAAAGGTTAGTGAAACTCAAGCCGTTACAAAATTAAGAATCCGAAAAAGGTAAAAAGATCATATTAAGGTTTATGGAATATAGGTAATCCAAAGGGATTGACAGTATTAAGGCCAAAAGGTCTAAGAGAATTAAGCAAATGTATGTAGTTATTTTCTTTTACTTCAAGTGCACTGGGACTGCAATTCTCTAAAATAAAAGTTCTAAAAGTTTCATTAAAATCTGTATGTACTCCTAAACCGTGGTCAATCAAGTGAACTCCTAGGCTATACTCATCACTAGTAATATCAAATGCTCTACCATCAACGATTTCATAAAATTTGGACCTGTGTCCGTCCATCCTTTTATGCAAGCTATTAATAGTCCTACCCACATAGTTTTTCTTACAAATCGAACACTGTACAAGATAGATGATGTTATAGGTCTTGCAACAACCAGGGGCTGATTTGATCTTTTTGCCATTTGATGTGATGGAGTCCTTACTCATGATCATTTTACAACACTTGCAGTTTCTTCTGTGACAGGGTTCAGTTTTACCATGTTTAGCACCTAAGGCAAGCTGTTTAGATGTAACGAGGCGAGATCTAAGCGTAGATCCCGTTTTCTTCACAAACTGGAACAGTTTATTTTTTCCTTTCGGTGCTGTGGTGGAGTTTGTGGCTTGCTGACTCTCACTTTCACTAAAACTACGAGTTCGTCTCAAGTGACCTTCGTATTTCTGGACAACATTCACCAAGTCATTGTCACTTCCATAACTTGAGATGACTCTGATTGGTATGGCTGATAGTGGGGATTGTTCATTAGGCTCGACCGTACTCTTCCTGACTAACACTCTTTCCATGCCAAGGACTTTGTTAGCTATGTTGTCAGCCATTTTACTAGGGTATCCTGATTCATGAAACGCCCGTTTGAGAATGTTAAGCTGGGTCTCTAACCTCTCCTTTGAATTGATTATCCTCCTAAGGCGTAAACACTGGGAGTATACAATTCCTGAGAATATGTGATTGGGGTGACTACTGCTGAAATGTAGGTAGGACCTGGAGTCTGTTTCTTTTACGTATAGATCAGTTTGAAGCTCTCCTTGATGGTCGAAAGTAAACTGTACATCTAGAAAACTGACATATTCAGCTGTATTTTCTGCTTGGAATTCATCTATTTCAAGGCCATCGGGAGCGATGTTTTCGTTGACCTTCTTTATCCATGCTGAAAACTGTCTGGTAGTACCTGTAAACTGACCTGCTCCGTCGTCAATGTATCTCTTAACAGATGCTACTTGGTCCATTAGTGTGGGGTTTGAGTAGACTTCCTTGTTAAGGACATAAAACACAGCGATGTTTGCCAGTTGAACACATAGAGAACCTCCAGTAGGTACACCGTGTATTTGTTTGTACCAAGCATTCTCGAAAAAACCTATAGATGATTTTAGGCTGTGGTTCACCAAGTCAATTAGCCAAGCTTTGAAATTCATAGACCAGTCGGGTCTTAATTGGTCCATGGCAAATTCAAGAGCTTCAATGACAAGGGAGGGGCTGAGGGAGTCGTAAAGGCCCTTGAAGTCAAAAGTAAACGGTTTATATGTTTTCTTTTCAACTTGGGGCTTATTAGAGTTGATTTCGTCAAGCCAAACTAATGCATCTGTTGTGTCTGTAAGGAGGTCTTGGCAGAAGTCTTTTTCCAGAGGTCTTAAGTATTTCGTGGCTACAAACACATCACTCTTTTTACTGATACCTTCTTGAAGTGCTGTAATAAGTCTCACTGGCGGTTCAACTCCTGGGATAAGTTGGTCTTTCCTCAGTTTGTGCACTTTCAAGGAGGGGTAAAAGTAGCTCTTTCCCGGTTTATGGTGGGGAGCTGTACTTGGCCTGTTGGTCGGGCCTGTGCCTGCCTTATTTGTGTTGTCTGAAATACCCATCACAGACTTTGCTTCTTCAGGTGTAATGAAGCCTCTCGTCTTACCTTCGACCCAAGTGTCAAAAAGTTCACCGTGGAGGGTATGGAGTGGGTCGGAATCAAGTTTCTGGTATAGTTGAGGATTTTCTAGTTTCTCAATGGTCTTATTTCTCAGTAACTTGGGATCAACAATGAGGATGCTTCCTCCTTTGTCGGCTGGTGTTATTGCTATTATTCCATCTGATACCTTCTTTTCGAGCCATTTTAATCCTTCTTGTTCGATTGGTATGAGATTTTCTTTCTTGGGTTTTTGTTTGCGTGGTCCTGATGTGTGGAGGATTTGGTCCAACTCAGATTCCATGCTTTGGACTATATCATTGACTGCCCGATCTTCACTAGGTGTTGGGAGGTTGTAGTTCTTCTTTCGGAGTTTTGAAGGGAGTCTGAATTCAGAGCTGGTTGATTGTTGGTCATCACTAATATCAATTGGAATTTCAGTAGAGCTGTTACTTGATACACTTGACCTTCTAGAAGAGTTTATAATACTGTTGGTGGTGCGTCTCATGTCAAGTCTTGTTTGGAGAACATCTACTGTAGGAGTAGGGACAAAACCAAGGCCTTTACTGAGTACTGAAACTGCTCCTAAAGGTATTTCATGTGAATCGATGAGAATTATAACAGAACCACCATCTAATGCTTTTTTAGCCAGTTTTTCAACTTTCCTTCGTCTCTTGTTGTCTCTCCTTTTGAAGTTTGCAGATTTCTTATCACACAGATTTTTGAGTATATCCTTAGTTTTTCTAGGCCAGGCTTTCCATTTAGTAGGACACTGCATTTTGAGGAATGAAAGTTTATTGTCAAAATGTGATTGGAGGGATTTGAAATCCTTTCCAGGGAGTGGTTCAAGGTTAAAATGGGATTTGCTCACTTTCTCTGACAAGATCCTGACGATGTTGACTTTTCTAGTGATTGCAAGTCCAAGCATTTTACTTTCGAGGTGTGAAAAATAAAGTAACCTCTGAGGATGGGAATTCAGCGCCTGTGAACCCTTAATTCTAAGGGAAACAGGGGGCCTTTTGAGAGTAGTGCAATTTCTAAGGAAGGTGAGTCTCATTTTCTCAATCTGGAGTTTTCCAAGGTCTGAATATTCCCCGTAGTGCTTACTTAGTAAACTAGGCGATTTCGTGGGAGGCACACTGGGTTGGGATATACCAGTGTCATCAGAAATATTCATACTTGACATCATAAGGTTCCATGTAGTTCCGCGAGGGATTAAAGATAGGAGAGTTAGAATTAACCCAAATATCAGGGACACGAATGACTACTCCAGGATTTAAGAAACTAAACTTTCAACACTGAAAACATTCAGATTCTTGCCAAATATATTTCGATTGTAGTCATCTCCAGTGACATTGAACCTAAAAAATGTTAAAAGGTTAGTGAAACTCAAACCGTTACAAAATTAAGAATCCGAAAAAGGTAAAAAGATCATATTAAGGTTTATGGAATATAGGTAATCCAAAGGGATTGACAGTATTAAGGCCAAAAGGTCTAAGAGAATTAAGCAAATGTATGTAGTTATTTTCTTTTACTTCAAGTGTACTGGGACTGCAATTCTCTAAAATAAAAGTTCTAAAAGTTTCATTAAAATCTGTATGTACTCCTAAACCGTGGTCAATCAAGTGAACTCCTAGGCTATACTCATCACTAGTAATATCAAATGCTCTACCATCAACGATTTCATAAAATTTGGACCTGTGTCCGTCCATCCTTTTATGCAAGCTATTAATAGTCCTACCCACATAGTTTTTCTTACAAATCGAACACTGTACAAGATAAATGATGTTATAGGTCTTGCAACAACCAGGGGCTGATTTGATCTTTTTGCCATTTGATGTGATGGAGTCCTTACTCATGATCATTTTACAACACTTGCAGTTTCTTCTGTGACAGGGTTCAGTTTTACCATGTTTAGCACCTAAGGCAAGCTGTTTAGATGTAACGAGGCGAGATCTAAGCGTAGATCCCGTTTTCTTCACAAACTGGAACAGTTTATTTTTTCCTTTCGGTGCTGTGGTGGAGTTTGTGGCTTGCTGACTCTCACTTTCACTAAAACTACGAGTTCGTCTCAAGTGACCTTCGTATTTCTGGACAACATTCACCAAGTCATTGTCACTTCCATAACTTGAGATGACTCTGATTGGTATGGCTGATAGTGGGGATTGTTCATTAGGCTCAACCGTACTCTTCCTGACTAACACTCTTTCCATGCCAAGGACTTTGTTAGCTATGTTGTCAGCCATTTTACTAGGGTATCCTGATTCATGAAACGCCCGTTTGAGAATGTTAAGCTGGGTCTCTAACCTCTCCTTTGAATTGATTATCCTCCTAAGGCGTAAACACTGGGAGTATACAATTCCTGAGAATATGTGATTGGGGTGACTACTGCTGAAATGTAGGTAGGACCTGGAGTCTGTTTCTTTTACGTATAGATCAGTTTGAAGCTCTCCTTGATGGTCGAAAGTAAACTGTACATCTAGAAAACTGACATATTCAGCTGTATTTTCTGCTTGGAATTCATCTATTTCAAGGCCATCGGGAGCGATGTTTTCGTTGACCTTCTTTATCCATGCTGAAAACTGTCTGGTAGTACCTGTAAACTGACCTGCTCCGTCGTCAATGTATCTCTTAACAGATGCTACTTGGTCCATTAGTGTGGGGTTTGAGTAGACTTCCTTGTTAAGGACATAAAACACAGCTGGTTATTTATTCAAATCGAAAATTTATATCCGAACTCTTTTAAATGCTGAAATAACTTGAGCCGCCTTTACTTGAGGAATTTGCCCTTCTCTGCTCATAATAATGACTCAGGAACTGCATAATAATGACTTTAATATAACGTTTATCAGTTCTCTTTTGAAATACCTTTACATTTGCGTGTTCCTTGATATTTCAGGTTGCTGAATAATTTTGTATAAATAGCATCTTGTAGATTGGGCATCCCCATGGTATCCTTTCGTGGGCCACCTCTGTTTATTATAAATTTAATAGATACTTTGTAAGGGGAGGGGGGGGGGGTATCCTTAACGCTTTAACCTTATACATACCAGCCGTGTGTACTATATATTTAGAAATTTACATAATATACAACTATTAGCTGCTACAATTGTAACAAATATAATTATATGTAAAAATCGAACACCAATATTGACCAAAATAAATTATCGATAAACAAATATTATTATAAATATTTTACATGTTTAACTTTTAGCTGCAATAGTTTAACAAATATTATTAAAATATTTTACGTGTATAACTATGAGTATAGCTGCAGCAGTTTAACTAATATTACTACTAATATTTTACATATTATATTATCTTATTATATATAAAGCGAGACGATATATATGGATATATGGATGGATCCGTGCCATTTTACTGACACCACGGCATCAACTTTAACGCGACTTTCCGCAAAAACCATAAAAGATATACAACCGAAACTTTTTTGACTGGGTCAAATTCTTTTATATGCTTTTCAAATCAGCATGAAAAAATGTGGTGTCAAAAACACGAATTAAATAGGTAATAATTATTTTAGTCTCTTGAGTCTTGACACCATTTTAGGGTTATACGGGTTCCTGCTAGTAACTCCTGTTACCAAGGCAACAAGGTTATCTGGTTACTTAGGCAACAAGGTTACCAGGTTATCAGGTTACCAAGGCAACAAGGTTACCGGGTTACTAAGGCAACAAGGTTATCAGGTTACCAAGGCAAAAGATTACCAGGTTACTAAGGCAACAAGGTTACCATGTTACCAGGTTACCAAGGCAACAATGTTACCTGGTTACTAAGGCAACAAGGTTACCAGGTTACTAAGGCAACAAGGTTATCAGGTTACCAAGGCAAAAGATTACCAGGTTACTAAGGCAACAAGGTTACCATGTTACCAGGTTACCAAGGCAACAATGTTACCTGGTTACTAAGGCAACAAGGTTACCAGGTTAAGGTTTTCATCTTCACAGACATTGTCTGAGATCTTGTTTCCCTGTGGTTTGATCTGTGTTACTCATTTAGAGGTCAAGCATTGTAGTTACCAAGGCAACTAAAATAAGGCAACTTAAAGCATTTTAGGGCATTCGTTGCTTCAAAACTCAGATATAACTGTGCCAGTTACGATCATTTTGCACTTATCTGGAAGTCTTGAATGTGTTCATATCAAAAGTAAACGAAATTGACCTTCAAATACAGGTTTTAAGTGGTCTCCTAAATATCTCGTTATGTGATTGTCAGGTCACTTTGAAAACCTTGTGCATCTGCCATGTGGTAATTGCGATCAGAAATGGGTGGGCGACAATTGACCCCCGTCAATAGACCCCGGCCAATTGACCCCGGCCAATTGACCCCTGTCAATTGTCGGGGGGTCAATTGTCGCGGTAACGCGGTCATTTTTCACCCCCTATTGAGGTTTGTCTTACCTTTATTTATGCCATGCTTTAATTAAATTTAATGAGTTCATGATAAAGCCCATGACTAACGTAACTTGTGTAGGGATGAAATGCATCAGAAATATCAAATAATATTTGAATGGCCCCAGCCCCCAACTACAAAGTCTTTATTTTGTCTTTATTTTGTGTTTAACAGAAATTAGCCATGTTTCAATGTTGTAATGTAGCTACAGTTAAAACTTGAAACAGTCCTCTCTCGTTCAGCCAAGAACACTTGATAAAATATATTCTCTTTAATTAAAGTTCTGTAATATAATATTATAATTTGCATAATGATTGTTCGCACCCCTTGAAGGTCTCTTCCAGCTCTATTCTAGATTATACATCATTTGATTATCTGAGTTCGGGTCTACTTCGCCCCTTGCTGGTTACCAGGTTACCAGGTTACCAAGGTTACCAAGGCAACAAGGTTACCAGGTTACCAGGTTACTATACACCCTTCATTATCTGAGTTCGGGTCTACTTCGCCCCTGGCTGGTTACCAGGTTACCAGGTTACCAAGGTTACCAAGGCAACAAGGTTACCAGGTTACTATACACCCTTCATTATCTAAGTTCGGGTCTACTTCGCCCCTGGCTGGCTGATAAACTGTAAAATAAGCGCATACTGTGAAGCCTTAATAATATATCTTGGAATGGCATTTGTTGAGCGTTTCTAACCCTTGTTTAAAGGTACTCCGTATTCATTATTGTACATTTGTTGAGCGTTCCTAACCCTTGTTTAAAGGTACTCCGTATTCATTCTTTCATTATTGTACATTTTTGTGATGTACAAAAGTTGTACTGTGCTATATATTCCTGCGTACTTAAAAACATGTATATTTTCGCTTGTTTCCATAATATTTATATCCCATCTGTCTCCTTACCTCCAATCAAGCCACCCAAATTAAATAGTTACCAGCTTTCTATTCGACAGTTTAGTCAGAATTTTTCGACAGCTTCAGTTTTTTGTACCAGGGTCGCCCTAAAGTAAAAAAACATATCTGTCCGGGCTGATTATTTCTTTAAGATGTCGCGAAATGTTTAGAAAAGGGTGATTATGTATCAATCACTGTCTATGTATGACATATGAGGCAAGTTTGCTTCTAAAACAAAACAAAATAAACTTCAGTGAGGTCAGTCACGAATCGTTCAATCGTCGGGTATAACTGTGCAGATTGTAATACTGGATACATTAACCTTGTAATTCACTTAATGCGTTAACCGTGTATAATGCAACGTCGTATTATCCTTTTTAATATTATAGTACTACGCTTTTGAATAGTCCAACCTTGGTGAATTGTTCAGCTTAGGTGATCACACCTAAACTACTTAATCCGAAAAAGAAGGTTAAGATGAGGAGGTTTTTCCAGAGCATTAGGTACTTCTTTATAGACGAGGTGTCCTGCATGGTTGGAAATACAAATCAAATTAACACACGATTAAATGAAATTTTTTGGTACCCCCAAATCTGCCGCACTTAGCATCAGTTTTTCATCAATAATTTGAAAAATAAACATTTTTGAGCATATATTGCGTTTTGAGTTGGATATATAATAATTGGATATATAATAATTAAATGGACATCGCGAACAGTTTGCACTTATTTTGAAAGTTTCTGTGAGTTATCTACCCCAAATGTGTTACCAGGTTACTAGGTTACCAAGGCAACAAGGTTACCAGGTTATCAGCTTTCTACCCCAAATGTGTGACCCACCTTCGCTTCTAGGCTAGTTACTGGCACGTGTGGTACTGCATTCGGTGCCATTACATAGACCCCACTACAGGATTTCTTCTTTCTTGGATGTGACCATATTTTTTGTAAATGTGCGCCATACAGAAAATGGGTCGGAACTGAAACCTTTCACCGCACTATACTACTACACTATACTAGATGAGGGGGTGCTCAAAGTAAGAATCTACGTGAACTGTGAGACATTTCCAGATTGAGAGTTGCCCTTTACCGCGAAATGTTTCTATTTCCTAGTTGATCAGTTTGGTGTACACGTGTTGTGAACGTGTTGTGAACGTGATTTTGCTTCCTCTCACCCTCTCCCTCTTTTCCTTTCCTTCTTCTTTGTTTGGTGGTTGGTTGTGGGAATTACAGAATTGCATTTTTGTGACGTGAACTTTGTTTCATAATATTATTCACAATGCACATAGTTATCTTTAGGTGATGTCATGGGTAACTAGCACCAATCACCATGGTATTACATAACAATGGTAACCATGGTAATTGGTAGTAACCATGATTGCTATGGTAATACATAACATATGGTTCCTACTCGCTGTTGCGTGTGGTATTGTTTATTTAGGGTTTTGTCTTTCGCATATTATTATTACTAGCAGGAATCCGTCTAACTTAACCCTAAAGTGGTAGCAAGAGTCAAGAAACTAAAATAATTATTACCTATTTAATTCGCATTTTTGACACCGACTTGGGGGTCAAAATTTTGTGCACTAAAATTCTTATTCCTTTGCCAATTTTTGTAAGGACTTACTTAGCCCCATTTTCTGATATTGTATTATGGCTTTTACTGTGTTTTTTCAGTTTTTCTTCTGTAGTAGTGTTGTAATAAGTCGACGTATTATCTACGCTGCGCTGCGCCCCGTCTTGGTAAGAAGTCCGTCATAAGCGCTTGAAATTGTCTATAGCTAGCAGTACGTAAAAAGATAATGATATTTCCATAATTTTTAAGTTACTACAATTTGACCCCAGCCACATGATCATGAGTAGGTAATAATTAATAATATGGTACAACATGGTTTTAATCTATGACAGTAATATCATCATAAATTATAACCTTGTTGTATAAGAGTATAGAAAATATGATGGGCTCAAATTATGTCTTGAACTTAAAGATCTTTCACCTCTTTGCTATTAATGCACGGCACAATATTATTCATTGTTATATTACGTTATATAACATTAATAATGCCACCTAAAATGACTTTCACTTTTCTCCAGTCACTCATTGTATAGTGATGTATAGTGATGTATACAATGTATACGCGCATAAGTGTATAATTAGTGACTCACTGAGAGCATTGAATATATTTCTATTTGTAAATTATTTATTGGACTGTGTGAAACGCCATCTTAGGACGCGAAGATATCTTCTGTAACGTCCTCAATAAATGTGATAGATTACTTTTAGTGTTGTCATTAGTTTGAAACTATATTACATTCATTGTCCCCATTTGGAAAGCAAAGCTATAGTCTTACGTGTTGATGATCTGCTAGTTTTGCAGTTTCTTCTTCGTTTTTATTTTTAAAATGTATGATGATATTGATAGGGTTATGTCACCAATAAATCACCGTATTTTTGTAAAAGGTATATACCTCTCTATAGCTACTCCAAAAGGTCCAACTAGTTTAATTTATAAAATATTGTTTCGTTTGCTTTAATCGAAAATTGTTTTTTCTTGAAATTGTTGTTTTCTAGTATCAGCAATCTTTAATTGCAATAACAACTGTATTATATAATACTAGAAAGCCCGTACTATAATACTAGAAAGCCCTTTGTATGGTAGCCTCCCAAGGCTGTCAAACAAGTTACGAAGCAGGAGTTTAAAAATGGCGGGACACTGCATCCGACATCCTGAGCTACTTGCCAGTGATTTAGTCTTATGGGAACCTACGCACGGTAGAGCACAGCAAGGCCGACCAAGACAAAGCTACTTGTCTATGTTACTGAAGGAAGTTGGGACAAACTCTAAAGAGGAACTGCGAACCCTGATGCGGGACAGGGATATATGGAGGGGGTTTTCTGGCGTAGATCGGACTTAGCTCCGACATAGTAGTAGTAGTAGTAGTAGAAAGCCCGTGGTAACAGGGACGAAGCTAGTAGTATTCTTTGAAAGAAATTTTTAATCGCATCAAAAAATATCCATGATCTCAACCGAAGATACAGCCGATTTAAATATAAAACACTTTAAACACAACGTAACTACCACAAAACCGATCAAAATGACGTTAAAACAATCTTTGCACGTGCATGTGTGCATTAAAGCACCGTTGCTATGGAACCTTTTGGTTGTTACCTAAATTCCTATTTTTCATCTAATTTGCACGTGGGCGGTCGTACGTACATACAGCAGAAATAATTCTTTGAATTATAGTAGAGATTAGAACTTTTAACCGGCACCGTCCGGGCAACAACAAAAACGAGTCTAAAATGTTAAATTGGACATTTTGCAAGAACTCAACCAGTATTTACAAGTTCAGTAAAGATTAACGTGGTACGTCTAGCTAAAATAAAAACTCCACCACGTTATCAGGACAACTGTAAACTATACCTGTAGCTGTATAACACTGCCCAACCTCACAGATAATGTATGATGTCAGAACAACAATCAGCTAAACCTCTGATTCCAGTGCGCACCCCAATACTCCCTTCAACACCCAGAATAGAAACAGAAACCAAACACCAAACACCAGACAGGAAACTAAAAATAAACCTGCATCAAAAACAACCACTTGTCGACCGGAGAATGTCCCTTTGCGTACCATGAGAAGCTCCTCTAGGACCATAAAACAAGAACTATACGACCCGCTCAGTCCAACCAGATCCCCTGATGAGTTTAGCTGGAGGACTCTGTCGGAGAGTATCTCTAGCTTCAGAGCAAAATCAGATAAGGAGAATCGTTTAAAGGAGCTCAAGAAAGAGTATAGGGAAGTAAAGAGCCACAGAGAAGCTAGGAGCAGCGAGGGAAAAGAATACAAGAGAGAATTCGGAAGTTATGGGGGTAAGGGGTATGATAAAGAATTGAGGGGCTGCGGAGGGTTCAAAACAGAGGTGAGAGAGCAAAATAGCACATTCAGGGAGGTTAATAATGAGTATAAGGAGTTTAACAAATCCTGCAGTAGTTTCAGAACCTACGACCCACTGGATGATGTTAGCTATTTCTACGAACCAAAACGTGCAGCTTTAAAATCAAACTTTGCGTCTCAACTGGAACAGTACTTTATTCTGGACACTCCGTTTACACTCACCAAATCTATTGAAGAAGACTACCCAGTACCCAGTAATGAGTTCCTTGTACCCCCAAAGTGGGACCTCTACGCGGATCTTTTCGTGGAACAAGCGGCCGAGGCTCATAACTGGAACTTCTTCGAAAGGAAGATGATAGCGATAACCGATGCAAGATTGTTAAAGGCACAGAACGCCATTGTCCGAGTAAGTGGTCCACTGATTCGTACCCTTGGAACTAAAGTATCTGAGCGAAACTGCTCGTATCATGCTATTTGGATCTCTATTGGGTACGCTTTTTGGTTCCTGTCCAGAGTTCGTCGTCAGCTGCTGTTAGAAGCAGTGCTTGGAACTCGGGATAGGAAGAGAATAGATCGGTACCTTAGTGATGCAAACAAAATGAGCATGTTCTGGCCAGACAACAGTGATTTGTTGGGAAAGAAGTTCTTTGATCACATTGTTCAGTCGGAGAGAAGACAGGAGGAATTTAGAGACGTGCTGATGAAGGATGTTAGGAGAAGCTCCGACCAGAGAATCAGAAATCAAATAATCAGACCCCCTTCAGGAAACAATTCTCACTATGACCAGTCCTCATCTTTTGGTAATAGGCGTCTCGTCGCTCGTTCTTCATCTCATGAGGTTCGCTCCTTTGGTGAGGATCGTGGCATGAGGCATTCCGAGGTTTCAACCCCCATTGAAAGGATCAATTCGAAACACTCAGATATTATCTCTCCTTCTGACCAACGTCCTCTACAAAATACTGAGGTTTCCAATCCGATTGATAGACGCAGTTCACGTCATGCTCATGACCGAAGTTCAAAACACAGTGAGGTTCGTACCCAGGATGAGGACCGAAGTTCAAAACACAGTGAGGTTCGTACCCATGGTGAGGACCGAAGTTCAAAACACAGTGAGGTTCGAACCCTTGTCGAGGACCGAAGTTCAAAAAATAGTGAGGTTCGTACCCATGGTGAGGACCGAAGTTCAAAACACAGTGAGGTTCGTACCCATGGTGAGGACCGAAGTTCAAAACACAGTGAGGTTCGTACCCTTGTCGAGGACCGAAGTTCAAAACACAGTGAGGTTCGTACCCATGGTGAGGACCGAAGTTCAAAACATAGTGAGGTTCGTACCCATGGTGAGGACCGAAGTTCGAAATATGCTGAAACTCGCACCCCTTGCGAAGAACGCGGTTCGAAATACGCCGAGGCTAAATCTTCCAGTCTCCATGGTTATCGGAGGCAGAGCGGTAATCGCGTCCCTTGTTTCTATGGTGATGTACAGAACTCTGAAGTTTCATTTCCTAGTTACAAAGGTATTCCGTTAACCCCTGAGGTTATAACCTCTAACTGTAAAAGTAAGGAAGGTGCACCAAGCAGGAAGATCGGCAGCGAGGATGAGGGTCAAAATAAAGGAAGCTATTTATGTAGACAGTCTTCTAAAAGACGTTACAGAACCTCTGGGGTAGATAGAACCATTATAGAAAGGTCATGTAAAAGGAAAGAAATTATTTTAGAAAAGTCTGTTTCATTAGAGGGCAACATCTCTGAAGCCATTTCTAAAAGGGAAGATTCTCCAATGAAAGGAGTGGAAAATGAATCCGACGAGGAAGAAGGTGAAATAAGGGATATTTCTTTAAAATTCTCCTTGAAAAAGAAAGAAGATTCTGCACTGTCCTCTAAAAATGGATTTAAAGAGAGTGAAAATAAAGATGGACTCACGCACATCACTTCCAAGGAAACAGAAAGATCCCCTCATTCGAACTGTAACAGTAAAGAAAACGGCGCCAAGAGAAATGAAAATATTTCCAAAACCTCTTTGGAAATAAACACAGATATTTGTAAATCGTCTTCTGAGATAAAATACAACATTTGCAAATCGTCTTCCACGACCAATGAAGACATTTACAAGTTGTGTTCTGAAAGCAAAGAATTCATTTCGAAATCTTCTTGTAAGAAAAACGAAGGCATTTCCGAATCATCTTTAAAGAAAACCTCTTCGGAAAGAGAAGAAAGAGTTCCCGAACCTTCCTCCGAAAGAAAAGAAAGAGTTCCCGAATCATCTTCGAAAAGAGAAGAAAAAGTTCCCGAATCATCTTCGAAAAGAGAAGAAAAAGTTCCCGAATCATCTTCGAAAAGAGAAGAAAAAGTTCCCGAATCATCTTCGAAAAGAGAAGAAAAAGTTCCCGAATCATCTTTGGAAAGAGAAGAAAAAGTTCCCGAATCATCTTCGGAAAGAGAAGAAAGAGTTCCCGAATCATCTTCGGAAAGAAAAGAAAGAGTTCCCGAACCTTCTACATCGTCACCAGACAAAACGGGAAATTTTTACAATTCACCTTTAAAAAGGAGATGCGAAGAAAGAGAAGAAAGAGACCCCTCCTTCAAGAAGCAAAGAGTTCTAACATCTTACGAGAACAGGTGTCAGTGCTCAGCTATGTTTGTGCTAAGGTATTATAAGCTATATTTTGAATAGTTTTTAACAATATTTAATCTTGTGTGAGTTTTGACTTTTAATGGATAATGATTATCGATTATGTCATATATATTTTTGAGCAAACAAGGTCTAACAACAAATACACATATTCTTAAATGCTACAAACATCCAATAAATCCATATATAATATAAAATAAAATCAATACAAACAAATGACATGATACTTGATAATACTATAAAATATGAGAATGACCAACCATCACCATTTATTACGGAAATTTAAATTTATTTGATTCAGGCCTGAGAAAATATTCTAGTTGGGAATATAAAATACCAACCCCAATAATAATTTAACATATACACTACACAACAGTTTCTATAATCTGTTCTCTACGAAGTCGAGACTTATCTCTTAAGAAACACGATCAATATCTACTAATCTCATAACTCCAACTCAAATCTCTTTTTTATTCCACAATTAAAGTTATGGATGTAAAATTCTCGCTTAATCTGTTAATGATTAAGTCATTAATGTCTACATCACAAAAGTCAGAAATAAAAAACCCCATAAACTTGATCCTCAGAAGTCAGTAATGATCGTTTTTGAAAGCTTGGGTGAGCTAAAATTTCACGCAAAACTGTCTACGCGCCAATAATTATGACACCCTGCTGTATTTTCAGTAGTTCGTCTCACGAGGAGTTGGTAAAACAGAAAACAGAAGAGTTGGCTGCCCAGTTTGATAAAAACATAAAGATCGAGGTGGAGCTCTCTTTCCTTAAGGTTAGTTCTCATTATTACTAATTATTACTCATTATTACTCATTATTACTCATTATTACTAATTATTACTCATTATTATTAATTATCGTTAGCATGCGCTTGTTCATGTTAAATTATAAGTGTTTAATTGTATTCTGTTTTGTATTTTAAATATGAACGCGGTGAATATTAACCCAACCCAGTAACCTCTTCCTTTCATATTCGGATATCGAGTTTATGTTCAGTACCTATGACCCGGATCATAAATGATGTTGCTATGTAGGGCGTTCTAATATTGGGCATTTTTCAGGATACGAACAAGAAGCTGAATGATGTGAACAAGGAACTAGAGGATAATCTTCAATCAAATCAAGTATAATCACTTTTAATGTATCTTCTGTGTCAGACTTAGAATTTCGATTATTGTCCGGAATATTATACAGAAATTGAGATTGAAAAAATTGAATTATTGTTAAGTTCTGTAGCCATGATTCGACAGCAAAGTAAAACTAAATAGTAAATATCATGAAATTCAAGTTTATTTGATAAATCCCAGCTATGATCCAGGTCTAAAACCTGTTTTCAGGAGCAATTAGAGAAGAAATTATCCCTGATATGTGATCTACAACGGGAATTAGACCAGGTCCGGAATGAGTTAGACCAGGTGGAGAAGGAGCGGAGTACGTTCCAGACCCTAGCATCTGAGAAAGATACAAGGATCAGTAACCTCAAGTCGGATAACGAAGCTTTCAAACTTAAGGAGCGAGGTGATTTGGGTCATTTTCAGTTTCTGTGGTGGGACTTCTAAACCTAGTTAAAGTTCAGGGCATTGTTTTTTTTTTGTTTTTGTTATAAAAAAATAGAAAATGTTTAAATATGCAACCTGCCAAAACTAATGGTGCCCCCCCACGAGAGTTCTCCTAGATGGAAAGGAGGCATTGTTGGATATGTAGACTATAAGAATATATTCAGGCTGGAATATGGAGAAGAAGAAATTGGCAACACAGATAGAAGAGCTACAAGCCCAGGCAGCTTCACAGAGCAAGCTACTAACCGAAAGAGAGGACAGTCTCAAGAAAATCCAGGTACCATTTTAATTTAACTTTTATAATTCATATTCAATCTTTTGACTAGAAGTAGTGTGCTCATCTAACTTACAGCATTTTGTTCTTTAAACTTTTAAACTTTTCCCTAATTTCAGCGCGACATAGACCTCCTAAACAGTGATCAGACTGTGAACGAGCAACACAGACAACAGCTGACCAACCTGAGACAAGAGATTGAGCAGAGGAAGGACAAGGAGAAGATGTTCGAACTTGAGAAACTGAGGTTGGACAAGGATAAACTGGTTCAGGAGATCGAGACCAAAGCCAAGCTGAGGGTTAGTTTTAAGTGGTCAATTTGAACAAAAATATGATTAAATCGTTCAGAACATGCAAGATGATATCTAAAATATGCAAAATATGTAATTACGACTGTTTTGCAGCACGGAGAGATGGAGAGAACATTAGACCAGGTGCAGGATCTGAACAGTAAGCTGGAAGCTAACCTGGTAGTTCTTCAAAACAAACAGGACTCGCAGACGAAGGAGGTTGAGGAGGAAAGGGAAACGACTGCAATGTTCAAGGCAGAGGCGGAGAGAGACATTAAACTGCAGAAACAGGTATTTGCAAAGTTGCTAACCTAGCAACTAGTGGTGGTACTGCACTCAGTAAAGGGCCACTGCTTAGCTGGGGCCTCCTTTTGTAAGTAGTTACAAAAACCATCGGTTACTTTCTCAGCAAAATCGAACAAGGCATTACTTTCATTTGTCAGAGCAGTAATTCTGAATAAAAGCGGTAAAACTGAAGACTTACCCAGCTTGCTTTACAGAACGCGGCAATGGAGCTGGAGGAGCTAAAAGAGCAGGCTGGACGAAGGGAGGCAGCGTTCCAGGAGCGCATCTTAGCTCTTCAGACTGAGATACAAAACCGACCAAGTGAGTGTGGAACCAGCAGCTCAATATGGATATTATTTAGGCTTCTTAGATATTGAATATCCTATATTTTCGTAAATTATTCCAATGTTATTCAAGTGTTCGAATGTAAATCGTCTACATTGCATTAGTTTCATAACAAATCATGACCCGAAGGTGGAAGTGGAGTGAACACAGGAGACACTGCCACAGACCCAGCTGCTCCCAGCCCCTCGCCCGACCAGCTGGCTCCCAGCCAACTGGCTGTCCAGCTCCGGGACCAGGCTCGGGAGATTGAGAGTCTGAGGACGGCCCGGGCGAGGAGTCTCCAGATTGCTGTCACTCAGTTTCAGAAAGGTGACACTGTCTTCTTCTACTATGACGAGACTAAGTCAAACTACTTGGTAGCCAACGTCTCCCCAAACGAGTACCAGTACTTCCTTCATCCTGATAACCTGGGTGCTCTCGGACTTAGGTGGGTCTTTAAGGTGGACATTTCCAAAATAATATACCCCGAAATTAAGATGTTATTTCGCCACGTTACATGTTATCAATAAGTAATTTAACAATATTTCAGTTTGGATCCCCCTGGTAGGAAGCCGTGGGCGATAGGAGTGATAAAAGATAAAGAGTTCTGCCAAGCTCGCAAAGTTAACAACAGATTCAAAGTACCGGAGGGCAGGAAGTTTTACCGCGTATACGCTCAACCACGTGACTCTAACAACGCCCCTAGCAACGCCCCTAGCAACTCTGCTAGAAACCCAGACTGAGATATCATATTGAACTGAAGACTGCTAAAACGTTGTTAACATTTTAATATTTGACATCCATTTTGTTAGAAAAGTGATTTCTTGGGAGCTCTTATATTTCTATTTTCTAAAATAACAGTGCGTTAATTTGTATGATTTAAGTTTAATTGTGTTATATTATGATTTTAGTTGACTTTTACATTTTCTTTCACTTCGGTATTGGAAACCAATAGTAAAACTCGGTAAAGCAATTAGAAAGAGAGTTCATGGGATCTGCTCAGTTAATTGTACCATCACTTACTTATTTACAATATTTGCAGACATTTAATTGTATCGAGTTTTTTTTGTACCCCCGTGGCACTTAGCACTATCAGTATTCAGTTCCTAAAATTCGCTGGGCAAGCACATCATGCTAGAGGAAATATATTTTTGTTTTTCAGTCTGACAACAAAAATAATAACAATTGATTGAACTATGACCTGTCTAATTTCTAGTCCACTTTTCAAAAGCTCGTTATTCGAAGTCAATCTTATTAGAAAAAGGACCTCAAATCAAAATCTAATCCTGAAAACAGCATGTCACTCTTTTCCTCGCAAGACTCACTTTTCTGATCATTAATTTTGTCTCTATCTCCGAGCAGCTTCTTCCTCAGAACACCCAATCTGCGTTGTACTTCACGCTCCATATCAATCTCTACAACTTCTGACAACAATCCTCCACTATTCCCGGAATCAATGTTAATCCAATGGTAGCTTTCTCTGTCTGTTTCTACTGTTGACCGTTCAGAAAGATGCAGATCTTCCAAAATAAAGGTGTTGTAAAACTGCCAGGTTTTAGTGCGCTCATCATGCCAAATAAACTCAGCATTGCTCTCCTCCAGATACACAAGTTCTTCTCCTCCTATAAACTTTAGGGACCCAGTCTCACTTTCACTTTCACTTTCACTTCCATTATCTCTTCCCGTGCTGCCGTCTTCAGGTTCAGCCGGTGATTTTCCAGTTCGCATAATCCTATCCTCTCTTTTTCCTTCTACCAAACTCCACTCGTACTCCGAAGCCATATTGTGGGCACCACTATCACTAGAGTTGGAGTTTTCTCTTGTTAGCGATCGATTCGGCCTTATTTTTGATTTGATCCTCTCCAACACTCCTAAAATTGCGTGGTGAGTCGAGTAATCAAGAAATACAACTCTTGCAGAAATTTCACATCATAGTAAAAAGTGGTTTCGGTAAAATTGATCAGATCTACCTGTGATGTGATTTTCAGCGATAGAAACTCCGTCAAACTCTGAGTTAGAAGTACAGAATCTCAGACTATCTTTATCTGTGTTATTATCAACAGCACGACTGCCTCTTCTCCCACGAGTGTAGATAGTTCTGAAGTGCCATGTACCTGACAGGGTGTGATTTGCAGAATCAGCAATAAAATTGGAATACATGTTCCAGTTTTCGGAGAAAATGTTAGAATTTGTAACAAATTAGGATCAGTCCCCTGATAATTATATATTCGTCAACTGCACCTACAGGGTTAAACAACAGGTTTATAGATTTAAAATAAACTTCCTGGCTCGCCACTCGCCAGTCCCTGTGCGCTCTTTTCAAGCTTCCTATAATACGTGAGAGAAGCGAGCAATAGACTAGACTAGCAAGTAGCAAGCAATAGACGAGCAAGCAATAGACGAGCAAGCAATAGACGAGCAAGCAATAGTTATAGACTAGCAAGCAATAGACTAGCAAGCTAAAGAATAAACATGCACCCGCGTACCTGTCATGTCCTGCCATATAAACTCTCCTTCGCTCTCCACCAGGTTCACCAGCTCTTCCGGTTCTAAAGGAAATAAGAAAGCTAAGAATTTGGATGATATTACAAATATACCTCAAATAAATATACAGTAAAACCTCAATTTACTGCGGAGTTTGGGAGAAAGAAAAATCCGCAGTAAATGATCGGGGATTTTAATTTTACACATGTTGATTGTTGAGGCATCGCTATTACTATTAGTATTACATGTATTGGGTAATACTAATAGATAGTTAATATATAACGTCAAATGCGGAATCCTATTCATTTCTGATTTTACCAATACCGGTGAAGATATCAATGTTAATGCTAGAAGCTGTAGAGATGCATCATTGAACACATTATTTCATTGATATTCAAGTTGAGAGTGCCGCTAATTATGATTAGCTGCAATAATTACTAATTTAGTAATAATTTCCTCGAGTGCCCCAGTGATCCAAAATTTGTTTTCCCAATTGCCTCAAAGTGGTGCCTCGGCCCTCGAGTGCCTCAATGCGCGTAACAACTACAAGGTCGTGTCCGGAAATGGCCGTTGTATATCGGGGTTTGCGGTAAATCGGGATTTACTTTACCGACTAATAATATAATTATAAGTTGTAACTTTGTAATAACTACTCACCACACGTGCTCAGATGGCTAGCCACACTGAGATCCAATCCAGACCCCCTGAACGAGTTCTCTGACATTCCTTTCATGGTATCATCTTCAAAATCAGGTATAGAGAACTCTGCAGCCACGGTGTCGAATTTATTTCCGATCCGCGAGAAAAATCCTGGGTCGATCACAGATCAGTTGGTAACTTGCGTAAAAATGACAGTTCAGAAGGACTTTATACCTATTAGTCTATGTAATAAGCGCCATGAGTTGGCACAGAATTTGTTGTCTCTGATTTTGATAAATTTGGTACCAAAAGTTGCCTTTAACTGTGAATAATGAAAATTCACCGTGTAGCACGATAACGTCGAGATGTATGTGGGCCTCCTGTGCATTGCAAAAGTGTACAAAGGACGAAAAATGGTTAATTTATTGCTTAAAATGCCTATTACTCCTAAAATATTGAATATTTTGAAATAATTCTTACAGGATCGTAATGAGCTTAATCAGACGCAACTTTTGGTACAAAAATTATAATATTTAAAGCACCAAATTTTTCGAAAATTTGTTCAACATTTTACACAAGGGGGGACCCTTGTGTTCAGATTTAAAACTTTTGAAAAAAAAATTCCTTTAAATCTTAAATTATTAGTACTAAAAGTTTTGTCTCAATGAGCTGATTACGATACCATAATAACTGTGTGATAATAATTGAAAATGTGAAAGTTATAGGCCAAAAACTAAAAATTTGCGCGAAAAAAGCACGCGCGGCGAACAAGCGCCGTGTAGCATTTTTTGCGAAAATTGCTACACGGTGGATTTATTTTATTCACATTTTAAGACAACTTTTGGTACCAAATTTATCGAAATCGGAGAAAAAAGTTCTGTGCTCGCGCTTGGCGCTTATTACACTGACTATATTTGTTTAGATAATACTTTTATTTGTTCTTAATCAATTTTATGTTTCAATCAAAATATCTATATCCGGACCTGTGTTACTAGTTTTAGAAGATATTTCTGATTTTTCCGTGTTACTTCCAAACAAGTAGTTGTATCGTGGGACGAAGCTTTGATCAAACTCGAAGTTCACCATATCTGATCCAAAAAAGTTACTGGATTCAGGGCTCTTCAATATACTACACCCACCTGAATTTTATATGTGTTTAGGTTGTGTGTTAAAAATGCTGGTGTATTATAGGTAGTGCGCCATCGACAGTGAGCCGCGCGTGCCGACTGTAGGATGGTTTTTTAGCGCTAATTTCGGCCAGCACAATTTTCTTCAAACAAATAAATATTGAGTATCCTTCCCGACCTCCGATTGCAACAAAAATTGGTAAGCTTACTCATAGACTTACAAGGAAGGTGTCCGAAAAATTTAAAGCATATCCAACCATCAGACATTATGTTACAGCTAAAAGCAGCGTATTTTGCCCCATTTTGATCACTATATCAACTCCGATATCCACCAAATTTTTGGGACAGTTGTGAAAGCCTTATTGGAAGGTCGTCGCCAATTTTCAGAATGATCCCATTCAATGAACTAAAGATATATCCAAATAATACGACAAAAATCAACGAATTTGGTCAAATTACGCGACTTTTACAGCTACTTTTGCTCCAAAAGCCGCGCACCATCAAATATGGCACCTAGGCGAAATTCAATGATCTTTCCAAAAAGGTATAACAAATTTGGTATTGTGAAAATTCTCACAGTCTCTAGAAAACAATGGTACAAAAATTTTTAAAATCCGAGCAAGTTTATTTTTATCGTGCACCCCCTAGGTGTAATCACGACCCAACCCTACTGCTTTACTGACTCTTGGCCCCTTGTCAGCAATATTACGTACCTACCTAATCAAAGCCAGACCCCTCAACAGTAAAATTTTTTGATAGGTTTACAATTTTACTGAAACGTTTTGACATTTCCGACCTTTGAAGTTTGAATAGATGGCAGATAATTTCCCGAAAAATTCCAATATCGAGCGCTTTTTATTCGACCCTGAGGTCCGAAGCTAAGGACCCAGTAATGGTATTGGTATGTAACTTAATAACACGACGCGCCATCAGATCCCAAGATTCATTCGGATTTCGGCCCTAACAATGTTAGGGCCGATGTTAGTAACATCCAAACATAATATAAGGCCCGGCTTGCTACACCTGGAAAAAAGGTATACAACGTGTAATTGTATTACTATTAACTTTAAAACCCGGCATGTTTGATGTTACTCAATCACTCGAAATCAAATTTCCGATAGTTATAAAACTGTTAATCAAACAGCTTTGAAATTTCCTGCTGATAATTTTTATAAACCGGATCACCGTAACTAAGTCTAAATATTGAATCCGGAACTGAATTCATCAAGACTAGTAATTAGCCGTCAGCATTTGAGAACATTTGAGAAGTGAGAAGTGAGAACTATAACCCTAAGATAAGTATAGTGGGGGTCACGATATGGGTGTGGTCAAAAAGGGCGAGATTCCGGAAAAAGTCCCACTCGTGAAAAAGTGTACCTACCCGAGTCAATTGTGTTATTTGGGGTCATATAATGTATAAGTCGGATTACAACGAGAAACTTAGCGCGAGTCCCAATGTGAGCGGGACTTTTTCCAGTTCCAGGATTAATATTATTAAGGTTTGACTATCATTTAAATACCCCACAAATTAGAAATGAACAAAAACCAAAACTAGGAGTTTAAAATACCTGATGTGGTCTGATCTGGATGGGTGTAAACAGAGAACTCCGTCAGCTCCTCCTCCCTCCCTAACACCAGGTACTCCCTCTCCTCCAACCCCCTAGCTCCAAGCAGCACGTACCGTAACTTGTCTACTCCCAGGTTGTACCTATGTTAATAAATCATGATCTGCAAGTTTTAGTTTTTAAAGTTTTGGTTTTTTTAAAATTTTACTGTTTTTAAAATTAATTAACGTAAAAGGTTACATCATAATTTTCAATTTTCATATTCGCGTATATTAAATAAAATTATATTGTTATGTATCATATGATTTTGTAAACATTGGCCGGTGTACCAAAAAAAGTGAAAGTGAAAGTGAAAGTGAAAGTGAAAGTGAAAGTGAAAGTGAAAGTGAAAGTGAAAGTGAAAGTGAAAGTGAAAGTGAAAGTGAAAGTGAAAGTGAAAGTGAAAGTGAAAGTGGAAGTGAAAGTGAAAGTGAAAGTGAAAGTGCTAAAGTGTACCAAACAAACAAACCTGGTATTCTCAGTCTCACGTGACATGAAGTGTTGAGCGCTGTCTAATGAGCAGGAAGGAGTGGTACAGAGTGGTTCTTTGAATGTCCTTATATGGGCAAGCTTCCTTATATGGGCAGGCTTCGTTGATTTGTTGATTTCTATTTCTTGGTTAAATCCCCAGACAGGTTGAGTCTGCAGAGGAACAGTTTCGGTACGGGAGTTCTGGATAAAGAAATCAGTGTCACCCTGTATTGAGTCAGTGGCTTCAATTTTATCCTTAAAACCCGAAATCTTTTCACGGATCCTCATGTAATCATTTGCAGTTCTTTGGTCTGAGTTATATGAATCTCCTTTCTCCGAGGAACAATGCAGACTCAGTGAATCATTCCTGTCCTCCAACTGGACTACCGTTATTTCTGCCCGTCTCAATTCAATGCCCAAATTAGAGAGATCTAGACTTTTTCTCGTATCTTTCTCATCATAATGGTCTTCCTTTAAATTTACCAGTGTCTGCTTATTATCCAAACAATTGAAACAAGAGAGATTAATATTTTTCTTTGAAGATTTATCGTCATGCTCTTCTAGCTCATCGTTATCTAAGTACTCATGTAAAAATGACTTTTCTGTTTTTGCCAAAGAATCCTCCGACCGTTGACTGGATAAAACTTCCTTTCTGACGTTCGAAATAGTTTGATGAGAATTACTAAGAGTTATTTCCTTGGCGTCTATTTCGTTCAGTTCTGTGTCCATGTCCTCGTGCCGGTGGCCTAGAAGGGTATCGTTTAACTTTTTAGAGAACTCCGTCTTTAATCTGTCGCAGTGTCTAGTTGTGAAGAGAAGACTGATAAAATCATTCATCTCAGGTTCGTCGCTAATGAACTCTTGGGAATACCAATCCACATCCTGGACTAGGGTTTCAAATAGGAAGTCATGATCAGGGTTGATATCTAACTGGAAAGGAAAAACTTCAGGAAATAATCCAAAATCCTTGACGAAATCGTCCAGTGTAAGGTGAAGTCCTTGTGCTTGGATCTTATCACCCTCTCTAGGAGCAGAAACAGTTTTTCCTTCATAGTGCTCTTCACCAGAATCATCTAATTCGCTCTTCGTAGCAAAGGAATGATAACTATCTTCCTTTATGAATGAAGAATTTGTGCCCATGCTCTCACTTTCTTCTTTCTTTATTTCATTTCGCTTCTCCGTTATCGTGCTGTCAGATTCAGTTGATTCCGATTGAATTTGCTGATGAATATCTCTGATGAAACCAATTACAGGTGCCTCGCTTTCTTGGTCACCATCATCTACAATAAAAAGCACATTCTTTGCCACTTTCATAAACTTTATTTGCTGAGCAGCGTGACCACCAGAGAGGTCTGTTGGAGAAACTTCCTGAAGATGAAACGTCTCCCTAAACCACTGATTGTCTCTTTTAGCCATTGAGATTATTGATGGAATTGTGCTTTGACTACTTTTTATAGAAGAATCTTCGTTTTCAATTTCGAGCTTATTTTCACTGTCACTTTCATCTTCATTTTCTTCATCTGATGACACTAACGAACTATCATCAGAAATTTCTTCTGCTGTCGTTTCGTCATCTGATTGCCCAACTTCGATGGTTTCCGCATCACTTGATTCATCAGTACGATCGGAATCAGAATATAAGGAATAATTTTCCGACTTCTTTGCTGATTTATCCTTCCGTTTTGAATCAATCGCGGACGGTTCGACTTCTTCAACGCCAGTTATCTTAAAAATCGTCTGCGCTCTTCCGATAATGCTTTGCTGTCTTTCTACCTGTTGTTTAGATAGTTCCAGTGGAGAAACGTTTTGTAGCTGGAAGGTTTCTTGGAACCATTGATTGTCAAGTTCTTCTTGTGAATCCATTCTGTCAACCGAAAAATGTTCTATTGTCGTGGTGATACTTTCAACTTCATCGAGTTGGCTTGATGAACCTGACTTTTCTTCAAAGTCGTTTATATTTGATCTTTCATCTCTTAGGGTCGTTTCGTCATCGGATTGACTGCTTGATTCTTGCGAGGAACTGACCTGACGATGCTTCTTTCTGATTGCTTTTATTGATTTTGTCAGGTATTTTGAATACGATTTTTCACGTACTGGGGTATTAGTGATAGCAAATTCTTCAGTAAACCACTTTTTATCTTGATCTTCTAAATCTTCTATTCTCAGAGTCCGATTGATATCTCGTCTCCTTTTCCTGTACTCAAATATGTCGGGCTTCTTTTCGATAGGTGACAACTCTTTTTCGAAAGGTGACCCAGTTGTAGACTCGAATTCAGTTGATGACTCATATTCACTTGAGGACTCGTACTCACTTGAGGATTCGTATTCACTTGAGGACTCGTATTCACTGGAGGAGTCATATTCACTCGAAGATTCTTCGTCAGATTCTTCTTCGCTTGATGATTCTTCCTCAGAGGAGGTTTCTTCTTTGCTTGAACTGTCTTCTTCACTTGTGCTCTCCTCTTCACTGTAACTTTGTACTTTAATTGCACTCTGTTCTTCTGTAACCTGATGAGTTTCTGGAGCGGCTTCTGATTTGGTCACCAACTCCTCCGAGATGTCACTACTTTCAGTCAGGCTACTAATTCCTGATATTGTTGTTAAACTGCTGACGTTGGAGTCTTCGGAGTCAGAATTCCTGGTGGGTCGTTTGGGAGGAGCGAACAGATTTTGGTCCTGGATCGTTTCTTTAGGTTTGTCTAGGAACACAACTTCAATTTTCACCAAACCTTGCAAATCTTTAGGGACAATATCCTTCACCAGCTCATTCACATCAATTTTCTTATTTTCATATGGAAGATCTTTCTGTAACTCCTGTTCTTCCTTCTGCTGTTTGTGCTTCTCAGTCAATCTATGTCTTTCCCTTCGCCATTTTCTCGTCCTTTTTCTACTCCCTGTTTTAATTGAGAGACCATCGTTCAACATGTCCTCAAAATCATCTTCCGCTCCCTCTCTCCAGACCTCATATATCTTTTTCTCCACCGTCTTCACTTTATCACGGATATCTTGATCAGAATCAGAATCTCCGGAAGAAGACTGGTCGATGATATCTGAAAGGTTGTCCTCTGCTTCTTGGCAGTATTTGAAGGACTTTTCTCGGTTTCTAGGAGCTTTTGTTTCAGTTTGGTCTTTTCTATTGTCTTCTAGTTCTGTTTCAGGTTTAGCAACATTCTGAGCAACATGACTATGAGTCTCAACTGAATCAGTTTTAATAATCGCCAGATCGTTTTGCTTATTGATGTTTTCTACAATGGACATATCTACAGAAATGGTATTTTCACTTTTTGTTAGGATATACGGAGACAAGTGATCAGTAGTACATTTGATCTCGTCCAAGGATACCATTGATTCCTTTTCTTCCTCGGATGTAGTTTCTTTAAACATTTTCTTGGCTGAAGTTATCAGCTTAGCAATCAGCTTTTCTTCCTTAGGTTCATCGACGGTTGGGATGCATTTTTCGTTCTCTGAAATACTTTGAACTTTATTCTCTTCCGGGAGAGTAACTTCTTTTTGTATCGAGGGAGGGTTAGAGTTAGATATCTTTGTTTTCTCTCTCTCAAGTTCCTCCTTCATTGTTTTATACTTGGATCGCACATCCATTCTTTGTTTTTGCCACTTTTTCTTCTTCTTGGACCTTGAAGATGACTTAGTTGATTTTATTTCATCAATGATATCCTTGTTTTCAGCCCTTTTTCCGTCCTTAAGAGCAACCAGGATTCGCTCTTCCAATTGGTCGAGATGTTTTGAATCACTGTCCTCTGAATCACTTATCAGCTTCCTATGAGCATGCTTTGTTGGTGGCATGATTTCATCAGCTCTCTCGGAATCCTCAACTCCATTATCAATCAGTTTAAAACATAAGGAAAAGTCGGGAAGAATTGAAGTGTCTTCTTTTGCTTTAGCACGGATATTGTATAGTTTATGGTTGAGCCTTTGAGCTCTCCAGTTTTCTTCGTCGTCATCAACAGTATTCGAATATTTGCCTGGTAAAGATGCTTCTTCATCATTCATTTTTTCCTGCAGCAAGTTCAACTTGGTGTTGATCATCCACTCCTCTTCAGATAAAATTACATTTTCTTCCGCTTTTCTCCGTTCTTTCTCCCTTGTTATCTCTTCTACAGCCACAATTCTTTGTTCCTTGAAATCACTGTATTTAAACTCAGAACTCTGCATATCTGTGTCTTCTCTGTTCCTGAAAGAATCTAAATTGAGATTCCCATTCTTTTGCCAGGCAGATGTGAGTTTCTTTTCCAACTTCTTAAATGTGCTCATGTTTGAGCTTTTGGTTCTCACTCGAATCTGTCTGAATGGTTTGGGCGGTGTTCGTGTTTCGTTGTAGTTCATCCGATAATTTTGTAGAACTTCGAATCGTTTAGCCCTCCAGAATTCTTTAGGTTTCACCTTTTTCGCCCGTTTTTTGCAACTTTTCAAGTTTCTTCCACGATTTTTCAGGCTCCCTTTGAGTATCCCCCAATAAGAATTCAATTTTCCGAATATCTTTTTCTAGAAGAGGAGAATCCAATTCCTTTTCTAAATATTGTCTCAATCTCCCTTTAGAAGATACGATTCGCGAAATGTTCATATCATTCTGACCAGTTTTTCTCAACAAAGAAACCAGCCCATCCGTTAACTCTTCCTTGTGCATTCCACTCTCATCAGCAATCAATTGTTCTGCATACCACTTCACTTTAAGGTTTCTATCCACAGACAGAATCATGTTGTCCACTGAGTCAAGAGGGGAAGCAATGTCCTCTTCCAAAATATGTGAGTAGATTGGAGGGTTTATTACACCTCGGTTTTCCAATCGCTTCGTCATGAAATCTGGACTTTCCCTTGTGTTCTCAAGTTCATCTTCGGCTATTCTTTTTATCCACTTGTTCGAGTTTAAACGTGATCCTTTTGCCCAGTTCTGCTGTAGGATCTTATCAAAGTGGAACAACTTAATGTCAAGTTCGTCTAACGAATCACTTGCATCAGAATCAAATTCATACTCTTCTCCTCCGATTGATTCGACATAAGTATGAGTTGGAGGTTCCAGATCTAACTCATCCTCTTCATTCTCGCGGTACCGGACCATTCTAATGCACTTTGGCTGTCTAGAACCTTCTTCCATATCAGACCAGATCATGTCTTTGACTCTCTGCTTAAACCTCTCCCAAGCTCCCTCTTCTTCTAGACTTTTTGTGTTGAGCGGCACTTCGATCAGGACGCTCTCGTATTGAAGAGGTTTCTTTAGATTTGTCATAGGTGGTGGTGTAGGTTTGACGTAAGGTTCTACTGTAAACGTTTTTCCATCTTTTGCCCCCGAAATATTTCGTTTTAAGAACCCTTTGTGGTCAAAGACTTCGCCGCTTTTAAGGCCGATAAGAAGTCTCTCTTCTAATGAGTCTATCTCCTCCACACCAGAGGCTTCAGATCTATCAGTGACATGGGAACTACCCGAGGAATATACGTTAAGTTTGTTATCATTCTCCATTGTGTCAGCACCCAAGAAGTCCAGTCTCATTACATTCATGTAGTCAATATCAGAAACATCTTCCTGCTCAGAGTTCACTTTGGTAGGCTGATCAGGACTGACTTCTATCATGTTTTTACTTTCCTCCGTCTTTGAGTCCTCTACAGTCTCGTCAGCATCTAATTGCGATGTTGCCTCCTTTTCTCTAGGAAGTTCTGATTGATCACTTTTATAAGCAACCGAGATTTCCGTCTCATTTTCCTCCTCGTCAACAACTTCTTTCGGCCGATCTATTCTTATACTCACGCTCCTCTCCAAGTCAAAATCTTGTTTCATCATTTCTTCAAAATCAATTTCTTTTGTGTCCGTTAAACATAAGGATTCAGAAGACTGCGAGTATAAAGTAACACTGTCCTGGTCCCAATTTTTCAGCACCCTCCTTTCTAACCGACTTACTTTCTCATCAACGTCTTCTCTCTGTTTCTTCTTTTCTTCTCTTTGTTTCTTCTTTGGCTTTCCTTTATTCCTCTCTGAAACTTTATTTTCTGACATCTCTGTTACGGGGGGTTGTACTTCTACTGCCGGTAGGTTTATAATTTGTTGTCGATACTTGTTAAGTTCCTCGTTAGTGATTTCCAAGTTTTGTACCGTCAAGGTCACGGCATCAGTCGCTACTTCTTTATTTTCTTGCAACGGAGTTGGAGCATCTGGAGTCGGTTTTGGGCTATCCAACGGCTCTATTTTCTTTGCGTCTGACTCTTGCAGTTCTTTCAATTTTTTGTCGAAATCGTCTGTCGACTTCTTAAACTTCTTTTTCTTTGTAAGGTCACTAGTATTTTGAGACTTCAACTCGGGTGTTATTAAATCTGGTTTAACATACTGAAATTCATAGCTCCTGTCTGATAAATCACGTGGTTCTGGTTCTTCTCTGACCGGGATCAGCCCTGTAATCTGCTCAACTGTAGGTTGGGTTATATCTCTTTCTCTTTCTCTTTCTCTTTTAGGGGGTGTCAGCATGTTATGGTATCTCACTTTTACCCTGTTCATAGTGTTGGACAGATTTGGATCACCAGGCTTCGTTTCTATCTTCGTGACCTTGTAAGTGGGTATGTCATCTTGATGCAATGCTGCTTCGAACCTTTTGAAAATAGTATTTTCAGTTGACTCAGGAAGTACCAAATGTTTGTCCTGTAGAAGTTTCCTCCTCTGTAGAGCGTACTGTGTATCAGGTGACCGTGTTTCTTCTTCTCTCTTTAGTAAATTAATTGTATTTAGATCTATTTCCATTTTTAGAGGTATTACTTCTGCCTGTTTGGTTGGTTTTAGACCCTTTGTGTTTAGAACCTTGAGTGATGGTGTTTTTGTGAGTTCATCCTCACTTGCCGTTTTCTCCTCTTCGTCATAAATATTTTCTCTTCTCTCTGCTTCCGTAGCATCTTCAGGATTAATTTTCCTCTGCTTTCCTCCTCTGGGAACTCCGTGCTGGAAGATGTTTCAAATTGTTGTTTTCTTGTTTAATCACAGAATCTTCGTGCGTTACAACTTGCGTTACTTCACATGGATCAGGTGACTTGAGCCAGTCTCTCAGCTCATCTTCCAACCCGTCATCACCAAACACGTTTGTTTTCCCTGATCCCATCATGTCTTTAATCCTCACACTATTCCTTGACCTTTTCTTTCTCTTTCCAGAAGTTTTCCTTGATCTCCCACTCATTTTGGAGTGATCATCCTTTTTATCGTCAACTTCTGAAGTGTGTTTCTTTGTCCTTTCTTTGCTTAATGATCTCGAATGTCTCACTTTACGCTTTGAATCTCGATCTCTTTCTGATATCTTTCCCCCGTCATCTTTACTGAAGTGGTCACTTGATTGTTTCACCGATCTATGTTTTACTGCTGCTGACTTGTTTTCTTTTGAAGATGCTTCTTTAGATTTAGAGGATCTTCTAGATCTCTTCTCAGTATTATTTTTACTTTCCCTCTCTTTATCTGAATGTCTTTTTGATCGGCTCTTGTCTGATGATTCCATTTTTGATCTTGATTTATGTGGTCCCTCTGACCTCTCCTTTGATTTTGAAGTTCCTGACTGTTCTCTTCTTTCTTTCGACTTTTTTGACCGCTCTGAATTTTCAACCCCTCCGGACTCGTCCTTTGATTTTGGTCTGTGCGATCTTTCTGACCTTTTTCTTGATTTTGATCGTTCTGATTCGTGTAATCTGTCAGAGTTACGGACATAGTGCTCTGACCTATGAGACTTGGTTAAGTTTTCACGACTTTTGTGGGATCTATCAGCTTCTTCTTCTGGCACAATCATTTTCCGTTCATTTTTAGAGTCTGACCTGCGAGATCTCTTAGATTTGGATCTGCGAGAACTTTTATCAGGTTCAGATTCATGTCTTGATCTGGTTCCTTGATTGGTGTAATCCTCCGCAGACTTTCTTGTTCTTCTAGAATGTTCACTTCTTGTTCTAGACCTGCCATCTTTACTTTTTCTTCTTGACCGGCCTGATTTTTCTGACGACTTTTCTGTTTTATTCGGTTTACTTTCAATCTGTTCGTCACTCTCCATGACTTTATACTGAAAGAGATGCGAGAAAATAATAGCCTTAAATATGTTTATATTAGCATGGAAGTTCAAATTCAGAAATAAATTTCAGATACAGATTTCGAATTGAAACTTTACAAAACGTGAAGCAGCTAAACTTAATGAGCTTAGGGAATAAAGTTCGGCTTAAAACCTAATATATTGTATCTTAGCCATTATATAACTACTATATATAATATATATAATTTATATATAATATAACTACTATATATAATATAACTACTATATAATATAACTACTATATAATATATAACTACTATATATTATATAACTACTATATATAATATAACTACTATATATTATATAACTACTATATATGATATAACTACTATATATAATATAACTACTATATATAATATATATAATTTATCTACACATCAACAAGAACAAACCGTGGTTAGCTAACTGTCTACTTTCCGCTGGTTCTCTGCTGAAATAGCACACATATCTTATTATCCGTATTCCGTCAGCAAATCAAGCTATTCTTACAAAATACACAAACTGCCTATATGTGCTATTATAGCCCACAGCATTTTATCCAATTATTATTAGGTATTTTAAACCCTTAGAGTGAGTAGACAGCCCCCTTATTAACATACACCGTACTATTTGTTGGAAATTAGGCCCTCTCTGAAGACAGTATAACAATACACTAGGATCCCATCAGAGTCAATTTATAGACAGAAGCAAATATAATTATTGACTTTATTTATATCTATTGTCATTTATTAATCAACCAAGATGATTTATCTATTTATTACCGCTTATTGCGGATATCCCTCCCCCTCCCTCGCTTATTGCAGAATCAGTCTGTACAACTTGTTAATTGTTATGTGTTAAGTAATCATCATTGTAAAAATAAATGATGTAATCGCCCTAAATCATCAAGATTCCTTTATTTAACAAATATGTCGGCTCATCAAGAATTTCAACTAATGGTAATTTAATGATTTAATGGCTTGCTACAATGAACAAAGAATAATTTGCTCGTAACATTTCGTAATCTATCAAGACGTATTGTTACTTGTTATCTATATCGTATTGTTACCTATCATATTGTATCAGTGTACCCTGTCAATCAGCTATATAACGTTCAATGAAGGGTTTCGTTACTTTGTTTTGACACGAGACAGTGAGCGAGGAATTTGCTTGATCCATTCCGCCACCTGATAATAGGATAATTACTAGATAATAGGATAATTACTAGATAATAGGGTAATTACTGTCTAGTTTAATGAAAAGAAGCGCCACACCCAGCGGGATTACCATGTATATAAGCAGAGTCAGCAGGGTCGAGTTCATTGGCTTATCATTGTAAATTAAGTGGTTTACTTAGTTTATTTAAGTTTAATTGCGCTTGAAATATTGACTATCAGTTTATTGAAGTCACACCGTGGTTTCATTATTTAGTGGAACCTTTATTTTATTTGGACACCCATGTCCCATGTCAGCGTTTTGATTATCGTTACTTAAGTTAAAAGAGCATTAGTGAACAAAATTAAGGAAATTTGACAAAAAATAAGATTTATTTTGATCAATCTCTTTCCATAATTACAGTTCACGTGAAAAATGAATATTAAATGGTTTTACAGTTCACATATTATATTGATAAAAATTAACATGTAACTTGTGTCACCACTTTTATTAACGTAATATTCAAGAAATGTATTGTTTTCTCATTTGCTCCTTTTAATTCTAAATTTAATTTTTAACACCATATTATAGGTTTAGGATACTACTGAAGATAACAATGAAGATTACTATAGTGCTCGTTCTTGCGTTTATTGGGTAACAGCACTTTTAATTTAATTGATGAAAATCATCTTCAATATGATCATACAACTATACAAACTACACGTTTATAAAAATATTACGAAGAAATGTTCAAAACAGACACTCGTTTGTTAGTTTGATTTACCATCAAATAGATAGATTAAAATCAAATACATTTCTCAAGTACATTTCTCAAAGTACATTTCTCAAAAGTACATTTCTCGAAAGTACATTTCTCAAAAGCACATTTCTTACAGGCTGGTAATGGTTGCTGAATCTAAGAACATACCCGAATACGCCGACGATTATTATCTCCAATCCGTTAAAAGGGCCGACGAGGAGATCGCTATGGCCGAGAGAGGGTAGGAATTGTTTTGTAAACTTTTATACTATTACCAGTATATTAATGCTTTTCATACAAAGTTACAACAAAGTCTTCATGTTATGTATCCTGGGTTTGGACAGGATATTACCCGCTTAAATATTTCCATCGCGTTACATAATACTAAATAAATGTAATAGATTCGTAGTGTTGTAATTAGTTTAAAATATATTACAGGTTATTGTGTAAAGTAATTGTCAGCTTTAGTAATCTCGCTACAGTTTACTTTACACAATAAATGAAATAGTATTAATTCAATTATAACGATCAATATTTACATTAAAAATTTGACGACGAAATTTATTTCAAACAAAATATATAATTGTAAAATATAATGCTTTTGGACACGAAGGGAAACACACACACGTAAGGCTTGAAATCTTCGTACAACTACATCGCTTAGAGCCTGTAAAAACATTTAACTTTAATTGTAAAATAGTTATCCACTGTAAAATAGTTTTTAACGAAATCGGAGCAAATATGAACATACAATTTATCAAATACTAAATAGGACTATAACTGATGAATCTGTGCTAAAGAACCTGAAACCTGTAATCTCAATACAGGTATACAGAAGAAATTGCAGCCTTGAAAAGAGATATTGAGAAGAGTGAACAAGTTAAAGAGGCTGAAGTCGAAGCTATCAAAAAAAGATGGTGCTATCCGATATTTACCTGCGGAGGGTAGAGGGAATAGAAAGAAAAATAGAAATGACTTTTTGAAGCTTTGGACTTATTATCATATCGTACCTTTAGCTCCTAAATTATGATTTTAATCGGTGTGTCTGACTTTTCTGGATAATATGTTGACTAGTTTTATAATTCTTGATCACAAAAAGTAAAAGGTTTATTCATTATACATGGGTAGAGTTAATATTACATGCTTTGTTCAATGCAATGTTAAAAATGAAAAATATCATTAACACAAAATTCAAACTGAAATCGTGTTTTTATTCGCCTAAATTTCTGCAATTGATAAAATCTAAAACATTTGTGAGCACATATCCATCTTTAAGGTAATAATTATAAGTAAAGAAGTTGAATACAACGAAAGTGGTATAACTGTAAACAAGCGGTTTCATATTATTTCGTTACACCTGTTTTTGACGAGTCAAGTTATTCAAAGTACAGCAAGGCCGACCAAGACAAAGCTACTTGTCTTTGTTACTGAAGGAAGTTGGGACAAACTCTAAAGAGGAACTGCGAACCCTGATGCGGGACAGGGATATATGGAGGGGGTTTTCTGGCGTAGATCGGACTTAGCTCCGACATAGTAGTAGTAGTAGTAGTTGATTTGAATTGGTAGTGGTCAAAGTAAATCGGTTGATAGTAAATCAGTTGAACTTGAAGGTTTTGGTTGATCATCATCCACTGGAATCAGGCCATCACCCCCTTTTGAGTGGAATAGTAACCATATCAACAGTTACGTAACCATAGCAACAGTTACGTAACCATAGCAACAGCATTGTTGCTGTCTCTAAGATGCTTTCTTAAGCGGATGCGCTTGTTTTGTTTCCTGTAGAGATTAGAATATAAAAATAGAGACAGATCAGTAATATAAAACTTCCCATTCAATAATTGCAATCAGGGTTCAGATAAAACCAAAATCGAGTACATCGACACAGCTTTGTTATTTGGCTATTTTAAGTTACGCAAATTACCTGATTTTCAGGAAAATCGAACTCAAGCCTCGGCTTGATACATGTTTCGTATTCAAATATCGCCTTCGCGCGCGAAAAGTGGCATGCAACGACCAACGTATGTCAAGCCTCGGCAAGCAACTTCTTAATCTCGTGAGCAGATTTCTCGGTTACCAACTGAAAAGTCTAGTTGTGACGTCATGTTATAACGTCACCACACGGTTCTATGACGTCATAGTGACGTCATGGTGATTAACCTAAAGTAAAGGTATATTTGCCATGCAGGGTGGTGTGAAATATATCCTTGTGTTTAACCTAAAGTAAAGGTATATTTGCCATGCAGGGTGGGAGTACCTTTACAAAACGAGTGCTGACACTGACAGTGTAATTCTGTGCTTTCTTTTCGTCATTAACTGCTATCAGATCGTTTAGAACTTTCTAAAATAACGCAGTTAACAACTCAACTATTAACGGGTGATACTCGTTAAATATTTGTTCCAAATATAAGGTTGTCATGCAGAGTCCTATCAACTATTAGTTAGGGATTTATGCAAAATGTCTGCGAACAAATTTGCGACAAGCAGTTTTCTGCAGGAATGTGTTGTCCATAGTGGAACCACAAAAAATATTCAATCTGGATCTGATGGGGAAAAAAGTTAGAGCAAATTTTTTCCAGGCGCCTAAGTCATCCTAAAAATCGCACTTAAAAAACTTGTAACTGTCGTTAAAAACTATAGGAGGTTAGGCGGGGTCATCTTATTGCAACTCAACAAACAGGCGGCCGATTCAGATGACAAAGAATTTGTGGCAACTTCTGTCGAGGGAAAGATAAGATTAGTCTTTGAAAATATATACCATAATCTGACTTATTGCACAATGGTAACACCACAAAACTGATAGTAATTTATAAGATATCATAAAAAATATGGGAAAGGTAGGTTTCTGGTAAACAAAGCAGGTATAACGGAATGAAATCGACCTGTCACAGTGATATAAAAACTAAATGTTACCTAAATGTTACCTAAATGTTACCTAAATGTTACCTAAATGTTACCTAAATGTTACCTAAATGTTACCTAAATGTTACCTAAATGTTACCTTAAGTTCCGGGTTCCTATTCGGGCTCCTCTTCCCCTTCAATAGTTCCAGAATAAAGACTATAACAGACAGTGCAACAACAGGCAGGATGATAGCCATAGTTCCTACTACGGAAAAGACTACATCACGTGTGTTACAGATAATACCTTATTTGGGCATCACGTGTGTTACAGTTATTACCTTATTTGGGCATCACGTGTGTTTCAGTTATTACCTTATTTGGGCATCATCTGATTTTTGGAGTGCTATAATTTTGCTTCACATAATCAATCAATACAGACTAATTATGAAATTATTTATAGTTTATAAACAATAATCTTATCTTGTAAGTATAAAGGCCCAGTCCCAGAGAGATTAACATCTCACTTCATTAGCGTACGGACGTCAGGACGTGTAATAATAATAAACACGCAGCAGTGGCGTAACGTTGCCTGTTGGCGCCACCCCCCCCCCCTGCTGAAAAAGCGCCCCCCTGTTGGCGCCCCCCCCCCCTTCCCCTTTTGGCACCGAAAATTGAACAAATTAGGTGATTTTATACGTACTTAGAGGATACGCCGATAAAATCTCTAAAAAAGTGTGTTTCTAGATATATATTCCTCCCTGTGACCACGGGTTTTCTAGTCTTCTTACTCTTTCTTATAATTCAAAAAATTATTTCTGTATAATGTAGAATGTACGACCGCCCACGTGCAAATTAGATAAAAAGCAAAAGGTTGCAAAGTAACCATGGTAACGGTGTTCAAAAGCGCACGTGCACGTGCAAAGATTTGCGAGCGACATTTTGATCGGTTTTGTGGTAATTACGTTGTGTTCAGTGTGATCAGCTACATTTTAATCGGCTGTATCTTCGGTTGTGACGGATGTTTTTTGAACTTACTAACAAAAAAAATTAATCGACCCTTTTTTTACAATTCGTAAGCCGTGAATGAATGGGAAAAGCGAGCGACCGATTTCATTTTCGGTATCATTTTGCATTTGCAGACGGTCAATCAAATTAATATCATTTCCTTTTGTTTGGGAAAAAGAGACACTGACGATTTATAAGGACAAACAATTAAAATCAAATGTCGTAGGCTATTTATTTCATTTCATTTTAAATTGCTGGCACTGGGTTTACTGTTTTATTAGAAATTTCTTTGAAACTTTGAAAGAATCATCTGCAGTTGAAATTGTAGTACGTTGTTTTTCATAAAGTAGAGAGCAATTGGAATTTGTGTTACCTGGACAATTAGATTACCAGTCTGTAGGACTGGTAATACTTATATTAATATACAGATATACTGATAAAGTCCTACTAGCTTGCACTCCTGCAGACTTGTAGGGACTTTTAATTGAATTATACAATCAAAAGTTCGGATGAGATCCAATTGCCTCGTAAAATTGCTTCTGCGGAACACTCCTGGCTTCTCAATACTCCTTCCCCGGAAAAATTGTTGTGACGGATATTTGATGATGCGATAAAAACTGACTATCAGAGAATATTATAGACCAAAACCCATAATCATGGGTAGAGTGGACCGCTGCCAGTGTCTCTCTTTCTCAAACAAAAGGAAATGATATTTATTTGATTGACCGTCTGCAATTAATGCAAAATGATACCGATAATGAAATCGGTCGCTCGCTTTTCCCATTCATTTACAATGAAATAATAATTGTAATAATAGTAATAGATTAAGAAGAACTACCCGAAGGCAGTTGTACTCGGTAATAAAGATTCAATAAACTTCAGCTAATTCACTAACTACCACCCTTATCCCGAAATACTAGGTATTGACCCGAACGCAACCCAAAGAGATTTTTACAGCATGTGATTGATGTAATTAATCAAAACTTTTTTTACAATTCGTAAGCCGTGAATGAATGGGAAAAGTGAGCGACCGATTTCATTCTCGGTATCATTTTGCATTTGCAGACGGTCAATCAAATTAATATCATTTCCTTTTGTTTGGGAAAGAGAGACACTGACGATTTCTAAGGCCAAACAATTAAAATCAAATGTCGTAACGCGATTTATTTGATTTCATTTTAAATTGTTGGCATGGCACTGAGTTTACTGTTTTATTAGAAATTTCTTTGAAAGAATCATCAGCAGTTGAAATTGTAGTACGTGTTTTTTTATAAAAGGAGAGAGCAGTTGGAATTTGTGTTACCTGGACAATTAGATTACCAGTCTTTAGGACTGGTAATACCTTAATACTTATACACCTTAATGTTATATACAGAATACAGATATACTGATATATTCCTACTCCTGCACTCCTGCAGACTGGTGGCTTATAATTGAATTCCACAATCAAAAGGTCGGATGAGATCTAATTGCCTCGTAATATTGCTTCTGCGGAACACTCCTGGCTTCTCAATACTCCTTCCCCGGAAAAATTAGTGGAACGAAAAGTCTAACTGATAGTGCTGATTACTGATTAGTGCACCGGTCCTGCTAAGTTCAAGCAGGAACTGTTACTTTCCTCCTTGAACTCATAGTTACCTCCTGAGGCATCCTGACGTGACCTCTTCGGTTATCTCCGATTCGTCGGGTTTCTGGTTATGGTTTGGATTGGGGTAAGGGTTTATGTAAAACAGTTTTTATCAACAGCTTCTTCATATTATTTTACTTTGACCGGGATTAGCCGGTACGCTATTATCAGACCCTTCTGTACGTTGGAAAATCGTACCATCTAATTGCAGCGCGGTTCCAGTCTTAAGTCAATTACCACCAGAAATAAAATCATGTTTTTCAATTAAAGTATCACGCGTTGCAAGGAACGTAGCCATCTATAAAACTGGCTACGTTGCAGGGTACGATGTCGATAGATTGAGAGTAATTTAGTATGGCTCCTGTCTTGCGGGCCATATTGCATGTTTCAAGTAATGCTTTAAATTCTTTCTGTTCGTCCTGTGTCTTTCCCCAACGTCTACTACAACCGACAATACTATTGTAAAGTTTTATGGTTTTAAGTTAAGATACAGTTATTACTATAAAAGTATAAGTAAAGAAGTAAAGCACCGCTACTGTGTCATACGCCCGTAATTGTAGAGCCAGATCGAACGCAAAAATATAGCTTGAATAAATTAAAACTTAACGGCCAGGTAGAGCAGTCGGTTAGAGCACCAGCTTTGCAATCGTGAGGTTGCGAGTTCGAATCCCGCTGTCTGCCTGATCGTGGGGTGAGCCTGAGCGCCGTCGACGTTCTGCTAAGGATTCAATAGAATCTATGCAGCCTCCCGGTCCACCCAGCCAAATGCTTGAGAAATTGTGTGTGACGGTTAAATGGGGAGCTGTGCAATGTAGTACAGCGAAAAGCAAAAACCTTCAATGGATGGTTAGGTACTGTAATGGGTGCCACATGCCTAGCATGAAATATTTACTTACTTGTACTTGTCTAGGTCTATAGAAGCATTAGTATCGGGCGTTGCCTGCTATAATAGGCTATCCCGAAACTAGAAGCTCGCTTTAATAAATTAAAACATAAGTTCAACAGTAAATTGTCTCAAAATCTGATGATTCTTGAGCCAACTTAGTAAACGTGTGATCTATTATAACCGCTAGTAATTTATTACGGATAATAAAGAAGCTGATTGCTCATGTGGACAACCAAACTTAAGCGCAGGTGTTTTAGTAATCTTCTCATCTTTTCTCCGCATTCTTCATGGAATTATGCAATTATTTTGCGCTCTGCTTTGATTCATTTTGGCGTCTACAATTGAGTTGTAAAATGGACTTGACATCACTTTTTTCGGATCTTTCTCCTGAAGCTGCCACGGAGAATTAAACCACTGTCATCCAAAACCGGCAGATTTGTATTGTTTTATCACAGTGAAGTGCCACAAGGACTTAGGACGTTGGCTTTAGCCAAGCAACTTTATAGTGTATACCCTTTATATCATCAGCAGAAAGTTTGTTTATATAGTTTTGGAATTTGCATACTTATCCTTCTTATCTTACTCGGCACTGGATGCACTTTGCTAGGCAACCAAACAAAAACACGTTACATGCCGACTTTCAAAGTAATCGGGAAATTCTAATTTGGAAAAATGCTAATTACACGTTTGGAATGAAGTGACACATATGAATTATGCTTAATGCTTTAGTAAACAACGCATAGACTATTATATAATCAAGAGGCTTACATATGAACATATGACATGGGTGTAGAGTTGAGCCTGTACGGAACCTAGTAGTTTCAGTTCCTTGTTTAACTTGCCGTACAGCAAGGACATTCACTACTTTAGCCCGGCGAGGCACATAGCTCACCCCACAACTCCGTGTCAAATGTTTCATATATACTAGCCAAGAACACAAGATATATCCTTGTTATAGCGTAAACGGCAAATTTGTATCCAAACTGACATCAATCAGTTAGTGTCAAAGCATACGATTAACCAATGCAAATGGGTAGATCCAAGTACGGCGAATATAAGTATAACAGTAACGTGATAAGAAGACATGGCAGAAAGGATCTCTTTGAATGCTGTAGTAATTCTTGCTGTAGTAATTCTTAACCAGTTGACTCAACTTGGTCCAGTTTTCGATAGATTGTTAGTTTAATTCAAAGATTCGTTTAAAAAATGTATCTGTTTATGTGGATAAAATATTTGTTGCCGATTATTAAAAGCCTATGACCGACCATAAACTGACGAATCTCTGATAATGCCTAATTATCTAATAATTATCTGATAATCATCTGATAATTATCGGATAATTATCTAATAATATAATATCTTTTCCCCGCATTTAAATTAATACTGTACTAATAGTATAATGTGGTAATTTAGTCACTATAATTTTAACAAAATAAGGAAGTTATGTTAGTCAAGATGCAGATGACGATGATGATGGCCCTGACAATGTTAGCTGGCATTGCTTTGGCTGACGCAGAGATCTTCTGTAAGTTAAAGTTCATACTATATAATTTATTGAAAGACGTTTCTTTGATGTATTTTATAAGTACATTTATTTTGTTCGCTTTTGAAATTCGTATGAAGAATTTATAGTGCTTCCGTATCCGTGTAATTTAATGATGACGTAATAATGATAAAGAAATTATTTTTTAAAAAGGAATCGGGAATTTGACGGACTTTTACATTCTGTTTGAACAATATCGATTAAACGACTTTAAACCGCGATTAATCTAGGAAACTGTTTTTTTTTCAAATCATCAGGTCTGTCAGAAGTTTTACAATACATTTACTGTAGTCTTTACAAAACAACTATTATAATATTGTTCCTCGCCAGCGGAAGAGATAGGGGAAAACTTAATTCTAACCCTGTCGTGTGATGATGGAGAACACCTAAAGATAGTGAAGGCAAAATACTGGGCACCTCATTCATGGTTCTGTAGTGATCAACATAATGCTTTTAGTGTAACTAGCGATTACTGCAATCATCAGGTTTGGAGACATTGAAGAAAATGTGTAATGAGCAGACATAAAACATTGAAACTAATGAGATCATAGACAATTTAATTAGGACTGGACGTGTGAAAAGTTTTGATTTTAAATTCTTCACGAATCAACATTCTTCTTAACTTCTAACTCCCAAAACGGTAAACCGTTTCGTCATCCTCACGACCTGCTGCTCTCACAGGAATCATGTTCGATAAACACGAGCCCGAATAGTTTATATGGTGATCCATGCTTTGGTGCGTGGAAGAAACTGGCAGTATCGTACACGTGCCAGACATGTGACGAGGGAAAACTGTTAGTTAAGGGGCCAGGGTGTATAGGTTAGTGATAATTAGTAAGGAAATAAGAGCAGCGCCTTATATATTATAAAGCAATGAAAGGCATTAGTTTGGTCAAATCAAACGGAACATATGCTATCAGACTTTCAACTGACTATGGCAGGGTTAAAACAGGGTTATGTCTTTTTACACAAAAATTGTATTTCGTATACGAAATACAATTTTTGTGTAAAAAGACAAGTTTATAAACAGATATTTATATTCAGATTGACGTTCTTATAATATGGGCAATAGAATCAGTGAACCTTACGACTTTTGTGGCCACTTTTGCTGACTGTGCTGTTATAGAAGAGTTATAAGACCATTATTTTTTCAACCTCAGATCCCTGTGAAGGTGGCAATTACATTGACCAAGAGAACGGATGTACACCATGTGAAGAAGGAACATACAGCCCTGGAGGAAGTGCTTCATCGTGTTCTAACTGTCCTTCTGGGAAAGAAGTGGCAATGGGTTATATTGGTACTTCAGAAAGTGACTGTTCTTTGAGTAAGTCTGATTATTTCATACACTTTATGTATCAACATTCCAGCTATATCAATTCAATATATGAAGTAAACAAATTTGATGATGTAATAATGATAAAGACATTATTTTTAAGTAATTTTTAAACGGAATCGGGAATTTGACAGACTTTTACATCCTGTTTGAACAATATCGATTTAATGACTTCAAACCGCGATTAATTTGGGACACTGTTTTTTATTCAAATCATCAGGTCTGTCAGAAGTTTTACAATACATTTACTGTAGTCTGTTATACAAAACAACTATTATAAAATTGTTCCACACCAGGGGAAGAGATAGGGGAAAACAAAATTCTAAACCTGTCGTGTGATGCTGGAGAATACCTAGAAATAGAGAACGCAAAATACTGGGCACCTTATTTTTCGTTATGTACTCCACTTGAAAATGCTTTTCCTAAAACTAGGGATCACTGCCGTTTTAAGGTTTGGAGACATTGAAGAAAATTTTTAATGAGACATAAATCATTGAAACTTATAGACAATTTTAGGACTGGACGTGAAAAGTATTGATTTTAAATTCTTCACGAATCAACTTCTAAACTTCTAACTCCCAAAACGGTAAATCGTTTCGTCATCCTCACGACCTGCTGCTCTCACAGGGATCATGTGAGCTAGACACGTCCCCGGATAGATTCTATGTTGAACCATGCTGGGGTCAGTGGAAGCAACTGGTAGTATGGTACAAATGCCAGGCATGTGACGCGGGAGAACTGTTAGTTGAGGGGGTAGGGTGTCAAGGTTAGTGATAATTAGTAAGGAAATAAGAGCAGCGCCTTACGAAAAAAACTTTTTGTGTAAAAAGAAAAGTTTATAAACTGATGTATTGAGATTGACGCTCTGATAATATGGGCAATAGAATCAATGAACCTTACGACTTTTGTGGCCACTTAATTTTTTAAAATAGTTTCAGAAGTTCCTGAAGTTCCCGAAGTTCCTGAAGAAGTTCCTGTAGTTTATAGAGACGACAATCGATGTGGTCCAAAGTTCCCCCTCGCCGATGGCTCTCTCAGTCAGTGTAACCCTGACGACCGAAAAGGTGCTGTTTGCTGTTCTAAGTGGGGACGGTGCTCAAAACAAAAGAAAAATTGTTCTTGTCCTACCTGCGTCAACTACGGCCGAAGTAAGTCTTATCATGAAAGGCAGAAACTATTTCTTGGTCGATTGTATGGTTGGTTGAGTATTTTTAGTAGAAGACCGACACTTTTCAACCAACTTTTCAATCAACCGATGCGAAGACACATGTACGCTAATTAGCTATAAATTTGATTGTTACCTTTTAAAAAGTGACTTCCTGGTCCGTTTATAAAAATCCGCTCAATTATGATCGCAACACTACACATCGATTTTTGCTCCCATTACAAGAACAAATGAATTTAACAATTATTTTTATTATTGCTTTATTACTTTATTAACATCCCCTCACCTCAGAATAGAATTTGAGAACATATCGTCGTCCAGAAAAACAGCAGATGGGTGTAAACGAATTTGAAGCATGATTTGGACAATTTCTCGTCGAGAAAGCAATAATATTTGGATATTTGTAGAGAGGTCAACCATATTTGTTTGATATATGACAGTGCTATTCTGGGTTTCATTATTCAATTATACTAGAAGCTTATTTGTAGTTATTCGCTGTCATCTGTCAGAAAACATGGATGTCATCCCATTAATAGTACCCAAATATATACAATGCATTGAAAAAATTTACAACATATATTTTAGTTTTGTGTATTTTTATTACTATTAATATCATAATTTCGAACTTGTTTTATTTCTGTTCCATTTTACAATTCACGTTAACGTTAAATAAAAGCTCAACGGAAAAAATGTGTTTTGTTGGCAAAGTTTTTAAGATCCCAAATTTTCGGATCAAGTTCGACAAACTAGTTTGTATCACCTTAAACTATAAAAGCATGGGCCTTACGGGTATTTTCTGTTACGTATTTTCTGCTACGCAAGGGAGTCAAGGACCGGCCATACTCACTTCACTTGGCGTATTTTTGACCGTAGAATGAATTGAAAGTATTCCTGAGATGTTCAAACTGAATTTACCCGGTTAAAAATTTTAACTACGTTATCGAAATTTGGTTTGATTAAGCTTAAGCCAAAAATTGATGAAAATTACATAACACGGCTGCTGTAAGCTCGAAATTAATATGAAATTCCATTGAAACTCTTGAAATTGATTAGAGGTCAGTTTTTTAGGTTTCTCTATATAATTTAGCGATTTTGTTCGTGCTTAGTGTTAAATGTTGTTTAGAGCACAAATGTGCAGAGACAAAAACACAAACGGATGATGCTGAGGTCATAAGAGTGAACAAGAAAACTAAAGTAGAATATGGAAAGGAGGAAATGATAGTCACACCATCCAAACGGTCTCAACAAACAGTGTAACAAGTGAAGTACAAACAAGATGTTCATACCTGTGCTAGGGTTCATACCTGTGCTAGATTCTAATGCTAGATTCCAATTCCTACTCTATAAATTACTCAAGTTCAGCAATTACCAAACCACAAAATATGCGACAAATACTCGTAATAACACTATAGACATTCCCCCTGAAGTAGATCAGTCGTGAAGACTCAGAAATCTGAAATATAATCACTGACCAAGTTTCGCTAATCCGAGTGGTCTTGAAAGCTGATGAGGAATATAAATCATCGCCACTCTGGTATACAACTTAGCCTTTGAACATAGGAGGAATTCTGGAGCGGTTTGAAAAAAGTGTAATTGAGCTGCAAATTTGGATTACTTTCTCACTCGCTTTTGGATAAGATTATCAATATTGATTTTTGTTTTTTAAAATATATTTTTTTGTATTTTAAATTCTTTGATAAAAGTAAAACACGCTAGTTAGAAAATTGAATCAAAATCTGATATTTCGAACACTAACAAGCTATCAAAACAAATGAATGAAAATTAAAAATATAAATGTAATTTAATCAAATGGGAATCAAAACAACACATCAGTCACATAATTGATTTAAAATTATAAGCTTGGAGTTAAACTATAACTTCAAAACTAAAAACGATTCTAATTCACCAAGTGAAAAAATTGCTATCGGATACTGCCTAAACGAAATGTCATAACTTAATATAAAACTTATTGCAACAGAAAGCAACTTGTCGCTAAATTAATTTATATTTTACTTAATAATTCACTTTGCCGCTCCGAACATGCCATGCAAATTTACTGAAGTTGTAATGATCGCTAAATTCTAATGACCACAGTTCAAATACTACTAAGTTGGTCATGAGCTACTGATTACGATAAGTACCAGAGATAATAGGTAAGTTTCATATGTACTGATACTTATAGTACTTATCTAAAGTTATAATACGTACTATTACTTATAGTTCGCACCTTATGTACATCAAGCGAATTGAAGAACAATTATTTACATAAGTAGTTCACAATTCCTATTATTCTTGACGGTTGCACTGAATTCGTACTCAACTATAACTCTCGAGTTGTACGTGATTCGTACTTAACTCTCGAGTTGTATAGTTACGTGATTCGCCACCTCACTTTACTATATATCGCACATCATTTTGGTTTCAGGAATCAAATGATAAACATGACATAAAATTCTCAATTTGAACCTCACAGTGCATTATTATCATTTGATCCGAGCAACCCGATAACTTCTCAATTACGTGGGCCATACACGTTTAAAATACGACAAAGCACAAATACTCAAATATAAGAATCCGTTGTACTATATAGCTCATCATGTGACCTATATAGCTCATCATGTGACCTATATAGTTCATTATGTGACCTATATAGTTCATTATGTGACCTATATAGTTCATCATATGACCTATATAGTTCATCACGTGACCTATATAGCTCATCATATGACCTATATAGTTCATTATGTGACCTATATAGTTTATCATGTGACCTATATAGTTCATTATGTGACCTATATAGTTCATTATGTGACCTATATAGTTCATCACGTGACCTATATAGCTCATCATATGACCTATATAGTTCATCACGTGACCTATATAGTTTATCATGTGACCTATATAGTTCATCATGTGACCTATATAGTTCATCATATGACCTATATAGTTCATCACGTGACCTCTAAAGTTGTCCGTGTGACCTATATAGTTCATCATGTGACCTCTAGAGTTGTCCATGTGACCTCTAGAGTTCTTCATGTGACCTATAGAGTTGTCCGTGTGACCTATATAGTTCATCATGTGACCTTTAGAGTTCATTACTTGACCTCTACAGTTCGTCATGTGACCCAGTACGGCATGTATCATTACACTCATGTTCAGCAGTTTTCTTTCTCCTCTTTGATATCTCCCTCTTCTTTCTGTCAGAGGTCAGGTACAAGCTCCTCTCTAACCCTCCTCTGTTTCCTTCGTCATATCTGAAGAGATTTGGCATCAGCACTATATCTTAAAAACATTTTTGTAATTCACTTCAGTATTTCTCCATAATCGGTGAATGTATTATAAATTTAAATTTTATTTATACATTGTGTTCACAAAACAATTATAAGTGTTACAAGCAGTTATTATAGTGTTTAAGTTTTCAGTTGTTATCATGAAATTCAAATTAATAAAGAGAATTTATAAAGCGAAACGATTTATTATAATTATATAGGTGCATCTGTTGCCATTTTACTGACGCCACAAAATCAACTTAAACTGGAAAAATCGTCAAAAAACGAGGTCCGAAATTTTCAAAATCGAAGAAAAAAAAAGGACTATCTTAAAATTCTGATAAAAAATGAATCTCCTAAATGGTCCTTAGAACATATCCTGAAAGTTTCAAGGTGATTGCTCAAAAAATGTAGGAGAAGATAGATTTTTAGACTTGAGTTTCTGGCGCTTCGCCTGAATTTCGAGGGTAAGGACAAAAGGAAATTACAGCATGTGCGGTATCGCGATTTATCACGTTTTTCGCGACAAATCTATATAAGGACGATACAGTTGATTTTATACGAAAAAAATTATACGAAATCGTTAATAGGTTAAATTTCGAAACAATGATAACCAATTAACCATTAGGAAGGTTTATAAAACCAAAACATATCCAAATAATTTTTGAACAAAGCTTATCTGACGTTCATAAGGCTAAATAACAACCAAACATTTTCAAGTTCCAACTCCACCGGGAAAGTCGATCACATGCCACGCCCATGTTTTTCACTGAACGAGGTCCGAAATTTTCAAAATCGAAGAAAAAAAAAGGACTATCTTAAAATTCTGATAAAAAATGAATCTCCTAAATGGTCCTTAGAACATATCCTGAAAGTTTCAAGGTGATTGCTCAAAAAATGTAGGAGAAGATAGATTTTTAGACTCGAGTTTCTGGCGCTTCGCCTGAATTTCGAGGGTAAGGACAAAAGGAAATTACAGCATGTGCGGTATCGCGATTTATTACGTTTTTCGCGACAAATCGCGATTTTTCAGATCCTGGCCTCACGACAAATCGCGATTTTTTCAGTTCTCCGCGTCAAATTGCGCATTTTCCTTTAAATCTGAGGACCAAATTCGCGTATTTTCCTTTAAACCTGTGGGCCAAATATCACGTTTTCTATAATTAGTATATGAAACCAATCAGTATCACATCCACAACCTTCCGAACAACAAACCGAAAAATATATTTTCGGCTCAGAATGATCAGGGTAGCATAAGCATGAAATTAAAATATGAACAAAAGTACTTTCCAAGAAAACTTTGAAAATTTTTGACTCCGAGTCATTTCGGTCCGAGTCATTCTCGATACGTACCTCTGAAAGCAGAGCTCCCGCTTCCGAGCTCGTATTGCGAAGGGGAGGCCTGCCTTCCGAGATCGCATTACAAAGGGGAACCCTCTAGTCCAAAATCGTATATCGAACTTAGAAAACCGAAAAAAATATTTTTGGCTCATAATGATCAGGGTAACATGAAACATGAACAAAAGTAGTTTCCAAGAAAACTTTTTTCCCCAAACATTTTTAGAAACCTAAATTAAAAAGTTGGCCCTTTTTGGCCCCTTGCCCAGATTTCATGGGGGGCGATGCCCCCCCCCTGCCCCCCCCCCGCTTCCTACACCCCTGCCGTACCCCCTGCCACCTTAATCTAGCATGTTCAGAAGTTCTGACCATTTGTTAACTATTATAGCTGCCCAATTAGCATTCCTTAGTCTAATATATAGTAGATTATTATAGGTCGATCTAACAATTATGATACAACATTGGTTTAAGGGCACGGATCAAGCGGTTATAAGACAGTATTTCGTCAATTTTGTCACACTCAGAATATGGTACCTCTTTTTTACTGTGAGGTGTCCCCAAAACCCTTTCAACTCATTATTTTATGGTTCTTCTACCGATCATAGCCATAAAATATGTTGTTCTGAAAAGTTAGCTAATACAGGCACTTGGTTATTGGGAAATGAGGTAAATTCTGTCACATGATATTATGGAATTTGAAATTTTCGGTGAATTGCCGAAATCATTTATATCTGATTTTGGTTTGAAAGGCGGGAAAACTCTATATAAGGACGATACAGTTGATTTTATACGAAAAAAATTGTACGAAATCGTTAATAGGTTAAATTTCGAAACAATGATAACCAATTAACCCTCTCCACTTGTGTAGACAAATACGTGAATAACAAAGGACAAAGACTTTATGCTTGTTTCGTGGACTTTCGCAAAGCTTTCGACTCCATCAGTCGTGAAGCTCTTCTGTATAAGCTCTCAACCCTTGGCATAGATGGAAAATTCCTTAAATGCATAGAACATATGTACAAGAATTCCAAAGCAAAGATCAAGCTGATCGCTAAAATATCAGACTCATTCGATATTCTAGCAGGCACGAAGCAGGGCCACCCAATGAGCCCCGAACTTTTCAAGACTTACATCCATGAACTTTCAGAACGTCTGAACAGTTTTCTAGACCTCTCAAGTCCATTGCTGAATAATACTGTCCTGACCCACCTCCTGTGGGCAGATGATCTTGTCCTCCTCGCACTCTCAAAAAAAAGTCTTCAGGTCATGATCGGTGAACTTGAGTCATTCTGCAGAGACTGGGGGCTCTCGGTGAACACCAAGAAAACTGCTATTATCTTATTATGATCTTCAATAAAAGTGGACGGCAACTCAAAGAAAGTTACAACTTTCAGTACATGGGGGCCACGATCCCGTCAGCGAAAACATATTGCTATCTAGGGATCACCTTCTCACTGTCGGGCAGCTTCAAGATAGCATTAAATCTTCTGCGACAAAAAGCTCTCCGGGCAAACTTTGGACTGAAAAGTGAGGTAGACCTTAACAATATATCCAAGGTCGCAGTACTCAAACTGCTTGACTCCCTCATCCTGCCAGTTGTGTCCTATGGAATAGAAGTCTGGATCAGTAGTAGCTCAGGAATAAAGGCGTTTGCCAGCACAACTGACAATCCGATGCAATCCCTACTGGCAGGCATTGCAGCTGACCCATTCGAAAGAATGCATCTCACCATCCTTAAATGGACCCTTGGAGTTGGCAAAACTACATCCAACGCAGCGGTTTGGGAGACTGCGGAAGAACCCCTATTGTAGTTCAATATGTCAAACAAGTCACTGATTTCCATAATCGACTTGCAAGACTTAACCTAGAAGACTCGCCAGCTCTGGCCAGGCACGCATTTGTGGAGCAGAAGAAACTTGACCTAGGATGGTTCAGAGCACTAGAATCGATGCTAATGATACTCGACGAGAACAAACTAGAACATCAACTTTACAACCCATTGCTGTGTCAAGAAAGGGCACACAATCGATTTATTAATCTATGGGAAAGAGAAAGAAAAAGCAATAAGAAGCTTACTTTCTACAATAAAGTTAAAGAGGCTTTCAAAGCAGAGCCGTACCTCACTCTACCGTCGAGAACTGGAAGCAACCTCGTGGCTAGGATCCGAATGAGTGGACATAAGCTCAACGTAGAAACAGGAAGATATGGGAGACGAACTGGTAGTCGTCATTATAGAATCTGTGAATTCTGCAGCGAGAAGCCCGTGATGGAGCTCCTCTTTAACCTTCCAGGTGTCGACCCGATCATAGAAGATGAAGAACACTTCCTTAGAACATGTCCCAGGTACCATTCCAGTAGGACTAACATGAAGGAGCCCACAAAGTCCTTGCTATTTCATGACATGAAGAGCCTCTTTCTCCCGGAACATATAGTGGAATTCACCAAGTTCGTCGCTCAGCTATGCAGAACACGATTTCCTGCGAAGAAGAAACACAAACACTAGTATCACAGTACGACACATCACCTTTACATCGCATCACCTTCATCTGCACTTTACATTTGCACTCCACTCCAACACAATCACATCGTCGACTACACAAACACACATCAAGCATCTTTATTTTTCACACTTCACTTTGATGTTGTTTTCCTGCTAGGGTTTGCGTGCTTTTCTCGCTCTTTTTGGTAGCTTCTATCTTGATCGATTTGCACTCGACTCTGGCTTCAGAGTGACAACAAGACATTTTGGTAATGGTTTTCTCTCCCATTTGGATTACGGAATTTGGATTTATTTTAGCAACGCCGATCTAACGTTATTATACTGTAATATATAGATCTATATTTGTAAACCTTGTAAACCTTGTAAACCTTGTAAACCTTGTTAGGAAGGTTAATAAAACCAAAACATATCCAAATAATTTTTGAACAAAGCTTATCTGACGTTCATAAGGCTAAATAACAACCAAACATTTTCAAGTTCCAACTCCACCGGGAAAGACGATCACATGCCACGCCCATGTTTTTCACTGATTTTTAACAGGTAAAAATTTCTAAATCGTCAATTTAGGCATGAAGGAGCATGGTTGGAGCTCTAACCTACCTAATAAGCATACCTTGATAAGAATTCAATATTCTTCCAGAAATTATGGGTAGGTTATTATTCAGCAAATTGGAACTCAAGTTTTAAAATGTTGAGGCTAATTTTGCTAAGATACCGAAATGTGACAAAATTCACTTTTCCTGCCCCAACAGTAAAAATTCAATGTGACAAAAATTGGCATGAGTTTCTATATAAATATTTCCTGTATAAATCAATTCAAACTATAATCAGAACAGCTCTTGATGTGAAAGAAAATGTATCTAACTTTTACAACAACTTATGTGACGAAATTTACATTTCTTGCCCCTGCCCCCTATTTTGAAGAATCAGATTAAAATACAATGTTACCTCACCATCACACCTATGTCGATAAATTAGTTATTTTGCCGACAAGGAGCAATTAATAGAGTTATAATTTGTTTTGTGACAAAATTGACATATTTTTACCATGTTGAGATGGTACATATAATTGTGCCAATGTTAACAAATTACTGCCACATAATATTTAATGTGACCGGTGAGCGGTGCGTGGTTGAAATAGTGTTGTTTGATCCATAGTGCTTAAGCTGGTAGTGGTATATCAATATTTGCCCAATTTTACACATGTTGAGATCAGAAATAACTATAAAATCGATTTCGAGAGAATTTTGATAGAGACCCCCCGGCCCCCTTAATGTACTTCAAGTTTTACAACTGTGACAGAAAGTTACAATTGTCAGTATTTTATAGAAGTAAAGAAAATCTGGTAGATCTTGCTCTCCTCTTTTAGAAAACGTCACAAAATCAATCCATAATCGAACCCCACACCGAAACAAGGTTCCGGTAAAGCAGCAGTACACAGTTTAAATTTATTGGTGATCTCCATGGTACCTAGAATGGGATGTGTAACTTGAATTTAAACGATCCACAGATTTTACTTGCCAGAGCTCAGAGTTGATATCATATTTGATGATGAATCAATAATTTCGAATTATTTGTACGTTTAGTTACATCTGATTGAAAGAGAAACAGAAAAATGAGGCGAATTGAATAATAATCTAAATATTTTGAAAAAATTTAAATTCCCGCAATCAGGAAGCTTTTCTCTCCGCAGGTGACGGTGAGTAGCTATAGGAGTCACTATGATGCAGTAACTGATGTGATTAGGGCATATTAATACAAAAGTCTTTCTCCTTTATCAAACTAATTATACAAGCCCTCTTAGAAACTCCTTCCGCTCTATTTCTTTTCTTGCATTGACCCTCATCTATCTCATCGAAGCACCATTTCAAGTCTCCGCACCAACCTTTTCTCTTGCATTTTCTGAAATTATCCTTGCACTTCTGTTTCTCGCATTTTATTGCTGCGACATTCAAAGTTTCAATCAATTTTTCATCGCTTACATCCTCATCCTCATCTAAATTACCCCAACCAGTATCGTCGTCTTCTTCGAATTCAGACTGCACCAGGAAGACGAGAGAGGAGACAAGGAGGATTAGTATCAGAGTGCGCTTCATCGCCAAGTTGTAGAGAAGTGTAGAGTGCTGAGTTGAGGAAGAGTGAGGGCGTAGAGTCCAGTATCCAGGAGGAGTAGCAGAAAAGTGAGTGGAGTGTCTAGGTTGGGTGGGAATACACCTCAGGTCGCGAACTAAACAGTAAACAGACACTTCCCTGGGAGGTGTAAACAACTCTCTGGGAGTTGTAAACAATAAAAAGTAGTTCAGGTAACTCTAGGATAGCTGTTTAAGTAAAATATACCCTGTCTTATTTTATTTCTTGTTAAACTACTACACGTTTATGCACTAACCTCGGTGTTTTATTTTTGCTCCGATGGGAATGATCAATGTTTATGGGTTAAACGTTAGCCACGGATGGGTAGCTAAGTTGAGTAATCAATAGTTACCAGGGTGCTGCGTTGGTCACGTGTTAAAAGGTTTGACAATAAGCATGGCTTTATGTTACCATAGTAACAGTGTTATCAACAGGTAGCAATACACTAAAACACGGACCATGTCTTTAAATACCCCACCACAAGTCTAGCTTAAAACTAACAATAGTAAGATAATATAATACAAGTTATAAAATAATATAGATATTATTTGAGATGATGGATCTGACCTGTACATTTGTCCCATTACAGCGCTTTTAACGACTGGGGGAGAAGTGTAGAATCTGTGTTCAGTACTGATACCTGTATTGTTTCTATGGTTATTGTTACTATTATATATGGTTGAAACTCTATCATGAAAAAGCAATCTTAATTTCATATTTTCATGATACATAATTTTACTAGATTAGTATTTACTAGATATCTTTATAACTATAAGAATAAGATGAACATATCCTTATGTACTTGTTACATCCACACTACACTATCATATTTAACATTGAAAAATGGTGAGTTAAATGATAAGTTGTGACGACATGACACATGTAAAAACTCAAGGAGTGCAAGAAAGTCTACACAGTTAGTTAACCTAACCATAGTTATGCAATTTAACCATGCCAATAAAATAACACAGCATCAAATTAATAACCCAAATACCTGAATATTCTCCAACACATCTACAATCTCATCTCTGTCAAAGTTGAGATGAGCCCCGATCAGTCTCATCTTATCCTCTCTGGCAAGTGAGGGTTTGAACAGCAGTGTGTACAAGTAGTCCTCCTCGTGTATCAGTCTGTGTATGATGCGTATTTCGTCTATCTGTCCTGTAGAGTTTAAATTTCGTCACCATGGTGATACCAAGTCGTAACCATGGTGATACAAAGTACGAGATACATGGTCAGTTGACGACATGGTGATAACATGACGACGACATGGCGTTTTGATTTTGGCCCCGAAAACAGTTGTTAAGGGGGCCGGGGGGGTCTTCATCAAAATTCTCTCAAAGTTGACTTTATAGTTGTTTCTGGTAGAAGGGAGTGATATCTACCAGCTGCTTTTGGTCCCATGGAAAAATATTGTTCCTAGCCGAAATTATCGCCGGTCTAAGGTCAGCGCTTATGTGTAATTGTATTGCGCGAGCGATTTTCAATCGCAAATTCTGAAAATCGAGTCTAAAAATCTATCTTCTCCTAAATTTTTTGAGCAATCACCCTGAAACTTTCAGGATATATTCTGGGACCATTTAAAAGAGATCGTTCAAGCCAAAATTTTGAGATAGGCCTTTAAACAATTTTTATTCAATTTTGAAAATCTTGAACCTCGTTTTTTTACGATTTTTTGAGGTCCAAGATTTTCAAAATTGAATAAAAATTGTTTAAAGGCCTATCTTAAAATTTTGGCTTAAACGATCTCTTCTAAATGGTCCCTAGAAAATATCCTGAAAGTCTCAGGGTGATTGCTCAAAAAATGTAGGAGAAGATAGATTTCTAGACTCGATTTTCAGAATTTGCGATTGAAAATCGCTTGCGCAATACAATTACACATAAGCGCTGACCTTAGACCGGCGATAATTTCGGCTAGGAACAATATTTTTCCATGGGACCAAAAGCAGCTGGTAGATATCACTCCCTTCTACTAGAAACAACTATAAAGTCAATTTTGAGAGAATTTTGATGAAGACCCCCCCGGCCCCCTTAACCGAAATAGAAAGAAACAAAACACCCTGGATTTTTATCACAAAACATTTCTGAAACATGTCTCCCGCTGGGGTCAAAAGCTTGACTAACCACTACAAAATATTTGTGTTTGAGTATTAATTACCCTTGAAGTACTGGTCCCCATCAGACCCCACAACTAACTCCTCACTGACCGGGCCCACATTAACAAACTCCTCACTCTCGACGTACTGTTTAGTTTCACCCATGTTGTGGTAGAGTCTGATGTTCTTATACTGCATATCGTACCTGTGATTATATAGTGGAGGTTATACCGTTAGCGAGGTGGAGGTTGCTATGGTTACTGTCGCAGTCAGGTACCACGGTTACTGATTGGTACTGCACGGTTACTGATTGGGACATAAGAATGAATTTGTGGTATCACGGTTACTGAACGGTACCTAATAACGAAGTAAAGCCAAGTGTCGAGAGTGACTTCTTCCTCAGATTCTACAGTAAACTCTGCGTACTCGCCAACCAGCTTAAGCTCTGAGAATAGGATTTATTTATCTACTTTATATACGAATATATTGTAAATTGTTACGGCTGAAAGTGAGAATCCAAAAATTTCCATCGTCAATCTCAGTTATCGAAAATTTCACAGATGATAAAAAGTTCAACAATTACGACTAAATGTGCACATTATTTTACCAGAAGTTATGGAAACGCAAAGAGTCTGTAGGTTTGTCTGTTTGTTTTTACAAATAATAGGATAACTTGTTCCGTTTTCTGGAGGTTGTGCGATCTTGAACCAAGCACTACAGGGAAGATTGGTCAAGATAGGGGCCATTCCAAAGGCCAGGGTCGTAATTCAAATTCCTTAATATATTCTTAATATCATTATCATCAATCTGATACGAAACACGAGCATTATAATTGTTACTAAATGACTAAAATTACACAAGTGAAGATAAACAGTGGATATTCTCCTAGCATATCTAATAACAAAACATACAATAATAAAAACCTGATCTGGAAGCTCCTACTGATGCCCAATCCAGACAACTCCCCTAAGTTTATCACGTGACTATTCCCGTTCAGATCAGCAGCGTAGTTCTGCGGAGTAAGACACCGGGCAGCTGTATTAGCGAAGGTAACGTTCCACTGACCAAACGAGTAGAGACCTGCCGTTGTGAGGTCAGTGTTATTACTGTTGAATTGGAGGTTCGTAGTAAGATATCTTTTAAGGTCCATTAAAAAGATATTTGATATTTTCGTCGCTTTTGAGTTTTGACCCTTTCATAGAATGTTTTATGTTGGAACATGCTAAACTATTTCTTTTTATTCTTACAATTTTGTAAATCAGATTTAATAAACTTACCGATCCTGCCTCCTCGTATCCTCTTATCGTATAGGTCGCCAGTATCTACAACTGAAGTGACTGTGTCTACACTGTCCACTTGTTGTACTGTCTTACTGTGTGTATAGAGAGGTGTATTCTACCAGTTGAGGGGTGGTGGTGTAGTCTCCATCTGGGTGGTAACCATGGTAACGGGGTGGTTATCATAGTAATAGGCTGGTTACCATATATGGTAAAGGGGTGGTTATCATAGTAACTTATAACTACAAAGCTACATGGCTAGAACTAGAAGTACCCGACTTACCCCCAATAGTTAATCATATTCATTATTTCTAGTACTGAATCAGTTATACTACTGATATCGACACAAGATGCTACCAAAGCCTCTCTCACGCTACTAAAATTTGGATTTTTTTAAACGGGTCGTCAGCATTTAAACGTGGAGTGCCTTACCAGCATTTCTAAACGCTTTTTGATCAAAGTGATTCGAAGCTTCTGAGTTCAGTTGGCCTTGCATATGTGAACCATGTGTGAACCACTCTGGCAGTGCTAAAGAAAATAACACGTGATACCGAGAGAGGGCTCACCGTAACAGAGAGAGTGGTTTTGTTGAGTAAATGATATAAAATGAGCAAGGTTACTACTTATCCCGCGCGGAGTTCAGGTGGTCTTCAGTATCGAAGTTTCCTCGCATAGCAGAAGAAAACTTACTTACTTTCATTGCTTGTGCGGCAATATTGGTTATTTTAACTCGTAATTTTTCTCTTTTCGCGCTTTAAAAATATTTCACTACTTCAGAGTACTTGAAAGAAAACTCAAGAATACATCGATTTAAGGAGTTTGTAAAATATAAAAAAACATAAATAACTATCGGCTATTATCCAGAGTTCGGCATAAAACTACAGTCACCGCGATAACTGACAATGGTACCCTACTTACTGCCTACTAGGCTATGGCTACCATGGTATCCCCTCCAGAACCAGCTAATTGTCGCCATGGTCACTATTATTTCCAGATGATACTAAAAAGTTGTGATTATTCCTGACCCGTAAAGGTCGACCAGTTTGCAATACTGAATACACCCTATTGACTCTGCGAGTGTGCAGGTACTTTTACTTGTTTATTTGTGCCAACACGAAGAGGTACAGGGGGTACAGTTACCTCTCCGTGCTCAATGTTATGGGTTCAACTGGAGCACAGTATAAACATATCCACCAATGATATGAACAAACCCTCAGGGATAATATGTTTTAATGGAGGCCAAATTGTGTATCTTATCAGCTCTGTTTGTTTTGTCTGTGCAAACAGCCTCAGTTTTAAAAGACACTAATCATCAGTGGATTGTTTACACATTGGAATCAGTCACTCCTCTAGGAGCAAAGAGTAGTGTTACAGCTCAACCTTTACGGGTTAAAATATTGTTAACATAAGCACTTCAGCAGACAGCTTGTATCAACTATAACAACTCATGAGGAGGGACCCTGCCAAGATATCTTGAATCTTATAAGCAGGGTAGTGGGCACCCTTCAGGCCTTCAGAACACATACTTTATAGTGAACTGTAGACAATAGTACCAAACTAAGCAAGCTGTAGCGCGTTACTAGTAAAACTAGCAGTCCTTCTGTTCCTCATAATCCTCTTTCTCACACTTTGTCTCTTTCTCTTACCCTCTAGTTCCATGGCCAATTTGTCACTGTATTAATACGCTCAAAAAATATATATCCGATTTTTTGGCTCTCTCTTAGTCAGTTTGCGGGGACTCTGGTGGGTGTCTGGTTACTACAGTAACAGGGTGGTTACTGGTTACTATAATAACAGGGTGGTTACTGGTTACCATAGTCCCTCTATAGTCTATAAGAACTGTATAAAACTAAGCAAGCTGTAGCGCGTTACTAGTAAAACTAGCAGTCCTTCTGTTCCTCATACTCCCCTTTCTCACACTTTGTCTCTTTCTCTTAGTCAGTCTCCGAAGACTGGCCCTGATAGCCCTACTAGACACCACATACAGAAAGGGGTTTGCAAAACACCCGATATAGTAGACAGAATACCCGATCATCTTGAGGTCTAGAGAACTGCTCGGGATCAGGATAATGATGGAGTAAGGGGTACAGGAGCAGAAGATGACCAGGCAGACCAGAGCTGCTCTGATGATGACAACGAGGTTGTTGGTGGTGTGGACCTCGCGGTGCTTGCCTGCTAGGATCTTGCTGATGATGAAGCCGTAGATGATGACGTCGAGGGTGATGGCGCATAGGAAGAAGATGATGAAGCGGGATAGTTGGAAGGGGAGGTGTAGAGGGGAGTCCGGGGTGAAGTCGCAGTAGTGGTAGTGGAGAGTAGGGTGGGTCAGGTTGGATACTAACGGTGTTTTTAGTCCCTGGAAGGAGAGTATCATTAGTATTATCGAGCCAAGTGACAAAAAATGAACTTATAAATTAATTAATCACTTAACCGTCTCGCCATACTAAGATACCCATTTTTATTTTAAAAAGATAATCTTCGCAAGATAACAAGATAAGTTACATGTTCAATAAATATCGAGGGTATACTTTCTACAGTAGCACTATTTTGTTAAGTTAGCTACTAGCGGACTCACCAAAGCAATAATAAAGACAAGGATAGTGTAGACGGCGGGTATTATCCAGCCAAGAGCCATTGCTGTTTGCAAAATGACGCAGTACCTCTTGTTTGCTATTCCTGACTTGTACCTGACATATTTGCAAGGTAAAACTATGGTATCGTAGCAGGAACAATAGTTTTTGATGATTACGATGGTTACAAAAACAATGTATGTGTAAAGAAAACAGAAAACTTATATATAAGTATATATACATATATATATGTTTACATTTATATGTACCTTACAAGACATATTTATGGCGGCCTAATTTGCGACGACCGAAATTTTGGCGGTCGAAAATATGGCGAAATTGAACAAAAACCGTCAAATTTCGGACGTCACAGAAAATAAGGGTATTTTTCATCATTTTTGGTGACAGTAAGCAGTAAGGAAATTTCTGAAATTCGGTAAAATCATGTTCAAACTTAGTCTGTATTAGGACTGTAAGACTTTCATGTTAGCACATACATGTATTTTAATGCAAATTTAAACTGTATTGCTTGACATTCAATTCGTCATTGGTGTGGTGATAATTTGTCTCAAGATGCCAGAATTTATTTATTTATTTTACTTGATATTACTTTTTAGAAACAAAATGAAGCAGTGAAGGCACAGTCATTGAAATAAGCTAAAAGATAATGCGACGGATTCTATTACGACGACCGAAATTTTGGCGGTCCGAAAATATGGCGAAATTTTCGGAAAACCGCCACATTTCGTACGTTATAAATATGTCTTGTAAGGTAGCCAAGCAAAATTAACTCTCACTCGAAAACCACCTAGGAATCCCACTATAAGTAATTTACGATTCAATTCAAACTAACAGATGTTAATTGAACTACAATATACATTACCTCATAGGCGAGTAAACCGCTACCAGTCTATCCACAGCGATAGGAAGAACAGAGGACAAGTTAACTGTGAACAGATAGCTCCCTATCAGTGGGATGGCGGTGCACATTACTCCTTCATCTCTACCGAAGAAGTAGTCTGGGGAGAGAGCGGTTTTAGATATCTTAACAAATGTTGAACGCCACCTTCACCAGACACCATATGCGATCTTTTTAAGGAGAATGGATACTTTATGAAGAAATTTATGGAAGAAAATTTATGGAAGAAATTTATGGAAAAAATTTCTAAAATATGAGGGAGGGGATTTTTTAGACGTTTTGAACTTTATAAATGCAGTTAAGCCCAACTTCCACTCCTCCCTTCCTCCGCAAGAGGTTAAACTGAGATCTAACCTCAACCTTTACTTACTAGGAGCGGTAAAAGCAACTCCCCACAATGAGAAGGCCAGATCACTGCAGGCTAAGTTGATGTAGGCTTGATGGTAGGACTTCTTATATCGGCCCTTGATACAGAACAGAGACACCAAACTAGCGTTTATCAGAACTGAACTACCTGCCGGAGTTGGAACATTTTGTTAGTTTATTTAATTTTAACAGGATGACCCAGTCTCCGCCCTTGAAAGGGAGCTTAATACTCTGATATAAGACTATATGGACCAGTTCCATTATTTCCTGGTATTGACTACTCTAACATGTTTAATACACCGGTAAATTCAGTTGTAATGCTTCCAAGAGAGTCCTTAAAACAGTTACAGTATTATATTACTTAAGTTATAATACACTTTACACTGAATGGAGCCTTACAACCTTTAGTAAAACCCTCGTATCTTATCAAAGATATTATTAGTTTTATGGTAATAAAATCACCCGGGTATTCAGCTGAAAGTTATAATGCAACTGCAAGGGTATTCTAGGACAATGTGAATCCTAGACAAAGGAATCCTAGACAAGGGGATCCTAGGACAATGTATTGAGTATGTAAAGCACCCTGATAAGCAATGCTGAGTAGTGTAGGTTTATTTAATGGCCTGGAAGTGCTAGGAATTGTTATTATATCATATAGTCGTAAGGAATTAAAACACAGAAGGCACAAACAAGTTTACTTTGTCACATAATCTTGATGATATCTGAACATGTGTGAAATTGAACAAATAATGATATACCAGCTTAAACCCCTTATATTATGTACTATGGATCAAACAACACTGCTAGTACCACGCACCAGTCACATAAGTCATTATCGGGTGGTAATATGTTAACAGTGTCACAATTAAAGTACTGCAACATGGTCAAAAATAGGGTTATTTCGTCACAAAAAAATTCTTATAACTCTGTTAGCTCCTTGCTGGCAAAATAAATAGTTCATTGATGATAAAGTTACATAGTATTCTAATAGAGGTATAGCTCTTCAAAATAGGGGCAAGACATGTTTACTTTGTCACATCAGTAATTATTATAGGAGTTAGGTAATTGTCATCAGATTAACAGATCTTTTTTTGTAGTTTGGATCGATTAATATAGGCAATTAAGCATCATATGTCAATTTTAACACACTATCTTGATATTGTTGGGGCAGGGAAAGTTAATTTTGTTACATTTTCAGTGTCTTTGACAAATTAATCTAAAATTGTTAAACTTGAGCTCTGATGTTCTGGACAATATTCTACCAATCGTTTCTGAAAGAATGCTGAATTCTAATAGAGTTATAGATCTTCAAAATAGGGGCAAGACATGTTTACTTTGTCACATCAGTTATTATTAGAGTTAGGTAATCGTCATCAGATTAACAGATCTTTTTCGTAGTTTGGATTGATTTATATAGGCAATAAAGCAGCCTTTGCTAATTTTTACACACTATCTTGAAATTGTTGGGGCAGGAAAAGTTAATTTTGTCACATTTTTAGTGACTTTGACAAATTTAACCTAAAATTGTTAAACTTGAGCTCTGATGTTCTGGACAATATTCTACCGATTTTTTTCTGGAAGAATGTTGAATTCTAATAGAGTCATAGAATATATAGATCTTCAAAATAGGGGCAAGACATGTTTACTTTGTCACATCAGTTATTATAATATATATAGTTATTATAAGAGTTATTATAAGAGACTATTTCATTCTATAATCATTGTTTTTAACCTATTTACGACATATCATTTTTTGTGACAATGTAAACATCAACTGATCTTAACTTGCATCAACTACATTGTCATCATATAAAGTTTTTCCGCCTTTCAAACCCAAATCAGATATAAATAATTCGCCCAAAATTTAAAATTCCATATATTGTGACAGAATTAACCTCATTTCCCAATAAATAAGTGCCTGTATTAGCTAACTATTCGAAACAAAATGTTTTAGGGCTATGATTGGTAGATCAACCATCAAATAATGAGTTAAAAGGTTTTTAAGGACACCTCACAGTAGAATAGAGGTATGGTATTCTGAGTGTGACAAAGTTACCCAAATATTGCCTTGTAACCGTTCGATCCGTGCCCTTTAACCAATGTTGTATCATAATTGTTAGATTGACCTAATCTACTATATTTCAGACCAAGGAATGATAATTAGACAACTGCAGTTAACTAAGTCACACAAAATGTGACATTTGAACCATTATAGTGCCTAACAACATTAAATTTTCTTTCTGAGCAGTGCATATGGGAGTATGGGTTACGTGGCTAATGTTCAGAACTTCTGAACGTGCTAGGTTAATATATGTCAAAATTAAGCCATTTTTTTGACATATTTTTTTAACGGCCAGGTAGCGCAGTTGGTTAGAACGCCTGTCTTACAATCGTTAGGTTGCGAGTTCGAAACCCACTGACTGCCTGGTCGTGGGGTGAGCGTCGTCGACGTTCAGCTAAGGATCATGACTGGTCTATGCAGCCCCCCGGTCTACTCAGCCGAATACTCGAGAAATCGGGTGTGAGGGTTAAATGAGGAGCTGCAGATTGCAGCAAAGTCTCGGACGAAGAAAGTATGGTACACACTACCTTAACCGTCACTGGCCAAGAAGATCCTTCGGCTTCCTGTAATTGGCTGGTTGCACTTGTGTAACATTGTGGCTGTTGGAATACACCGAAGTAAAATAAGTGTCTAGATAAAAAAAAAATCGTCGAAAACGCTATCATTTTTGTTTACCAATATCCTGAAACTCAACAACAATTGACCCCCCGATAATTGACCCCCGACAATTGACCCTATGTAATTACCATAACCATAACCATAACCATAACCATAACCATAACCATAACCATAACCATAACCATAACCATAACCATAACCATAACCATAACCATAACCATAACCATAACCATAACCATAACCATAACCATAACCATAACCATAACCATAACCATAACCATAACCATAACCATAACCATAACCATAACCATAACCATAACCATAACCATAACCATAACCATAACCATAACCATAACCATAACTAATTGTCATGCTAAGCCCTAGATTTCACAATTGACCCCAGTGTAATTACATAGGGTCAATTGTCGGGGGGTCAATTGTCGCGGTACCATCTGATCATTTGTCGACTTTCTCTACGCCCGCGATTTCTTATCTTTGCACCTGAACCTTGCACCTGAACCTTTCCAGTGTTTTTATGTAATAAGAAGACTCGTGCATTCTCTAGGGAGGCTCTGGGTCCATTGATTTCGTCCATTAGACAGAAGAGTACCATGTCAGGAATTGGAATAGTTGTTGATGATGGCAACTGATAATACTCCACCAAAAACGAACGACTTATATACCACATTTAAATCGTAATCATTTATATCATTGAGCAATATACTACGCTACAATCAATGCTATTCGTAACTAATTATATCTGAGAGACCACATTTGAATCGAAATCGATAGTTTGTTCCAGCAATTTACTACGCTACAATTAATGGCAAATTATGCTAGTCGTAAATTGCATCCAAGATACCATACATACCATTCAATTTCATAAAATTTGCGGTCATATGATCTGGTAACCAATCAACTATTCACGAACACCTGTTCGGAGAACAACTGTTCGGCGAACAGGGGTTGGGCTATCTGGATACTGCCTAGTATTGTTGAATAAGCGCTTCAAAAGTAAATGCATGGTTTTTAGCTAAGGCATCTAATTTTATACTTTTGTAAAAAAACATTTGAACAACGTTTTGATTGTAACTATAAATATAATACTACAACTTACAGCAATAAATCATTATATACTTACTCTTTATTGACTGACCTGGAATCTATTGTATTGATCATGGTTACTTTCTACAGAGCAAGCAGATCAATCTATTCAACAGCGAAGGAATCAAAATGAGATTAGATGGAGACCAAATTTTAGCTAAGGTAGCTTCCAACTAAATATACGTGCTAAAAATCTTTCATTTGGTATTTATCTTTACGATTGTATCGTCCGATTTGCAAGAATAACGCGTGTGCAATAAAATGCATTTGACTGGCATGGTTTTCTTGGCGCGATAGACAAATTGCTGGGTAATAATGGTGATCGCGCGCTTGAACCGCGCACACCGTGCGCGTATATTTGATGTTAGCCCGGCGAAAATTTTAGCCCGACGAATGTGCGGACACCTTAACCCGGCGAAAGGCTGCTTTCGCCTGGCGAGTTATCCCGGCGAAAATCTTCGTTCGCCGGCGAATGGGCTGACTGGGAGGGCGATCAATGCAGGCAAAGTAAGGAAATATTAGAGGTTAAAATGCAAATGTAAACACGATTATCTAATATAATAAGCTAATTTGACCAAAACCCATAATTATGGGTAGAGTGGACCGCTGCCGGTGTCTCTCTTTCCCAAACAAAAGTAAATGATATTAATTTGGATGACCGTCTGCAATTAATGCAAAATGATACGGAGAATAAAATCGGTCGCTCGCTTTTCCCATTCATTTACAATTGCAATTGTAATAGATTAAGCTAGAAGAACTTCCCGAAGGCAGCTGTACTCGGCAATAAAGATTCAATAAACTTCAGCTTATTCACTAACTACCACCCTTATCCCGAAATACTATAGGGTTCTCCTGAATCTCCATTACCGTTGCCAAGTGTCTCCGTCACTATCCGGAAGTGCGGCACACGTATTCCCGTGACAACTGTTCACACAACAACGGACTGTCTAAACAAGCGTGTGTCGCCTCCCTGACCCCTGTACTCCGACTAGACTCCGATATCTTATTATCCGCGGTTCCTCCTTCAGTTACTTACAAGCTCAACTTTGTTACGACCTAGAAATGTTTCTAGTATGTTGTATATTTTATAGCTTGTTCCAAGTGTTACCCGTGTGAGAAATATTGTTTTCTCCGCCTTGTTTTGAAAAATTGTAATTATCAAAAACCCTTTTTTTCTTTTCGTACATCCCACTTCCTCCGCCCTATTTTCATTGAAATTAAGCAACATTTTTATTTTTCTACAGTTGTTAGTAAGTAGACCTCAGCGGGTTTACATTGAGAGTGAGACCCGCCTTCCTTCCGACTAGACTACATAAATATCCAAAATTATTTCCCACTCATTCAACTCTTTTCACTGCTCTCATTAATTATTTAATCTTTACAATTGTCTTGTTAACAACAATACCGTCTCCACTAATTTCCGTTCCACTTCTTATCCTCGATCTTATTTTCATATTTTGTCCTCACGCCAGACACTTTAATTTGGCACATCACAATATCTTGTATTAGGTATCTGCCAAATCTAGTATCTACCTGAATAACCCGATCTAGTATAGTAGTATCTGCTCCAGTGAGCAGGTAAATTAAACTCCTGTCTCCAGCGCCGTAGTCTATTACAGTCCTCCAGAAAGTCTGTTCATGACCTAGATCTGGATGAGCATGAAAAGGAGAAGATGAAACTTCCTCGTGGAGTGAGGTACGGATATCGCGGGAGGTAGAGGTAGATACAGTGGTACTCAGTACTGTCTCCGTGAATCCTCCTGGAAGGAGAGAAGAAGTGAATCTGTTGAAGTACAAGGGAACTGTCTTCCCCGAACACCGGGCTTGAGTTGAGCTTGAGTTGAGCTTCAGTCACTTCATGTGGTGTGACGTCACGTGATATGGCGTCAGGGACGTAGCCAGGATTTTTCTTTGAGGGGGGCTGTCGGCGAGCGAAGCGAGCCGACGCGTCCAATCAAGGTGCGCAGCGAGCGAAGCGATCAAGCTGTGGCAGGGGTCTGGGGGCGCAGCCCCCAGCGGGGTCCAGGGGCGGAGCCCCTTGGCGGGGGCTAGGGGGGCGCAGCTCCCCGGAAATTTTTTGCGAAACAGGGTGTTTTAGACGACATTTGGCATTAAAGAAATTTGTAGGACAGCAATAAACTGGGATTGAAAAGAATCAAGTACTCACGTAAATTTGGTAACTTCACAACAGCAATCTGCATTCTCCAATCAGAATTTACGACTTACTCAGGCCTCATCGTCTTAAGATTTTTACATTTCCTACGGTCTAGGGGACACTATTGACTATAATTATAGAAGTCTTCAAGAATGTTTGCTTGGATTTAATGACATATATTTACTAATCCACAGTTCAAATCTTTGACTGACTGCAGTCATAAACACAGCCCAGTTACCAGGCGACCATGGGGACTAGGGGGCTTATCTTTTTTCTGGGGTTCGATTTTTTCCGGGGGGGGGCTGCCGCCCCCCTAGCCCCCCCCCCCCCTGGCTACGTGCCTGTATGGCGTCACAATGAGGAGTCCTCAGTCACATTCTAGAGTTCAGAAAAAGAGTAGAACAATTATTAAAAAATTACCAAAAATGTTCTCAATTTTTTGGGCGGTCATGAGCGTGAATAATTATTAAATTATTTCCGTGGAAGACTAACATTTTAACCGTTTGTGATCTTGAGTCTGGCTTCTTGGAACACTTTAAAACCTTAGACCTGTAACATAAGTCCCTAGAGAGTTATGGGCAAAAACTGTTTTGGTCACGTGACATGCTAGTAAAACACGTGAATTCGATTGTTTCGGGCTCGGATTAGGATAGGGTCTGGCCACTCCGGACGTTGGCCTTAACGGGCGATACCTACTCGTAAAATATTTGTTTCAAATAGACGACGAGTCAAATTACTCGACGAGTCCAACTTGGCGTTTACTGGGCGGCGCTCAGCCTGTCATTCCGCCTAATCTCTATTCATGTTTATGAACATGATAGCCTGAGATCCCCAGGTAACTTGGCGTGCGTCTTGGTAGGTTATACTTATAAACCTACAACGTTCGCTAAAATCTAGCATTTTTAGACCACCCCACTACACCCTTTCCTTGCCCGGGTTTGTCCCAATTTAAAAAACCCACATACCAAATACGGTGGTAAAGATTCTTAGTCTAGATTTGTATGGGATTTGACCTGTATTTCAGCTAATTAATGTTGTGCATTGTTCGTGGAGGTCGAAACTTTGGTTTTCTGATGGTTTTGGACAGGTACTACTTATTTAACATGAAACATGGGCCACCTACCCCGGAACACAAATCGCAAACGGGGGTAAAGATTCTCAGTCTGTATTTGACCTGAATCTCAGCTATTTGACCTGGATTTCAGCTAATTAAAGTTGTGCATTGTTCCTGGGCGTGGCTTGAATGGGCCAAACTTAATATTTCTGATGGTTTGGGATAGGTACTAGTAATTATTCAACCACCAAAACATTTGCTACTTACCCGGGAACATAAATCGCATACGGGGGTAAAGATTCTCAGTCTGGATTTGTATGGAATTTTCAGATATTTTGGGTTAGGCGTGGCCCCTGGAAGTGGCCTGAGTGGGTCTAGAGGTCAAAACTTTGTTTTTCTGATGGTTTGGGACAGGTACTACTTATTTACCCTCCGGAACACATGCCACCTACCCGGGAACACAAATCGCATACAGGGCCGAGTAAAGATTTATGACTTGAATTATAGCTTTTAAGACAAAGACAAAGACAAAGACAAAGACAAAGACAAAGACAAAGACAAAGACAAAGACAAAGACAAAGACAAAGACAAAGACAAAGACAAAGACAAAGACAAAGACAAAGACAAAGACAAAGACAAAGACAAAGACAAAGACAAAGACAAAGACAAAGACAAAGACAAAGACAAAGACAAAGACAAAGACAAAGACAAAGACAAAGACAAAGACAAAGACAAAGACAAAGACAAAGACAAAGACAAAGACAAAGACAAAGACAAAGACAAAGACAAAGACAAAGACAAAGACAAAGACAAAGACAAAGACAAAGACAAAGACAAAGACAAAGACAAAGACAAAGACAAAGACAAAGACAAAGACAAAGACAAAGACAAAGACAAAGACAAAGACAAAGACAAAGACAAAGACAAAGACAAAGACAAAGACAAAGACAAAGACAAAGACAAAGACAAAGACAAAGATCCTGTTCTTGATAAAGACTTCATCTTTGATAATTTCTCTGAGATAACAGCTGATGAACTCAAAGACCTGGTATCGAAGATGTCCAACAAGTTCTGCTGCTTGGATCCAATCCCAGCATTTCTCTTAAAAAACTGTGTCGCTGAACTGACACCTATTTTACTCCACGTCTTGAACTCATCCTTAAAGACTGGAATCTTTCCCTCAGATATGAAGAAAGCAGTCATCAAGCCGACTTTGAAGAAGGAAAATGCTGATGTTGATATTCTCAGTAACTATCGACCAGTCTCTAACCTCTCTGCCTTCTCCAAGATCCTAGAGAGAACTGTACTTAACCAGCTCAATGTCCATCTCACGACACATAGCCTTTACTCGGACGTCCAATCTGGATACCGCCCTAACCACAGCTGTGAAACATTACTTGTAAGAATGTGTGATGATCTTAACAAAGAAATTGAAGCTGGGAATGTTGTTATTGTTGTACTTCTCGACTTAAGTGCAGCGTTTGATACCATTGACCACACAGTCTTATTGGAAAAGCTTATGAAAGACTATGGAATTACTGGAAGTGCACTGCAATGGATAAAGTCCTACCTTGAGAAGAGACACTTCTGTGTGAATATTGACGATACTCTTTCTACTTTCTTGGAGCTTTTGTTTGGAGTTCCCCAGGGATCACTCTTGGGGCCTATTCTTTTCATCCTCTATATCAAAGCTCTCCAAAAAATTGCTGCCAAATATGGTCTTGATATACAGCTATATGCAGATGATTCCCAACTGTACATCTCGTTTCAACCAAACCATGTGGTACAGTTCACTGATGTCCAAGACAGGACAAACAAATGTCTTGCAGAGATCAAAACATGGATGGTGAACAATTACATGAAACTGAATGAAACAAAGACAGAACTACTGGTGTTAGGAAAGAGCCATGTTCTAAAAAAGTGTGAACTCAGTGTCAGACTACAATTCGGAAGCACTGAAATTCTACCTACGGAGTGCAAAGGAGACAGCTGGAAGAGTCTAGGTGTCAAATTTGATGAAACTTTAAACATGGAAAGACAAATAAATAATGTGAAAAGGAAATGTAGCTGGACAATGATGAACTTAAGAACTATTGGTCGTTACCTGGATGAAGGCATTAAATTGATGTTGGTGAAACAACTGGTTATATCTAAATTAGATTACTGTAATTCTCTGTACATGAATCTACCCAAGACCAGATTAAACAAACTCAGATCCACCCTTAATGGGGCAGTTCGTTTCATCTATAACATAGAAGACAGAACCACGGACTTGGTTCCCTTCTATAAGAAGGCCCACATACTCCCTATAGACCAACGAATCTTCTTTAAGGTTTGTCTTTTAACCCACAAATCAGTTCACGGTACTGCACCTGATTACCTAAAAGCATTACTAGATGTGGCTGTAGTGGATACAGAACTTTCAAACACCATGACCAGGTCGAAAAGATCTGGTGACCATCTCATGTTAAAGGTACCAAAGAATAAAAGGTCCAAAGTTGATGACAGACGTTTCTCAAGCCATGCACCGATTGCATGGAACTCTCTTCCAATGATGTTGAGATGTATTACTGATACCAACTGCTTCAAGCGAATGTTAAAGAACCATTTATATAATCAGTTTTGATGTTTTTTCTTCCCATTTGTCTTCACTTTGCAAGACACATTGGCTTTTATTTTTTACTGCACTCCATTTTATGTCTTGATCTCTACCTTTCTAGGATCTGTCTCTCTTTTTTGTTGATCATGTCACTGTATTATCATTTATAGTACCTACACGTATTGTATGGTTTCTGCTTCTTTTTTGTTTAGTGTGGTGTTTACAATAAAAGATGTTTTAATTTTGTCTTAAGCCTTTTTGAGTTATACTTTTGTTCATTTTACACATTTGCTCACATTACTCACAGTCAGCCGCTCTGACATGGTTAATCTCTTCCTTGTGTTGTTGGTTAATCATATGAGCGGGATATAAATACCTCATTTCATTTCATTTCATTTCATTTCATTTCTTCTTCGTAGGCTGTGGTCATTATCACTAATGGAAAGTTCGTGACCACTGTAAGATGTTATTCGTATCAAAGTCTTCATAAATACGAGCAGTTTAGGGAGACCTCTGAAAGCTTATTTTCGTAAATTTTACAAATATACGTACGTGCGGCGGGTAAAATGCATATTGCATACAAAATCGCATATACAATTCAAGGAAACGTCTTCTGTAATGGATCATCACGTAACGTGATCTGATCAGCTATAAGGTATGTTAGTTAGCACAATGTTATACTAAGTGGACAAAGACTCCTAGCTCCGACTTCAAACATCGCTTTGACTCCTCTCTCAATCCCTCCTTAACTCCTACCACGCCTCCTTAGACGTCCAATCCTTGTACACCTCCTGTGACATGCACCTTGCCCTCAAAACTGTCATCTCCTCCGTTGAACAGAATCCCTCTCGTCTTCCCTTCAATGTCACCACCACCACCAAAGGCTCCCTCATCAACTGACGGCTCCTTCTACTCCCAAGACGAAGGTGGTACAATGGGATCCCCCCTCATTGTTGAACTAGCTGAAATCCGCCTAGCTGAAATCGAGACCTTAGCTTTATCTTCATTTCCTGACCCTCCGAACACTTACTCCCATTTCGTCGACGACGGCCTTGGATCTTTCAGAGATAGAAACCACGCAGAATCCTTCCTTACATTCCTTAACTCCCTTACTGAAGACCTCAACTTTACCCAAGAACATCCCTCTACTATACCCTTCCTTGACGTTCTCATCCACCCTGACAAATCCACATCAGTCTACAGAAAACCCACCCACACCAACATCTACACCAAGTACTCCTCCTGCACCACCAACTCATCTAAGAACGCAGTCATCCGATCACTGACCAGAAGAGCCCACAACATCTGCTCACCCCAACACCTTGACGACGAACTCCAGACAGTACGACACGTTTGCCTCCAGAACGGCTTCCCTCCCCACCGCATCACCACCATCATGGACGAAGTACAACAGAAATTCACCAACCCCCCTCGCCACCAATCCCTAGCCACATTCAACCGACAGACCCGTGAACATTCCCTTAATGTTTCTCTTCTTTTCCATCCCTCCCTATCCAAACCCATCTCCAGTCACCCACTCCTTGGCTACCTCCCTCCGCAACCTCCTCACCAAAACGAAGACCACACCCCCCACTCATCTCACTCCCAACACCATCTACGAAATTTCCTGCTCACAGTGCCCCTCAAAATACACCGGACAGACTTACAGACCGGCTTGATTCACCGCATGAATGAACACGAACGATGTTACAGACTCAACAACGCCATTGCATTGACGAATCCACAGACAGAATCAAATCAGCCCCTGCACATCATGCCCTGACCACCGGCCACACCATCTCCTGGAACAACATCGAAGTCCTCAAATCCCTCACCTCACGCTCCCAACTTGACCTTACAGAACACACAGCTATACAAATACGACAACCAGCCATGAACAGAACAGACCACGCACCTAAATGTAGTTCCCTCTGGGACCCCATCCTTCCTAAAATTGTCAAATCCTTAAAGTCCAAACCATCTGGCATTTCCTTCTCAACCTCAACAGAAGCCTAAATTTGTATTAACATTGTACTGTAATTTTCACTTTCCCACCCATACCACCCCCACCCTCCATCCTTGACACCACTCCATCACATATAAGCATTGTCAACCCCATCACATTCAGCTGACGACGATTAACACATGTTTATTGAAAGTTTCTACAAGTTAAACCATCGTATCTCTTATATGATTCTAACCCAACTCCATTCAGTTTTAAGTGGACAAATAAAAGGCTATCGTGGTGTCCCAGGTAACTCGTACTCCGTTTTATAGATCTAGATTGTAAAATGTTACCTTAACATAAAGATTCGGCGGAATAACAGGCCGAGCGCCGCCCAAAATTGATAAAAAGATAAGGATCAAGTTGTCAACATAACATTGTTCATGAACTAATTTGTTCTGCACGATAAGTGCACTGTGTATAATTAAATTTAAAAGTAAGGACTTTTGTCAAATTCAATTTGTGATTAATGCGTACTCCATTTTACCGATTTATAAAAATTTCACATGAAACGAAATTAAATCACGATTCTAAATTTCATGTGCAACAGCATTACACATACGCGCTGACCTTCAGTACAGACCCACAATTTTGGGCAAGATCAATATTTTGAGGTAAAATTTAAGAATATGTCATGAGTTATAAAGCAATGAAAGGCATTAGTTTGGTCAAATCAAACGGAACATATGCTATCAGACTTTCAACTGACTAAGTCATATTTTGTGTCGGATGATATGATTTGAGATCAGTATCACATCATCCATCATCATGGGACATGAGCCGATCAAATTAAAGGGGAGCTGGTCGTTTAGCTCCGGACAGTCTACGCACGGTCCCTGCACGGTCCATGCAACAACAAAAGAACACTCCATGCACGGTCCCTGCACGGTCCCTGCACAATAAAAACTTGATGCACGGTCCCTGCACGGTCAGTCCCTGCACGGTCTATGCACAGTCCCTGCACACTCCCTGCACGGTCTATGCACGGTCCCTGCACAGTAACATATGAACACCGGCTACTAGCCACTTTTGTAATAACAGCTCCTCATTTTCACATTACCAAACCGGCTACTAACCAGCACTGAAAAAGTGGTCATTAGCCGGCTACTAACCGGCTACTAGCTGGCTAGCGACTACAAAGTGGCTAAGAACCGGCTACTAGGCGGTCACTAGCCGGCTATTAGCTGAGCTCTAAAGCATACCTACTTTCTCGAGGTTCCAAACCGGCTACTAGCCGGCACTTAACTAGCCGGCTACTAACCGGCTACTAACCGGCTAGTAGCCACCATGTGGCTACTAACCGGTCACTAGCCGGCTATTAGCTTGGCTCTAAAGCAGGCCTGCTTAGTAAGTCTGCCTAGTAGGTTAGTAGCCAGTAGGTCTGCTTTAAAGCTCAGCTAATAGCCGGCTAGTGACCGCCTAGTAGCCGGTTAGTAGCCACTTTGTGGTCACTAGCCGGTTAGTAGCCGGTTAGTAGCCGGTTAGTAGCCGGTTAGGTAATGTGAAGTTGAGGAGCTGTTATTACAACGGACGTACATATGGGTACTGCTCTAAATGACTGTGACTCATTTCCGGGTATTGACAGAGCCTTCCTTATTTCTAGCAACAAGAAGGAACTGCTGAAGTCCAGCTGTAAAGTCCCCGCTACACCTCAACAGAACTCCTTTGCGGATACGTGACGATCAAGTCGAGCTGTAAAGTCCCCGCTACACCTCAACAGAACTACTTTGCGGATACGTGACGATCAAGTCGAGCTGAATTTCATTTTTATCATATCATCATATCATACCATTAGCTAATAACAAACCATGGCGAAGTAACAAGTCACTAGGTTCCTTACTCTGCACTGAGAAGGACATTCAAAGAAGGAGAATCCTAGCTGAGATTGCTTTCAAGAACTTTGGAAAAGTATGGTTGTCCGGTAAGAAAATTTCCCTTGAAAGAAAGCTGAGGTTATATGATTCTCAAGTTGTATCTGTATTGATTTACAACTCAAAATAGTTGGAGTCCTAAGAAAGCAACCATGGAGAAAATGGACACACTTCATCGTAGACACCTCAGGTCCATTTTAAACATCAAATGGCCTAAAGGTATGATAAGCAACAAATCATTGTATGAACGGTGCAAAGTTGAAAAGTTATCCAAGCGTATTGAACACCAGCGGTGGAAGATGTTTGGACACATTCTCAGGAGTATGAAGAACACCCCAGCCCAAACGGCTCTCTCTTTTGCAATTGAATCAGATAATTTATTCATTGGTAGATTGGGGAGACCTAGAATGAACTTGTTATCGGTTTTAAGAAGTGATTTAAGTAGCAGAAATTTGCGAATGGACAACTTGCATGAATTGAACGAAATTAGAGATATAGCTGCATGCAAAAGATGTTGGGGGAATCTTTTTCAATGGTACAGTTTACCGCATTAAGGTATTTTTAAGAATCATTTTTGTCGGTAAGATCCTGTTTTATAATAATAATAATAATCCTATCATACTAATTCATATCATCATATCATATCATTATGGAACATGCTCATGGGAGGGAATTAAATTATTATATTCACACTTGTTTCTCTTTCGACAAAGATGTGACGACGTTAAATTTTAATGAATTTTTAAATTTTTGTTGTAAGAAGACTCTTGCACATTATTTATTTAGTCTCTATTGATGTATAGTCAAGACGGGAGTGGTTGGTCATGATGATGTGATACTGATCTCGAATCATATCATCCGCCACAAAATATGAAATAACTCATGACATGATCTTAAATTTTGCCATCAGCTATGTTCTTTACCTTAAAATATTGATCCTGCCTAAAATTGTGGGTCTATGAAGGTCAGCGCGTATGTGCAATACTGTTGCACACGCAATTTGAATTTAGAATCGTGAGGTTATCTTCATTGGTTCTTTGTAACATAATTATGCGACGCCAGAAATATTACTTTGATGAATTATTATTTTATGAATTATAAGTCGAACATATAATTGGGGTAACAAACTAATTTGTGAACAACTGTGGTGTCTCGGGAAATGAACGGTAACAAATGGTTTTTTATAAAATAATCAAAAACTTGTTCCTGTTTATATTATCAATGATTTCTCTTCGTGGTTATCTCAGTGCTAATTATCTGATAGTGATAATTCATCAAAGTAATATTTCTCGCGTCGCATAATTATATTACAAAGAACCAATGAAGTCTACCATGAGTGAGCTGAGTCATGCGTGGGGTGACTCAGGTGAGTATTCATATAAAATGATCTTTATTGCGAGTTTTCTCTTTGTGATTGTGTTCCAATGTATAACAATTGCGTTAAGTTACTTTCTTAGCTTATAGGAATGACTCGGATCACTCATTCAATTTGTTTTATTGCTCATTATGCTTCTAAATTCACTCATTTCGATCGAGCATCGCCCAAAGTCAAGTAAGTAAGTATGCTTCTCAAAGTCGTTACATAGAGCACTTTACATTTTTTCTGAGATTAATTGTAACTTTAATTCAATTCCCTTACTTTAAATTTAACTCTTCCAGTACGTTGCAGTTTGCACAAAATACTATTACACTCAGGTATATTTAAAGGGACATACACCAAAACCTTTTTTGCCGGGACCCGGGAATTGACTTCATATTATGAAAGTATAGATTACAACTGTAAGTTTTGAGGCATTGAAAACTTTTTTGAGAGTACGCACATTCGAAAACAAAATTCTTTTTCGAAAGTTTTGGAAATTTTGAGAAGTCTGTCACTGTAATACTGATATTTCAGTCATTTTACAAGTTTTTTGGCTCATTTTTAATAATTAAAGACACAACATTAATAATTAAAAACACAACATTTATAAAAATATGTGTAGCTAGAAAATTATTTATAACAATTTGTTTTCTATAAAAATAACCTATTTGGTAATAAAAGATTTGTCTTATTAATATAATATAAGCTGATTACGATTCGATCTGTAGAAATTATTTCAAAAAACTGATCCTTTTTGAATTATAGGCATTTTAAGCCTTAAATTTGCCATTTTTGGCCCTTTTTTACGATGAATTTTATTAAATACCAAGTCGTTTGAGCGGCCACATTTCATACCTTAAAATTAAAAATTGAGAGAGATCCTGTTTCAAAAAGTTGGATATGATCATCAGCTACACTCACAAGAATTTTTGAACTAGGAAATGCTCGATTACAAAAAAAGATATTCTCAAAATAATTTTGTTTGGTGTGGAAACGGTGCGCTAGCTAGGGTCACTGAACTGCCTATGAGGTCATTTGGGTTGGACATGTTTAGTGTATGCTCCCTTAAACCTGTCTTGACCATGCAACAATGAACGTGATACGACAAATAATAATATATCTAAAAATATTTAACACTGTTCACACGTAGTGACAGTACGTGTATATACCTGGCCAAAAATAACATCAGTTTTAAATATGCAGTAAAACCACTTGATATACAGTATAAAAACGAACGGCGTACGGTATAGAAAAAACCCCACGTACCGAACTGATAACCCCCCCCCCCCCCCCCCCTTAAAAGCCTATGACCAACCATAAACTGATGAATCTCTGATAATGCCTAATTATCTAATAATTATCTGATAATTATCTGATAATTATCTGATAATTATCTGTAAATTATCTGATAATTATCTAATAATATAATGTCCTTTCCCCGCATTTAAATTAATACTGTACTCCACTAGTATAATTTGGTTTATTTATTTTTAGTCACTATAATTTTAACAAAATAAGGAAGTTATGTTAGTCAAGATGCAGATGACGATGATGATGGTCCTGACAATGTTAGCTGGCATTGCTTTGGCTGACTCAGAGATCATGTGTATTGGTACTTCAGAAAGTGACTGCACTTTCAGTAAGTCTGATTATTTCATACACTTTATGTATCAACATTCCAGCTATATATCAATTCAATATATGAAGTAAACAAATTTGATGATATAATAATAATAAAGACATTATTTTTCAAGTAATTTTTAAAAGGAATCGGGAATTTGACGGACTTTTACATTCTGTTTGAACAATATCGATTAAACGACTTCAAACCGCGATTAATTTGGGACACTGTTTTTTTTTCTCCAAATCATCAGGTCTGTCAGAAGTTTTACAATACATTTACTGTAGTCTTTACAAAACAGCTATTATAATATTGTTCCTCGCCAGCGGAAGAGATAGGGGAAAATTTAATTCTAACCCTGTCGTGTGATGATGGGAGGCACCTAAAGATAGTGAGCGCAAAATACTGGGCACCTCATTCATGGACATGTACTGACCAACATGATGCTTTTAGTAAAACTAGCGATCACTGCAATCATAAGGTTTGTAGACATTGAAGAAAATGTGTAATGAGCAAACATAAAACATTGAAACTAATGAGATCATAGACAATTTAAGGACTGGACGTGTGAAAAGTTTTGATTTTAAATTCTTCACGAATCAACATTCTTCTAAATTTCTAACTCCCAAAACGGTAAACCATTTCGTCATCCTCACGACCTGCTGCTCTCACAGGAATCATGTTCGATAAACACGAGCCCGAATAGTTTCTATGGTGATCCATGCTGGGGTGCGGGGAAGAAACTGGCAGTATCGTACACGTGCCAGACATGTGACGAGGGAGAACTGTTAGTTGAGGGGCCAGGGTGTATAGGTTAGTGATAATTAGTAAGGAAATAAGAGCAGCGCCTTACGAAATACAATTTGTGTGTAAAAAGACAAGTTTATAAACAGATGTATTCAGATTGACGTTATCATAATATGGGCAATAGAATCAGTGAAACTTACAACTTTTGTGGCCACTTAATTTTTTTTTGCTGACTGTGCTGTTATAGAAGAGTTATAAGATCATAATTTTTTCAACTTCAGATCCCTGTGAAGGTGGCAATTACATTGACCAAGAGAACGGATGTACACCATGTGAAGAAGGAACATACAGCCCTGGAGGAAGTGCTTCATCGTGTTCTAACTGTCCTTCTGGGAAAGAAGTGGCACCTGGTTATATTGGTTCTTCAGAAAATGACTGTTCTTTCAGTAAGTCTGATTATTTCATACACTTTATGTATCAACATTACAGCTATATCGATTCAATATATGACGTAAACAAATTTGATGATGTAATAATGATAAAGACATTATTTTTCAGGTAATTTTTAAAAGGAATCGGGAATTTGACGGACTTTTATATTCTGTTTGAACAATATCGATTTAACGACTTCAAACCGCGATTAATTTGGGACACTGTTTTCTTTCTTCAAATCATCAGGTCTGTCAGAAGTTTTACAATACATTTACTGTAGTCTGTTATACAAAACAACTATTATGATATTGTTCCTCGCCAGCGGAAGAGATAGGGGAAAACTTAATTCTAACCCTGTCGTGTGATGATGGAGAACACCTAGAGATAGAGAACGCAAAATACTGGGCACCTCATTCATGGTTATGTACTGAACAACATGATGCTTTTCCTAAAACTTGGAATCACTGCAGTTATAAGGTTTGGAGACATTGAAGAAAATTTTTAATGAGACATAAAACATTGAAACTTAAGAGATCATACTCATAGACAATTTAAGGACTGGACGTGTGAAAAGTTTTAATTTTAAATTCTTCACGAATCAACATTCGTCTAAACTTCTAACTCCCAAAACGGTAAACCGTTTCGTTATCCTCACCACCTGCTGCTCTCACAGGAATCATGTTCGATAAACACGAGCCCGAATAGTTTCTATGGTGATCCATGCTGGGGTTCGTGGAAGAAACTTGCAGTATGGTACAAGTGCCAGACATGTGACGAGGGAGAACTGTTAGTTGAGGGGGTAGGGTGTAAAGGTTAGTGATAATTTGTAAGGAAATAAGAGCATGTACGAAATACAAGTTTTGTGTAAAAAGAAAAGTTTATAAACAGATGTATTGAGATTGACGTTCTGATAGTTTCAGAAGTTCCAGTGGACGGAGGCTGGTCTGAATTCTCGGAATGGTATGAGTGCTCGGCTGCATGCGGAGGAGGTTCTCAAATTAGGAGCAGAAGTTGTTCAAACCCTGCTCCAGAAAATGGAGGGGCTGATTGCGATGGAGACGGATTGGAATCTCAAGATTGCAATGCTGACCCGTGCCCTGTTGACGGAGGATGGTCTGACTTTTCTGATTGGTCTGATTGCTCGGTTGCATGCGGAGGAGGATCTCAAAGTAGAAGCAGAAGTTGTTCCAACCCTGCTCAAGAAAATGGAGGGGCTGGTTGCGATGAATACGATTCGGAATCTCAAGACTGCAACGCTGACCCTTGCCTTTGGAGAGACGACAATCGATGTGGTCCGACGTTCCCCCTCGCTAATGGCTCTCCCAGTCAGTGTAACCCTGACCACCCAAAAGGCGCTGTTTGCTGTTCTAAGTGGGGACGGTGCTCATCCCAAGAAAAATGGTGTACTTGTCATACCTGCGTCAACTACGGCCGAAGTTAGTCTTAACGCGAAAGGCAAAAACTCTTTCTCGGTCGATTGAATGGTTGGTTGAGTAGTTATAGTGGAAGACCGACACTTTTCAACCAACTTTTCAATCAACTGATGCGAAGACACATGTATGCTAATTAGTTATAAATTTGATTAGTTACCTTTTAAAAAGTGACTCACCTGGTCCGTTATACACGTCTTTAAAATCCCCTCAATTATGATCGCAATAAGAACATTTTACTTCACATCGCTTTTTGCTCCCATTTCAAGAACACTTGAATTTAACAGTTATTTTTTATTAATGTTTTATTAACATCCCTTCACCTCAGAAGAATTATCTCAAGACCTTTGGAGAGACGACAATCGATGTGGTGCGACGTTCCCCCTCGCGGATGGCTCTCCCAGTCAGTGTAACCCTGATCATCCAAAAGGCGCTGTTTGCTGTTCTAAGTGGGGACGGTGCTCATCCCAAGAAAAATGGTGTATTTGTCCTTCTTGCGTCAACTACGGTCGAAGTAAGTGTTAACATGGAAGGCAGAAACTCTTTCTTGGTCGATTGAATGGTTGGTTAAGTTCCTTATCGGACCTTATTTGAACGGACATTAATTAGTTAATTGAACGCTGGAAGTCCTAGCGTTCATGTTAATTTCCGTTCACTAATCACTATGAATGTCCGTTCATAATTATATCCGTTCATTTAATGTCCGGTCAAATAGTGTCCGATAAGGTAGTTATATAATAGAAGACCGACACTTTTCAACCAACTTTTCAATCAACCGATGCGAAGACACATGTACGCTAATTAGCTATAAATTTGATTGGTTACCTTTTAAAAAGTGACTCCCTGGTCCGTTATACACGTCTTTAAAATCCCCTCGATTATGAATTATGATCGCAATAAGAACATTTTACTTCACATCGCTTTTTGCTCCCTGCATTACAAGAACACTTGAATTTAACAATTATTCTTTATTAATTTTTTATTAAAATCCCTTCACCTCAGAATAGAATTTGAGAACATATCGTCAACTAGAAAAACAGCAGATGGGTGTGAACGAATTTGAAGCAGGATTTGGACAATTTCTCGTCGAGAGAGCACTAAGATTTGGATATTTGTAGAGCATAGAGAGGTCAACCATATTTGTTTGATATATGACAGTGCAATTCTGGGTTTCATTATTCAATATTGGAAGCTTATTTGTAGTTATTGATCGCTGTCATCTGTCAGAAAACATGGATGTTATCCCCATTAATAGTACCCAGATCTATACAACGCATTGAAAAAATGTACAACAAATATTTCCGTTTTGTGTATTTTTATTACTATTAATATCATAATTTCGAAAAAAATTGTTTTATTCATGTTCCAATTTACAATTCACGTTAATGTTAAATAAAAGCGCAACGGAAAAATGTGTTTTGTTGGCAAAGTTTTTTGAATCCCAAATTTTCGGATCAAGTTCGACAGACTAGTTTGTATCACCTAAAACTATAAAAGCAGGCTTTACGGGCATTTTCTGTTATGTATTTTCTGCTACGCAAGGGAGTCAGGGACCCCATGCTCACTTCATGTATTTTTTTCCCGATCCATGACTCAAAAGAGTCAAGGACAAGGGTTATCGAACGAAGTTTTTTTTTGTATATGGTAGCTTTGCAACCGTGCTTGCCTGCGAGTGTAGTGCGTACGTGCCCTATTAGTTATAACTTTGCGGAGTTTGTCACTCTGCAAAGTTATTGTTTGGGGAGTAAATCGTTAATTTCACCATAGTATCCAACTAGCTAGGCACTAATTGATAGCATATTATTTCGAGTTAGTATTACTAGCAGGAACTCGTTTAACCCTAAAATGATGTCATGACTCAAGACTCAAGAGACTAAAATAATTATTACCTATTTAATTCGCGTTTTTGACACCACGGTGGTCCAAATTTTGGGCTCTAAAATTCCTATTCCTTGGCCAATTTTTTATTTTTTCATGCTGATTTGGAGGGCATTAAAGCATTTGACCCAGTCAAAAAAGCGACGATTTTATTTTCGGTATCATTTTGCATTTGCAGACGGTCATTCAAATTATTATCATTTATTTTTGTTTGGGAAAGAGAGAAGGCAGCGGTCCACTCTACCCATGATTATAGGTTATGGTCAAATATCATATCTTTTTGATTATAATGTCAGGCCGGTACTTAAAAAAGTTGAAATGTAAACTCGTAACGGCAAGTTTCCATATAACTTCATTAAATTTATGATTTAAAAAGGAGGTAATTTCAATGATTTCGAACTTTTACCTTTGAAACATTTCCTTGTGTTCAGGTAAGCACATTTGTCGATCACTGACTGAATATGCTACTTTATACTCATTCAAGTTGGCATTAAATTAAAATATAATGCCATTTAACTGTCGTGGGAAAGCAAAATTTCAAATTTGTTCGAAATCAGGAATGAGCAAAATTCTCACCTTTCGCACGTGCAAAGTAAGTAACCATGTTAACGAGGGTTGTTTACAGTTACACGCACGTGCACGTGAAAAGATTGTTAGAAGAACGGCATTTTTATCGGTTTTGTTGATATTACAATGTGTTTAGTGCGAGCAACATTTTAATCGGCTGTATCTTCGGTTGTGTATAAGAGGTGTAGGATATTTTTTGACGCGATTTAAACTTACTAACAAAAAATATAATAAGCTTTCTCCCTCTGACCACGGGTTTTCTAGTCTATATTATAATCCAAAGAATTATTTATGTACGTATCACAATACTATAATTCAAAGAATTATTTCTGCTGTATAAAAATGTATAATGTACGACCACCCAGGCACCCACGTGCAAATTATAGGTAAAAAGCAAAAGGTTGCAAAGTAACCATGGTAACGAGGGTTGTTAGTGTTACACGCACGTACACGTGCAAATATTGATAGAACGGCATTTTTATCGGTTTTGTTGATATTACGTTCTTACGTTGTGTTTAGTGCGAGCAACATTTTAATCGGCTGTATCTTCGGTTGTGTAGGACCTTTTTTGACGGGATTTAAACTTACTTACAACTTTACAAAAAATACTATTAGAGTATTATCTTCCTCCCTGTGACCACGGGTTTTCTGTTTGTTTGTTTGTTTATAGAACCCGTCCCCAATCTCGTATCGGAAAATGACTAAACTCAGGTCTGAGTGTGAATACGGGTGGTACCTGCAAGAGTGTTCATTAAGCATTTAGAGTTCTGTAAAACTGCAGTTACAATTGTGCTAGAGTATTTTTAGTATATACGATTGGTATCAGATATATATCCCTACATGCTTCCAAAATTTGTAAAGCCGTAGTACATACATATCACATTACACCGGAGCCTACACAGTGCAATCTCCTCCAGTCGATCTGCGCCGCGTATGTTTATATAATTATAAGCGCGCGGCGCAGACTGGAGGAAACCACACTCTGCAAGTTCGATCTAGTGCAATGCTAAATGTACGTACTACGGCTTCATCTCCAACTTTCTGCACAATGTACTGGAATGTTTTGAAGGAAAAGAAAGAACAAAAAAAATGATATATATAAATAAAATCAGCGATTTAATGTTAGCCTTAGTATAGGAGGGTAACTTTAATTCCCTGGTTTCTAAAAACAGCTTTAAAAAAAAATAATAAAGTATGTAACGTCGATACCAAACCGATTATTGAGCGATAATAACTGAGTAGTTGATTCCTGGGTTGCGGAGTCATCCAGTTTTTTAATGTGGTTCTTGTTCAGTTCTTGACCAGAAGTGTCTAATGAAGTAAGTCAGACAAGCAAACTCTTCCTTAAATGCTGATATAAGTCGTCTCAATCCCAGAAATTATGAATGATGACCCAGTGTAAAAGTGCAGAAATCGGCCGAAAATAACAAAGACTAAAAATAGTTAAAAAGTGACAGGATTCAAACACAAGGAAAATTAATAACTTAGAGCGTAATAAGGAATATCTCCAAACGGAGTTTTCTGAGAGGGCGAGATGTTCTTTAATTAGAGCTAATGATTAAATGAGACCCACTAAAGGTACTAAATTAACCGGACTGCTAGCAAGGAATCGAGAGTGGGAATAAAAATAAAAGCGGAATAAATTTTAAGATAATGAAACAGAAACTGAAAGCTAAAATATATACCGTTCTAGAATGCCTCCGCAAACTATTGCTCCTTTGTAATGCCCACGTGTTAGTAAGTGTAGTAAAAAGATAAAAATAATAAAGCTATAAAAATGAACGGAGCGGTGAAAATCTGAGAGGGTGAGAGGTTCTTTAATTAGAGCTAATGATTAAATGAGACCCACTAAAGGTACTAAATTAACCGGACTGCTAGCAAGGAATCGAGAGTGGGAATAAAAATAAAAGCGGAATAAATTTTAAGATAATGAAACAGAAACTGAAAGCTAAAATATATACCGTTCTAGAATGCCTCCGCAAACTATTGCTCCTTTGTAATGCCCACGTGTTAGTAAGTGTAGTAAAAAGATAAAAATAATAAAGCTATAAAAATGAACGGAGCGGTGAAAATCTGAGAGGGTGAGAGGTTCTTTAATTAGAGCTAATGATTAAATGAGACCCACTAAAGGTACTAAATTAACCGGACTGCTAGCAAGGAATCGAGAGTGGGCCCACGGGTTTTCTAGTCTATATTATAATTCAAAGAATTATTTCTGCATAATAATGTATGTACGACCGCCCACGTGCAAATTAGACGAGAAATATGAAGTTGCAAAGTAACCACGGTAACGGTGTTCAAAAGTGCACGTGCACGTGCAAAGATTTGCGAGCGACATTTTGATCGGTTTTGAGGTAATTATACGTTGTGTTCAGGACCCTGTCAGTGTCTCTCTTTCCCAAACAAATGGAAATGATATTAATTTGATTGACCGTGTGCAAATGCAAAATGATACCGAGAATGAAATCGGTCGCTCGATTTTCCCAATCATTCACGGCTTACGAATTGTATTAAACAGTTTCGATTAATTACATCAATCAAATGCTGTAAAAATCTCTTTGGGTTGCGTTCGGGGCGATACTTAGTAGTAGTTTTTCTACAGACGGTCAATCAAATTGATATCATTTCCTTTTGTTTGAGAAAGAGAGACACTGGCAGCGGTCCACTCTACCCATGATTATGGGTTTTGGTCAAATACCCAATCGATTTCTCAGGACAAACAATTAAAATCAAATGTCGTAACGCGCTTTATTTGATTTCATTTTAAATTGTTGGCACTGAGGTTACTGTTTTATTAGAAATTTATTTGAGAGAATCATCAGCAGTTGAAATTGTAGTACGTGTTTTTTATAAAGGAGAGAGCAGTTGGAATTTGTGTTACCTGGACAATTAGATTACCAGTCTGTAGGACTGGTAATAGTCCTACTCCTGCACTCCTGCAGACTGGTAGAGGCTTTTAATTGAATTCCACAATCAAAAGGTCGGATGAGATCCAATTACCTCGTAATATTGCTTCTGCGGAACACTCCTGGCTTCTCAATACTCCTTCCCCAGAAAAATTAGTGAAACGAAAAGTCTAACTGATACTGATAGTGCTGATTACTGATTAGTGCACCGGTCCTGTTAGGTTCAAGCAGGAACTGTTACTTTCCTTCTTGAACTCATAGTTACCTCCTGAGGCATCCTGACGTGCAGACTTCTTCGGTTATCTCCGATCAAATGGTTGGGTACAACGCACAATGCTAATTGCAGCGCGGTGCCAGTCTTTGATCAATTACCACCAGAAATTTAATTTCATGCTTTTCAGTTAAAGGATCACGCGTTGCAAGGAACGTAGCCATCTATAAAACTGGCTACGTTGCAGGGTCGAGCATAGATTTAGAGCAATTTAGTATGGCTCCTGTTTTGCGAGTCATATTGCATGTTTTAAGTAATGCTTTAAATTCTTTCTGTTCGTCCTGTGTCTTTCCCCAACATCTACTAGAACGGACAGTACTGTTGTAAAGTTCTATGGTTTTAAGTTAAGATACAGTTATTAGGTACTAGTTAAGTACCGCTACTGTGTCATACGCCCGTTATTGTAGAGCCAGATCGAACGCAAAAATATAGCTTGAATAAATTAAAACTTAACGGCCAGGTAGCTAGCAGTCGGTTAGAGCACCAGCTTTGCAATCGTGAGGTTGCGAGTTCGAATCCCGCTGTCTGCCTGATCGTGGGGTGAACGTCGTCGACGTTCTGCTAAGGATCCAATAGGATCTATGCAGCCTCCCGGTTCACCCAGCCAAATGCTCGAGAAATCGTGTGACGGTTAAATGGGGAGCTGTGCAATGTAGTACAGCGAAAAGCAAAAACCTTCAAGTTCAATGGATGGTTACCGTGATGGGTGCCACATGCCTATATTGCCTGGCATGAAATATATATACCTACTTACTTGTACTTGTCTAGGTCTATATAAGCATTAGTATCGGGCGTTGCCTGCTATCCCGAAACTAGAAGCTGCTATTGTTTTATCACAGTGAAGTGCCACAAGGACTTAGGACGTTAGGACGTTGGCTTTAGCCAAGCAACTTTATAGTGTATACCCTTTATATCATCAGCAGAAAGTTTGTTTCTATAGCTTTTGGAATTTGCATACTTATCATTCTTATCTTACTCAGCACTCATGGATGCACTTTGCTAGGCAACCAAACAAAAACACGTTACATGTCGACTAATTACAAAGTAATCGGGTTATTGGAATTTGGAAAAATGTTAAATACACGTTAGGAATGAAGTGACACATATGAATTATGCTTAATGCTTTAGTAAACAACGCATAGACTATTATGGCGATCTCTTTGAATGCTGTACAAATTCTTGCTGTAGTAATTCTTAACCAGTTGACTCAACTCGGTCCAGTTTTCGATAGATTGTTAGAGCTTTTGATTCGTTTAAAAAATGTATCTGTTTATGTGGATAAAATATTTGTTGCCGAATATTAAAAGGATATTACCAACCATAAACTGATGAATCTCTGATAATGCCTAATTATCTAATAATTATCTGATAATTATTTGATAATTATCTGATGATTATCTGATAATTATCTGATAATTATCTGATAATTATCTGATAATTATCTGATAATTATCTGATAATTATCTGATAATTATCTGATAATTATATGATAATTATTTGATGATTATATGATAATTATCTGATAATTATCTGATATTTATCTAATAATATAATATCTTTTCCCCGCATTTAAATTAACTAGCAGGAACCCGTATAACCCTAAAATGGTGTCAAGACTCAAGAGACTAAAATAATTATACCTATTTAATTCGCGTTTTTGACACCACTTGGGGGTCCAAATTTTGGGCTCTAAAACTCCTATTCCTTGGCCAATTTTTTATTTTTTCATGCTGATTTGGAGGCCATTAAAGCATTTGACCCAGTCAAAAAAAGTTTCAGTTGTATATCTTTTACGGTTTTTGCGGAAAGTCGCGTTAAAGTTGATGCCGTGGTGTCAGTAAAATGGTACGGATAAACACATCCATAAACAGGATTAAACAGGATTAAACAGGATTAAACATAAATTTGTCAATGAGAGCCCTAACACTCACGTCTTGACTATACATCAATATGATAGAAATAAATAAATAAATAATGTGCAAGGGTTTTCTTAAAATAAAAATTTAAAAATCATAAAAATTTAACTTCGTCACATCTATATATATCGTCTCGCTTTATATATAGTAAGATACTGTACTAATAGTATAATGTGGTTATTTAGTCACTATAATTTTAACAAAATTAGGAATTTATGTTAGTCAAGATGCAGATGACGATGATGATGGCCCTGACAATGTTAGCTGGCATTGGTTTGACTGACGCAGCGTTGTGTAAGTTCAAGTTCATATTATATAATTTATTGGAAGAAGTTTCTTTGATGTATTTTATAAGTACATTTATTTTGTGTGCTTTTTGAATTCGTATGGAGATTTTTTAGTGCCTCCGTATTAGTGTAATTTAATGATGACGTAGTAATGATAAAGAAATCATTTTTCAAGTAGTTTTAAAAGGAATCGGAACTTGACAGACTTTTACATTCTGTTTGAACAATATTAATTTAGCGTCTTCAAACCGCAATTAATTGGGACACTGTTTTTTTTTCCAAATCATCAGGTCTGTCAGAAGATTTACAATACATTTACTGTAGTATGTACAAAACAACTATTATAGTATTATTCCACACCAGATAAAGAGATAGGGGAAAACTTAATTCTAAACCTGTCGTGTGATGATGGAGAATACCTAAGGATAGTGAACGCAAAATACTGGGCACCTCATTATTGGTTTTGTACTGTACAACATGATGCTTTACCTAAAACTCAGAATCACTGCGATTATAAGGTTTGGAGACATTGAAGAAAATGTGCAATGAGACATAAAACATTGAAAAAAACAATTTAAGGACTGGGCGTGTGAAACGTTTCGATTTTAAATTCTTCATGAATCAACATTCTTCTAAACTTCTAACTCCCAAAACGGTAAACCGTTTCGTCATCCTCACGACCTGCTGCTCTCACAGGGATCATGTTCGATAAACACGAGCCCGAATAGTTTCTATGGTGATCCATGCTGGGGTTCGTGGAAGAAACTGGCAGTATGGTACACGTGCCAGACATGTGACGAGGGAGAACTGTTAGTTGAGGGGGTAGGGTGTGAAGGTTAGTGATAATTAATAAGGAAATAAGAGCATGTAAGAAATAAAACATTATTGTGTAAAAAGAAAAGTTTATAAACAGATGTATTCAGATTGACGTTCTGATTGTTTCAGAAGTTCCAGTTGACGGAGGCTGGTCTGAATTCTCGGAATGGTCTGAGTGCTCGGCTGCATGCGGAGGAGGATCTCAAAGTAGAAGCAAAAGTTGTTCCAACCCTGCTCCAGAAAATGGAGGGGCTGATTGCGATGGAGACGATTCGGAATCTCAAAACTGCAACGCTGACCCTTGCCCCGTTGACGGAGGATGGTCTGACTTTTCTGATTGGTCTGAGTGCTCGGTTGCATGCGGAGGAGGATCTCAAAGTAGAAGCAAAAGTTGTTCCAACCCTGCTCCAGAAAATGGAGGGGCTGATTGCGATGGAGACGATTCGGAATCTCAAGACTGCAACGCTGACCCTTGCCCCGTTGACGGAGGATGGTCTGACTTTTCTGATTGGTCTGAGTGCTCGGTTGCATGCGGAGGAGGATCTCAAAGTAGAAGCAAAAGTTGTACCAACCCTGCTCCAGAAAATGGAGGGGCTGATTGCGATGGAGATGATTCGGAATCTCAAGACTGCAACGCTGACCCTTGCTCAGTTGACGGAGGTTGGTCTGAATTCGGGGAATGGTCGGAGTGCTCGGTTACATGCGGAGGAGGATCTCAAAGTAGAAGTAGAAGTTGTTCCAACCCTGCTCCAGAAAAAGGAGGGGCTCATTGCGATGGAGACGATTCGGAATCTCAAGCCTGCAACGCTGACCCTTGCCTTTGGAGAGACGACGGTAAATGTGGTCCGACGGTCCCCCTCGCGGATGGCTCTCCCAGTCAGTGTAACCCTGACCACCCATTAGGCGCTGTTTGCTGTTCTAAGTGGGGACGATGCACAAACAAACAAAAATGGTGTACTTGTCTTGCCTGCGTCAACTACGGCCGAAGTAAGTCTAAACATGAAAGGCAGAAACTCTTACTTGGCCGATTGAATAGTTGGTTAAGTAGTTATTCACTTATAGTTATAGTGGAAGGCCGATACTCTTCAACCAACTTTTCAATCAACCGATGCAAAGACACATGTACGCTAATTAGCTATCAATTTTCTTGGTTACCTTTTAAAAAGTGACTCCCCTGGTCCGTTATACACGTCTTTAAATAACCTCAATTATGATCGCAATAAGAACATTTTCTTCACATCACTTTTTGATCCCATTACAAGAACACTTGAATTTAACAGTAATTTTTTTATTAATGTTTCATTAACATCCCTTCACCTCAGAAGAATTAGCTCAAAACTTTTGGAGAGACGACAATCGATGTGGTTCGATGTTCCCCCTCCCGGATGGCTCTCCCAGTCAGTGCAACCCTGACCACCCAAAAGGCGCTGTTTGCTGTTCAAAGGGTGGACGGTGCTCATCCCAAGAAAAATGGTGTACTTGTCCTACCTGCGTCAACTACGGTCGAAGTAAGTGTTAACATGAAAGGCAGAAACTCTTTCTTTACTGTTTCTGTTTCTTTACGTCGATAGAATGGTTGGTTAAGTAGTAATACTTATAGTGGAAGGCCGACACTTTTCAATCAATTTTTCAATCAACCGATGCAAAGACACATGTACGCTAATTAGCTATAAATTTGTTTTGGTTACCTTTTAAAAAGTGACTCCCCTGGTATGTTATACACGTCTTTAAAATACCCACAATTATGATTGCAATAAGACCATTTTACTTCACATCGTTTTTTGCTCCCATTACAAGAACACTTGAATTTAACAGTTTTATTAACATCCCTTCACCTCAGAATAGAAGTTGAGAACATATCGTCGACTAGAAAAACAGCAGATGGGCGTAAACGAATTTGAAGCAGGATTTGGACAATTTCTCGTCGAGAGAGCACTAAGATTTTGATATTTGTAAAGAGGTCAACCATATTTGTTTGATATATGACACTAGTGCAATTCTGGGTTTGATCATTATTCAATACTGGAAGCTTATTTGTAGTTATTCGCTGTCATCTGTCACTGTCAGGAAATATGGATTTCATCCCCATTTATTATAGTAGTAGTACCCAGATCTGTACAATGCATTGAAAAAATGTACAACAAACATTTTCGTCTTGTGTATTTTTATCACTATTAATATCATAACTTATGTTAGTCAAGATGCAGATGACGATGATGATGGCCCTGACAATGTTAGCTGGCATTGGTTTGGCTGACGCAGAGATCTTCTGTAAGTTCAAGTTCATATTATATAATTTATTGAAAGACGTTTCTTTGATGTATTTTATAAGTACATTTATTTTGTTCGGTTTTGAAATTCGTATCGAGAATTTTTAGTGCTTCCGTATCAGTGTAATTTAATGATGACGTAATAATGATAAAGAAATTATTTTTTAAAAAGGAATCGGGAATTTGACGGATTTTTACATTCTGTTTGAACAATATCGATTAAACGACTTCAAACCGCGATTAATTTGGGACACTGTTTTTTTTCAAATCATCAGGTCTGTCAGAAGTTTTACAATACATTTACTGTAGTCTTTAAAAAACAACTATCATAATATTGTCCCTCACCAGCGGAAGAGATAGGGGAAAACTTAATTCTAACCCTGTCGTGTGATGATGGAGAACACCTAAAGATAGTGAGCGCAAAATACTGGGCACCTCATTCATGGTTCTGTAGTGATCAACATGATGCTTTTAGTGTAACTAGCGATTACTGCAATCATCAGGTTTGGAGACATTGAAGAAAATGTGTAATGAGACATAAAACATTGAAACTAATGAGATCATAGACAATTTAATTAGGACTGGACGTGTGAAAAGTTTTGATTTTAAATTCTTCACGAATCAACATTCTATTAAATTTCTAACTCCCAAAACGGTAAACCGTTTCGTCATCCTCACGACCTGCTGCTCTCACAGGAATCATGTTCGATAAACACGAGCCCGAATAGTTTATATGGTGATCCATGCTGGGGTGCGTGGAAGAAACTGGCAGTATCGTACACGTGCCAGACATGTGACGAGGGAAAACTGTTAGTTAAGGGGCCAGGGTGTATAGGTTAGTGATAATTAGTAAGGAAATAAGAGCAGCGCCTTACGAAATACAATATTTGTGTAAAAAGACAAGTTTATAAACAGATGTATTCAGATTGACGTTCTCATAATATGGGCAATAGAATCAGTGAACCTTACGACTTTTGTGGCCACTTAATTTTGTTTGCTGACAGTGCTGTTATAGTAGAGTTATGAGATAATAATTTGTTCAACCTCAGATCCCTGTGAAGGTGGAAATTACATTAACCAAGAGAACGGATGTACACCATGTGAAGAAGGAACATACAGCCCTGGAGGAAGTGCTTCATCGTGTTCTAACTGTCCTTCTGGGAAAGAAGTGGCACCTAGTTATATTGGTACTTCAGAAAGTGACTGTTCTTTCAGTAAGTAATTTTTAAAAGGAATCGGGAATTTGACGGACTTTTATATTTTTTTTGAACAATATCGATTTAACGACTTCAAACCGCGATTAATTTGGGACACTTTTTTTTCTTCAAATCATCAGGTCTGTCAGAAGTTTTACAATACATTTACTGTAGTCTGTTATACAAAACAACTATTATAATATTGTTCCACACCAGGGGAAGAGATAGGGGAAAACTTAATTCTAAACCTGTCGTGTGATGATGGAGAATACCTAGAGATAGAGAACGCAAAATACTGGGCACCTCATTTTTCGTTATGTACTATACTTGAAAATGCTTTTCCTCAAACTAGGGATCATTGCCGTTATAAGGTTTGGAGACATTAAAGAACATTTTTAATGAGACATAAATCATTGAAACTAATGAGATCATAGACAATTGAAGGACTGGACGTGAAAAGTATTGATTTTAAATTCTTCACGAATCAACATTCCTCTAAACTTCTAAATCCCAAAACGGTAAATCGTTTCATCATCCTCACGACCTGCTGCTCTCACAGGGATCATGTTCGCTAGACACGACCCCGGATAGATTCTATGTTGATCCATGCTGGGGTCAGTGGAAGAAACTGATAGTATGGTACAAGTGCCAGACATGTGACGAGGGAGAACTGTTACTTGAGGGGGCAGGGTGTGAAGGTTAGTGATAATTAATAAGGAAATAAGAGCATGTAAGAAATGAAACATTTTTGTGTAAAAAGAAAAGTTTATAAACAGATGTATTCAGATTGACGTTCTGATTGTTTCAGAAGTTCCAGTTGACGGAGGCTGGTCTGAATTCTCGGAATGGTCTGAGTGCTCGGCTGCATGCGGAGGAGGATCTCAAAGTAGAAGCAAAAGTTGTTCCAACCCTGCTCCAGAAAATGGAGGGGCTGATTGCGATGGAGACGATTCGGAATCTCAAGGCTGCAATGCTGACCCTTGCCCAGTTGACGGAGGATGGTCTGACTTTTCTGATTGGTCTGAGTGCTCGGTTGCATGCGGAGGAGGATCTCAAAGTAGAAGCAAAAGTTGTTCCAACCCTGCTCCAAAAAATGGAGGGGCTGATTGCGATGGAGACGATTCGGAATCTCAAGACTGCAACGCTGACCCTTGCCCCGTTGACGGAGGATGGTCTGACTTTTCTGATTGGTCTGATTGCTCGGTTGCATGCGGAGGAGGATCTCAAAGTAGAAGTAAAAGTTGTTCCAACCCTGCTCCAGAAAATGGAGGGGCTGATTGCGATGGAGACGATTCGGAATCTCAAGACTGCAATGCTGACCCTTGCCCAGTTGACGGAGGATGGTCTGACTTTTCTGATTGGTCTGAGTGCTCGGTTGCATGCGGAGGAGGATCTCAAAGTAGAAGCAAAAGTTGTTCCAACCCTGCTCCAGAAAATGGAGGGGCTGATTGCGATGGAGACGATTCGGAATCTCAAGACTGCAACGCTGACCCTTGCCCCGTTGACGGAGGATGGTCTGACTTTTCTGATTGGTCTGAGTGCTCGGTTGCATGCGGAGGAGGATCTCAAAGTAGAAGCAAAAGTTGTTCCAACCCTGCTCCAGAAAATGGAGGGGCTGATTGCGATGGAGATGATTCGGAATCTCAAGACTGCAACGCTGACCCTTGCTCAGTTGACGGAGGTTGGTCTGAATTCGGGGAATGGTCTGAGTGCTCGGTTACATGCGGAGGAGGATCTCAAAGTAGAAGTAGAAGTTGTTCCAACCCTGCTCCAGAAAAAGGAGGGGCTGATTGCGATGGAGACGATTCGGAATCTCAAGCCTGCAACGCTGACCCTTGCCTTTGGAGAGACGACAGTAAATGTGGTCCGACGGTCCCCCTCGCGGATGGCTCTCCCAGTCAGTGTAACCCTGACCACCCATTAGGCGCTGTTTGCTGTTCTAAGTGGGGACGATGCACAAACAAACAAAAATGGTGTACTTGTCTTACCTGCGTCAACTACGGCCGAAGTAAGTCTAAACATAAAAGGCAGAAACTCTTACTTGGTCGATTGAATAGTTGGTTAAGTAGTTATTCACTTATAGTGGAAGGCCGATACTCTTCAACCAACTTTTCAATCAACCGATGCGAAGACACATGTACGCTAGTTAGCTATCAATTTTCTTGGTTACCTTTTAAAAAGTGACTCCCCTGGTCCGTTATACACGTCTTTAAATAACCTCAATTATGATCGCAATAACAACATTTTCTTCACATCACTTTTTGATCCCATTACAAGAACACTTGAATTTAACAGTTATTTTTTATTAATGTTTCATTAACATCCCTTCACCTCAGAAGAATTATCTCAAAACCTTTGGAGAGACGACAATCGATGTGGTTCGATGTTCCCCCTCCCGGATGGCTCTCCCAGTCAGTGCAACCCTGACCACCCAAAAGGCGCTGTTTGCTGTTCAAAGGGTGGACGGTGCTCATCCCAAGAAAAATGGTGTACTTGTCCTACCTGCGTCAACTACGGTCGATGTAAGTGTTAACATGAAAGGCAGAAACTCTTTCTTTACGTCGATAGAATGGTTGGTTAAGTAGTAATACTTATAGTGGAAGGCCGACACTTTTCAAAGACATATGTACGCTAATTAGCTATAAATTTGTTTTGGTTACCTTTTAAAAAGTGACTCCCCTGGTATATTATACACGTCTTTAAAATACCCACAATTATGATTGCAATAAAGCAAAAAGACCATTTTATTTCACATCGTTTTTTTGCTCGCATTACAAGAACACTTGAATTCAACAGTTTTATTAACATCCCTTCACCTCAGAATAGAAGTTGAGAACATATCGTCGCTTAGAAAAACAGCAGATGGGCGTAAACGAATTTGAAGCAGGATTTGGACAATTTCTCGTCTAGAGAGCACTAAGATTTTGATATTTGTAAAGAGGTCAAACATATTTGTTTGATATATGACAGTGCAATTCTGAGTTTCATCATTATTCAATACTGGAAGCTTATTTGTAGTTATTCGCTGTCATCTGTCACTGTCAGGAAATATGGATTTCATCCCCATTTATTATAGTAGTAGTACCCAGATCTGTACAATGCATTGAAAATATTTACAACAAACATTTTCGTTTTGTGTATTTTTATTACTATTAATATCATAACTTCGAAAAACTTTTTTTATTTCTGTTCCATTTTATAATTCATGTTAATATTAAATAAAAGTTCAACGGAAAAATGTGTTTTGTTTTTTTTGTTTTATAGATCCCAAATTTTCGGATCAAGTTCGTCAGACTAGTTTTTATCACCTTAAACTATAAAAGCATGGGCCTTACGGGTATTTTCTGTTGCGTTTTTTTACCGTACAATGAATTGAAAATATTTGACCAAAACCCATAATAGGGCCGGTAAAGTGGACCACTGCCGGTGTCTCTCTTTCCCAAACAAAAGGAAATGATATTAATTGGAATGACCGTATGCAATTACAAAATGATACCGAGAATGAAATCGATCGCTCGCTTTTCCCATTCATTTACAATTGTAATAGATTAAGAAGAACTACCCGAAGGCAGCTGTACACTGTACAGTGTACTCGGTAATAAAGATTCAATAAACTTCAGCCAATTCACTAAATACTACTACTAGGTATTGACCCGAACGCAACCCAAAGATATTTTACAGCATGTGATTGATGTTAATTAATTACATTTTAATTAATTGCAACTTTTTACAATTTAACAGAAATTTAGAAGAAATTTAAACTTCCTGCAAAATTTCTCAAATATTTCCTCATCTGACTCTAATTTCGTTTAGGCGGACTCTAGATTTTCATTCACTACTGCAACTTTATATAGTTATAGTGAATGGTTATAGTGCGCCTGGTATAAGCTCTAATCAGCTCACTTCATAATAATAATATTAATAAATTATACTTTAACTAGCTTAGGGAAACATTTGAAATTAAATTTAATTGCTGTAGAACTTAACTTATTTAACGTATTTTAACGTATCTGTAATTGGTAATTCAAGAAATTCTAAGTAAAAGTAAACTTATGTTTTATACACGTCAGTAGACTATATAGTAGTAGTACGCGTGCCACGTACAAATTTGGCTCATTACCTAATACTATACATTACATAGCATATACTAGTAATAGTATACATTAAAATACAATTGCGCCGCGCATTCATTGAATGTACAGGCTAGCAGCCCGGTAGCTTTTTGACGGATGTTACTCGTCTAAATTTCTTCGAAGTAGCGCGTGCCGCTTTCTTCTCGAAATGGCCGAGGCAAGTACGTAGCCGTGCTACGAAGTAGCGCGCGCACCGGGCTAGTCCATTAACAATGATGGACAACTTGATTCACAATGTCAATCCTTCGCATCTCGGCGAGATGCGAAGGATTGACATCGTTAATCATTGATCATTGTTAATGATTTGGCCCAGCGCGCGCTACTTCGTAGCACTTGCCATCGAGAAGAAAGCGGCGCGCTACTTCGAAGAAATTTTGGACGAGTAACATCCGTCAACGTGAATCAACGCAAAACGCTAAAATCTAAATATGTCCTACCGTACCCGGGTACGTTCACATAGCCATGTGTATCGTACGCGTACTGCATGACGCGCTACTGCAAGCGAGAGGGCATTTGGTTAGAGCAACCGGGTACGGTAAGACATTCACATATTTTGTATAATTATATTTTAGCGTTTTGCGAACCAAATTTCGATGTTTTGCAGCTGAAGTCAGAACTTTTTTTTGAATGATCATTTAGCAAGGTCACTGAAGATGGTACAAGACAAAATTGAACTTGAGGAAATGAAAGTTCTATTCCCAAAGTAGGTAGTGCGCCATCGACAGCGAGCCGCGCGTGCCGACTGTAGGATGGTTTTTTAGCGATAATTTCGGCCAGCACAAAATTCTTGAAACAAATGCGTATTGAGTAACCTTCCCTTAATCCAATTTTAACAAAAATTGGTAAGCTTACTCATAGACTTACAGGGAAAGCTAAAGTGTCCGAAAAATTCCCAGCAAACTAAATAAAAGATCACAGCGTTTAAACTTTGCAAATTAATGTCGTTGTCATAACTACTAGTACTGGCTTTTACTAATTCGCTCGCCCAAAAATTTCACGTGACTTTGGTTTTTTCTTAAAATTTGGGCGAGCGATTTAGTAGGAGCGACTAGTACTAGGCTAAATGCAGCGTGCGAAAAGTAAACTTGATGTGACGCGCGACGACAAACGCGCTCCTACTAAATCGCTCGCCCAAATTTTAAGAAAATTCTTGTGAAAAGGCCCTTTAGGCATGAAAGTGATCTAAATCGGTGTATTTTTGGACGCTGATTCCGAATCTCCCCCCATGACGTAGGGTTAAAATGCTTCCCTGGAGAGTTATGGGCAAAAAACTGTTTTGGTCACGTGACAGGCTAGTAAAACGTGAATTCGGTTATTTAAGGCTCGGGTTAGGGTTGTCATACGTTGTATGACCCGCCGCGCACGAAGTGCGCGGCTCCCCCTGTAGCGTCGAAGACGCTACAGTGAAACGACGCTACAGTGAAACGACGCTATAGTGAAACGACCGTGGGGGTCACCACGTGATACAAGGTTAGGGTTGTAGTTAAGATTATGGATAGCTTCGGGGTTATGATTATGGTTAGGGTTAGGGTTGGGATTAGAGTTTATGTAAAACCGTTTTGCACGGCTGCAAAACCAAAAAAACCAAAGTGTCGTGAAATTTTTGGGCGAGCGATTTAGTTGACGGATGTTACTCGTCTAAATTTCTTCGAAGTAGCGCGCGCCGCTTTCTTCTCGAAATGGCCCGATGGCAAGTGCTACGAAGTAGCGCGCGCCGGGCCAGACCATTAACAATGGTCAAGCGATTTCGTAAAAGCCCCTCTGGCGAGCCCAGCAGGTGGTAAGGTTTTTTGGGTTTAAAGCATATCCAACCATCAAAAATTATGTTACAGCTAAAAGTAGCGTATTTTGCCCCATTTTCATCACTATATGATACATCAACTCCGATATCTTTGGATCACGTGGTGACCCCCACTGTCGCTTCACTATAGTGAGTTTCTACGATACAGGGGAGCCGCGCACTCGTGCGCGGCGGGTCATACAACGTATGACAACGATATCCACCAAATTTTTCGGACAGTTGTGAAAGCCCTATTGGAAGGTCGTCGCCAATTTTCAGAATGATCGAATTCAAGGAACTAAAGATATATCAGAATAATACGACAAAAATTAACGAATTTGGTCAAATTACGCGACTTTTACAGTTACTTTTGCTCCGAAAGCTGCGCACCATAAAATATGGCACCTAGGCGTCAGGCAAAACTCACTGATCTTTCCAAAAAGGTATAACAAGTTTTACCTGGGGACCTCACTCCTCAGTCTATCATGTTTATAAACATAGCCGAATAGAGATTAGGCGGAATGACGGGCTGAGCGCAGCCCAGTAAAACAAATTTGGTACTGTGAAAATTCTCATGCAGTCTCTACTTCTAGAAAACAATGGTAAAATTTTTAAAATCCGAGCAAGTTTATTTTTATCGTGCACCCCCTACCCAAAGAAAGCTTTGATAAACGGACAATCATCAAAACACAGAAAGGAAAATCAAAAAGAGATTTTGGATGATTTAAAAAAAAAAGCTTTTCTGCCGCGTGCCGTTTTGCGTTTCCTTGACCAAAATTTCGCAGTTTTGGCTGAATTTGTTACCAGTGACCAATCAGTGAGGTCAATGAAAGTGACACCTAGCAAGGTCACTGAGAACTAGCGTGCTAAAGATCACTCTACATACCAGGGACAAAAGGATTTCGCGATTATTTTGGCCAAAAATCGCGATACCGCGAAATTTAACAGGCTATACATTAAACTATACATGAAATTTGTCGCAAATAATGGGAAAAATCGCGATTCCGTGCATGCCGCGATTTCCTTTTGTCCCTGCTACATACAGTCGATCTTAACGAGATTGTTCTAAAAGGCCCCTCGACAGTTGAAACCAACTTTAATCGATGTATTTTTGGACGCTGATTCCCAATTACCCCCAATTGCCCATGCAATGACATAAGGTTAAAATTCTCCCCTGACGATTGACGAGATATTGCCAATAATAATATTATTGGCGAAAAAATGTCTCGATCACGTGATATGACCGTATAAGGAAGTTAGTCTAATTTCTCGTTAGAGTTATGGTTTCGGCATATGCGTTTGTTAAGGATTGGGTTAGGGTTTGACGGATGTTACTCGTCTAAATTTCTTCGAAGTAGCGCGCGCCGCTTTCTTCTCGACGGCACGAGCTACGAAGTAGCGCGCGCCGGGCCAGATCATTAACAATGGTCAAGTTAGGGTTAGAGTTGTGATCAGATTATAGAGGGTTAAGGTTTCGAATAATCGTTCAAGGCCAGCTAGAGAACGGGTTGAAAAAGTCACGTGACAGTTGAGTGTAGAGTGATTAATCATCATCCCACTGAGGATGACACAAGACAAAATTGAGGTAATGAAAGTTCTATTCCGAAAGGAAGCTTTGATAAACGGAAAATAATCAGAAAGGAAAAAGAGATTTTTGAAGAGACGCTTTTCTGCCGTTTCCTAATTCCTTGACCGAAATTTCGCGGTTTTGGCTGAATTTTTTACCAGTGACCAACCAAAGTGAGGTCGGTGAAGAGACGCTTTTCTGCCGTTCGGTGAGAGTAACACCTAGCAAGGTCACTGAGGATGGCACAAGACAAGATTGAGCAACTGAAAGTTGAAAGTTCTATTCCCAATCAAATTATTTATTCATAAATATGACTACCTTACTCGGGAACTATGACTGGGATAAAGTAGTGGATTTTGGAAAATTCCGCCATATTTTTCCCGGTCATTAATTTTCCCAGTCATAAATCAACCCGCTATAATATTCCCGAGTAAGGTAATTAATTCGTTGCATACCAATAATTAATTTATCCACACTTATGATAAATTCAGTCACAATTATGATTGATTGACGACAAGTAAAAGTATTAACTTATAAGAACCAGTAAATCAAATAAGTTTTAAAATATTTACATTGTCAAAAAAAACATTACAACACTGTTCAGAGGTATATAATCAGCAGATATATTCAAATTAACGCTGTTTTCTGTTAAAAGTAATTAACAGCCAGTATATCTATATTCGGCATTATGCATTATTATTATTCTACGTCAAAGTGTTGTTTCCAATCATGATAAGAAGGTTAAGAGCCTTGGATCACATAATTAAAAACAAGACTGCAGTTAAATTACAAAACTAATTTTTTATTAATTAAGGTAATTTAAGTAGAGAATTAGTTTTCTTTGTTATCTAATCGGAGTCTATCGTTCTGATTTAAACATCTAATATCTATTAGTATTAAATGCCAGCATGAAGATTATGGTTAATGACGTGAAAGTAATAACTAAAAGCAATATTAATTAATATGTCGAAATCACGATAGTATATTAATTATTAAAGCTATCTTGTATGCATCATAGAATGAAATAAGTCACATTTTTCATAACATATTCTCGTCGTCAAATATCAATAACCAATGGTAACTAGCAAAATTGCTATAGAAAAGTCCTTACCATTTACAGTGAAAAGTAAAAGAATAAATAAATAAAAATTATCATATAATATATCATTTTCAAGATAAAAATATTATACATGATTTCATTAAAACAGCAATTGCTACTGTGTTACACTTTATAAGCGATACATGCAGTTAGTGCAGGGCCAGCGTGTTTGACAAGCAGTTTGACTTACTATTAGTAAATCAAACTGCTTGTATTTACTGTAAATTACCCAAATTACTTATTTACGGTAAAACGCCGCAAACCGAACTTGGGAAAAATTCATGATCAGACCAGCTAAATTCACTTCAATCTAACATCGATTATTTATTTTTTGGGCAACTTATTTCATTTCCAGGTGAAATCTATATTTTCATGAAATAAAGCTGGTTTGTCGCTTGAGGTATCCTCGCAAATTAGCAGTGTTATTAAATTGATAACAAAAACGCCTCTTTTTGTATCAATATCATAGGCCCATATCAGGTGACGCACTCATGTGTCACGTGTGCGTCACGAGTGCGTCACGTGTGTAACACAGTAAACCAATCATTGTGCCTGTGGCGCGCTAGAGAAATAAATATATCAAGTCTCACATCCATGCTTAATTCTGGATTCAAATACAATCAAAATAAAGGTCAGAGAAATCATCACTCGTCATTCTACAGTGGCCCATTCGGGTGAGTTTGATAATCTAATCCTAAAGTTGTTTCGTCATTCAACTCCAGTCAAGGTAGATTCTAACAATGTGTATCCTATTAATTCCTATTAAATCTACCGGTCTCCCAAGTTTCGTGAGACATTTTCTCGAACGAGCAGTAGGATTTTACGAAATAGACGGGATTGTACGCAGCCGACACCTTTCAACTCAAAAGAAATCAGTATAGATAATCGGGCACTAAATAAAATCATCTCGTTTTCAGGTTGCGTAGGATGGTTTATTTGAGGCCATTTGATCGTTCTTACTTTTGTTATGTGAGCATACTGCACTGATTGCTACTGTAGGGGATTGTAAGGGTATGCTTACTTATACTACTGCGGCGTACAGACACGGCGTACAGACGCGGCGTACAGACGCGGCGTACAGACCTATAGTTATACTCGCTCGGAGTTTCTGTGATTGGGGCACGCCGATACCGACTTCTTGTGAATAGTTCCAGGTTGTAAATCAGAGCTCCTAATGACAGTTCTATTGTTGGGGTCCCGCGGGATATAAGGAGGAGGTTCTGATGACGTCATGTGGTGGAGTGATGACGTCATGTGGGGATGGTTGACACGTGAAGGGTCTGGGATGGGGTGGGTCACGGAGGCGGTGATGGGTTTTAGTTGGGTGTGGGAGTAAGGGGTCCCGTCACGGTATCGGAGTGATTCAATGCTGCTGAAATAAAAGAGTTGTCAGGACTGAAATGGAAAAGAGAAAGGAAGTCATGTTGAGATTTAGATCGTTAATTTGAAGATAATTCGAATACAATTTAGCAAACAATAAAAGGATGAACTTACCCGCTCTTGTATTTTCTGTAGTGATGCATGCTGATTACAAGGACAACAATAATCAGTAAGCACATAAAGATTACCACAATGATAATGTACATCGCATCTCCTGTAATAATAAAACATTCAAATAAAGATGGGCTACTACTAGTACTATATATTAGCCTTTTCCAGAACTTCCATTGCATTGGCGTTAAAATTGTATTTACATCAGTGTATAATAGATAACAAGCAATAATTGAATGACACGTGATCACATCACGTGACCTACCTTTGTACCAAGCCTGACCAGGGGGGGTCTTCTTACAGAGTTGACCACGTAGTTTACTATCTGATACAGTGTGATCCTCTGGACACTCACTCACGCACTTGTGCTCTTCTGTGTAGAAAGGGTTCTTTAATGTTGGGCAGGCTTGATATTTTTACAGTTTTTTTGTAGTTAACGTAATAGGGCAGGTGCGTAATGGGGCAGGTACGTAATGGGGCAGGTACGTAATGGGGCAGGTACGTAATGGGGCAGGTACGTAATGGGGCAGGTACGTAATGGGGCAGGTACGTAATGGGGCAGGTACGTAATGGGGCAGGTACGTAATGGGGCAGGTACGTAATGGGGCAGGTACGTAATGGGGCAGGTACGTAATGGGGCAGGTACGTAATGGGGCAGGTACGTAATGGGGCAGGTACGTAATGGGGCAGGTACGTAATGGGGCAGGTAAGTAATGGGGCAGGTACGTAATGGGGCAGGTACGTAATGGGGCAGGTACGTAATGGGGCAGGTACGTAATGGGGCAGGTACGTAATGGGGCAGGTACGTAATGGGGCAGGTACGTAATGGGGCAGGTACGTAATGGGGCAGGTACGTAATGGGGCAGATACGTAATGGCCAATGGGGCAGGTACGTAATGGGGCAGGTACGTAATGGGGCAGGTACGTAATGGGGCAGGTACGTAATGGGGCAGGTACGTAATGGGGCAGATACGTAATAGGGCAGGTGCGTAATGGGGCAGGTACGTAATGGGGCAGGTACGTAATGGGGCAGGTACGTAATGGGGCAGGTACGTAATGGGGCAGGTACGTAATGGGGCAGGTACGTAATGGGGCAGGTACGTAATGGGGCAGGTACGTAATGGGGCAGGTACGTAATGGGGCAGGTACGTAATGGGGCAGGTACGTAATGGGGCAGGTACGTAATGGGGCAGGTACGTAATGGGGCAGGTACGTAATGGGGCAGGTACGTAATGGGGCAGGTACGTAATGGGGCAGGTACGCAATGGGGCAGGTACGTAATGGGGCAGGTACGTAATGGGGCAGGTACGTAATGGGGCAGGTACTTAATGGGGCAGGTACGTAATGGCGCAGGTATACGTCTGATGTTAGATAAACCAATTCTTTAACCTGGTCCTAACAGTAAACTTAAAAACTCTGATTCTGACTCAAACCTCATAGTAAACATCACATCTCTACTCACATCACTCTCAAGAAGGACAATAATAGTAAAGATAAGATAATATATTAGAGATAGTAACCATAGTTACTATGGTTACTATGGTTACTACGGTAGTACTGACCGTAGTTAAGGAAGAGTTGATCAGGACAGCTAGTACAGACATTGTAGTCAGTACAGGAGGCACACGTCACGTGACAAGGCAGACACATTGTTTTGGAGGTGTAATACCCGAACTCAGGACACTCCTCTACACATGTCTTGGATCCCGTGTCGTCTGTGGAGTGAGGGGGAGTTGAGGAGGGTACTGTAGCCCGAGTTAACTTTCAAAATCGCACAATTTTATAATACAGTGCAATTTTACAATACAGTACAATTTTATAATACAGTGCAAAAGTCATATTTTTTGAGTTTCCTTGTTTCTAATCTGCTGTTTTGAAGAACCTCTAACATAAATACATAAATCTTACCTGATGAAATTAGGGAAAAGTGTTCACATTGCTGTGTAGAGTTGGTTGTGTACTTTGTTCCGTACAATATCAGTTCCACGTACGTTAGCTCACCTGCCAACAACAACTATCAGCAATCAAAATTAATCTCTGGAACAAAAGTTAAACATTCTGCGAACAAAATAAATCGAGTCAAAAGCAATGACTATCAACCAAACTTTTAAAAAAAAGAAAAAAAAGGGGAATATTCTCACCGTCGCCCTTGCTCTCGATGGTAAGAGTCCACTGCCCAGGTGCAACCTCTCCCCACATCTGCACGGAAAGGAAACTCCACTTGAAGAAACCCTGGTTATTTGTGTCAGACGGCCGTTCTGTGAGCAGAGCTGACTCTGTTCCGGCTGGAGATTCTAGGATTATCTTGAGGGAACCTGGAACATTGAATTAATATATTATTACGATCAGAATTATCTAAGAGTTTCGTTTAATAATTATTATAAACCCTGTGAAGTGGAAAAAGGTCAAATGTTACTAAAAGGATAATTACAGCAATACATCACATTTGATTTATCAGAAAGCTTATTAAAGAATGTTGATTAAAGAATGCTTAGTAATGAATTTATAAATTCGTTACTAAGCATTCTTTAAAAAATTCAAAATCGGTATCCATTGTATATTGTCTATTTCCAAACTGTCGTACTCCTGCAAATACCTCTAAAATCGTGGTTGACACTCAGGACAACTTGGACATGTTCCAACACAGCGACCTCACGTGAGCTCCCTTTACAAGCGTCAGTTGTTATCCGTACCTCCAACTTCTGTCCCTCTTGTTTCCTGATCTGAGCGTTCCTGACAGCACAAACACTAATTATTCATTAATTACTAATTAATTACTAATTAAGAGTCAATTGGTGCTTGCTATCAGTCGAGCACGGCTCCATTATTATAGGCCTCGTAGAGATAATCTTTCTAGCTAGTCCGTGAGTGTGATTAGAGCAAACAAAAATGAAAAATAAACTAGCGTTGTCAAAAACAGAAGACAATGTTTGGTGCTATACTATGTCTTGTACTGACTCGTGAGCGAGAGATTGTCGGTCTGATACAATGGAACAAACATGTTGTTCTCCCACGTTGATCCAAGTTTTTGCAGTTTCAACCATTCTCAACGAGTCTAGAATTCCGAAGCCTATCTTGTTGTTGACCCGCCTGGCAGTAACATTTGATAAGTGCGTGATATTGTCACGTGATATTGTCACGTGATATTGTAACGTGATATTGTCACGTGATATTGTCACGTGATATTGTGCGTGATATTGTGCGTGATATTGTGCGTGATATTGTGCGTGATATTGTGCGTGATATTGTGCGTGATATTGTCACGTGATATTGTGCGTGATATTGTGCGTGATATTGTGATATATATTGTGCGTGATATTGTGATGCATACCACGGTGTTTTGATAGGGATTCCGCCATGTTCAAAATCTAGAATAATCGTCACAATGATAATCCATTCTGCGACAATTTTAATTTCGATAGGAAATCGAGACAATGGCTGAATGGAATGTAATATGTATCGTCTGGCTTTAATAAGAATGGTGTGTCGCTTACCTGCCAGCACCGTTAACATCAGAGTTGTCGTGAGTAGGATGAGTTGAGCTCTCGACAATAATGTGCTGTACATCCCTCCACCCTAACTCCGGACTGAAGGCAGATAATTGGTTTAATTGCTAATTAATTAGGGTGATGAACATTTAGTGATTTTGAAAACAGGGAGGTGTTAATTGGTAAATTGGCTGTTAGCGTTGACTAACTTGGCACTGAGAGCGAGTGCGATGACTCCTGCAGCTAGGGGCGCTGCAGCAGATGTACCGCCGTGCTGTTCAGTGCAACCTGAGTTCAGATCCGTGGTGGCCTGACGAATGTAGTTTTAATTTGTTATATTGATCAAACTTCTCCGGGTTAATTTTCTACGTTATTGCTATGGAGAGGAAAGTAGTGATGGATGAAGAAATATAGACGAGGGTTCTAGATCTTATAATAAAGAAATGTGACAGCCAACACAGGAACAAATGGGAATTGTACATGTTAGCAACTATGTGTACTAAAAATAGTTTTCTAAGGTTTTTATGCAGGGGAGTTTTCAGGCACTCGCTACTTACAATCCTGCGCTCGTTGTTGGTACCGGAACTGTATGCTGCCGCCAATGTAGCACTACATTCCTCAACATAAGCCGGTATTTGGCCCTTATCGTTAACCGCACTGATACTGTAAGGTACTGTCGTTACTTCCTTTACACTTTCTCCCGTAACGAAAGTGTAATAACAAACCTTTTTAATTTTTAACTTTTTAACTCAATTCTAAATTTTATCTGTTTCGTCACAGATGTGAAACAGTTTATCGTCGCGGAGATTTACTGGTAAGGCGACTAACAAAACGATTAACCAAACTAAAAGGTATAGAAGTCCAACCTTATGGTGTAGATGGAGCTGCAGTAACATTTGATAAGTGCGTGATATTGTCACGTGATATTGTCACGTGATATTGTCACGTGATATTGTCACTAAAAGATATAGCAGTCCAACCTTATGGTGTAGATGGAGCTGCAGTAACCATCACAGTTACAGTTATCCTTGTTTAAACCACCATTGCCGCTAGCCCACACGTATATTGAACCTTTTCCTTCCCTTCCCTGATAAGTCAGTTCATTAATATGTAAAGTAATAACAAGTGCTCGCCTCTTGTTCCATGGTAAGACTCTAAACTTTAAGACTCTAAGTTTTAAGAATTATTTTAGAGTTTCAAAAGGATTGCTTAGATCATTAACAAATTAAACACATGTTTGTTATGCCTGGGGACAACGAACTCCCTCTAGCCAGTCTTAAGCTAGTCGCCCTGAATCCTGATGAAACAATGAGCTGTCTGTAACATGAATCAATTAAGAAATATCATTAACTTAACTTATGCAACTACTACATAGCTATTCCAGTACATACAAGATTACTATTAACTTTAAGACCGTTTAGGCGTTTACGTCAGCATGATGAATCAATTCGAGTAAGATGTTGTAATATGGTATTTAGAGATATCTTTTAGGATATCTTAGTTTTAGTATAACGTTTAAGGGACGTAGAATTTAGTATGTGTTTCCGGGTATATAATAACCAATGTTTTATTATGTTCGTATTTGGGAGTTACACATTTTGAGTGTAAGTCGGTTGGCTGGCAGACCTGCTGTCAGACCTACTGTCTGGAATGAGCCGTCTGCTCACCTTTGCACCTGACTTACAGCCAGGCCTGTGGTTGGTCCTCGCGGACGCAGGGTGACTGCTAGTGGAGTGCTCATTGGCGAGACGGCGTGTCACGTGGTGCAAGCAGATGCGTTGTGCCGTCACGCAGTGTGGCGTGACGAGTTTTGAGAGTATACCCGGAGAGCCGGATGTGGAGAGCTCACTTCTTAGTTGCCCCTTAATCATTTGAAGGGATTCTAATTGACGATAGCCAGTCTGACTGAGCACTATCTTTTGTGATTAGACACGTCGAGTGATCTATAATCACGTCAATTGACTAGAGCTTGACTAGCATACACTAAACACTAGGAGACCTGAGGAACGGAGACAACCTGATCGTCTAGGATACAACGTTAGACTAGTTACGGATCTCATAAAACTCTTCAACCAGTAGAAGACGAGGAGATGCCCGGATAGGGAAGTACACTTACTTTTGGAATCTAGTTTCAGAACAGTAATGTCTTACTCGCATAGATAGACTTTCTATTTAGTACCTTACTTAGGTATAACACGTGTATCTTTCAGAACAGTACTGATAGGGATATTAGGATCTTTACTCGCAACACGAACCGTTCAGGGCTGCTTTAGTGGCGGAAACGTAGAAACTTTCGAATTTATTTTGACTTCTCTGTTTGCTTGTCAAGGACGTTTTAGAGATTCCGATACATCTCTATTTAATGATGAAGACTCAACACCAAAGACTCTACAACTTGGTGCAAGAGGGAAGTATTTGAAAGTTTTGGAAAGTTTTGAAAGATTTGTGGAAGTCAATTTCAGTTTTAACTTTAGGATTTTGAGGATTTAAATTTAATGCACAGGGTTAGGGCCGTGTATTTTATTTTGAGACTTGACTTATTTTTAAGTATTGGACTTTTGATGCGTGGGAGCATTAAAATTTGATTTATTGAAAAGGGCGATTATTTTATTGTTTTAAAATATTCGAAAAAAATTTTTGGGTAGAGATGTTGTAATATGGTATTTAGAGATATCTTTTAGGATATCTTAGTTTTAGTATAACGTTTAAGGGACGTAGAATTTAGTATGTGTTTCCGGGTATATAATAACCAATGTTTTATTATGTTCGTATTTGGGAGTTACACATTTTGAGTGTAAGTCGGTTGGCTGGCAGACCTGCTGTCAGACCTACTGTCTGGAATGAGCCGTCTGCTCACCTTTGCACCTGACTTACAGCCAGGCCTGTGGTTGGTCCTCGCGGACGCAGGGTGACTGCTAGTGGAGTGCTCATTGGCGAGACGGCGTGTCACGTGGTGCAAGCAGATGCGTTGTGCCGTCACGCAGTGTGGCGTGACGAGTTTTGAGAGTATACCCGGAGAGCCGGATGTGGAGAGCTCACTTCTTAGTTGCCCCTTAATCATTTGAAGGGATTCTAATTGACGATAGCCAGTCTGACTGAGCACTATCTTTTGTGATTAGACACGTCGAGTGATCTATAATCACGTCAATTGACTAGAGCTTGACTAGCATACACTAAACACTAAGAGAACGCGGTTTTCTATAAAGAATCTTCGTCCAGGTCTAGCATAAATTATAAAACTTATTGTATGGTAACTCTGTGACGGCTCTCCACAACCCGGTTTCAGACACGGTAGTCAGATCTTGGGCCTTCCAGCCCTTATGCAAAATTAATAATAATACGGAAGCTAGACAGCGGTATATCAAATGACTCACATATCTGACGCCGTCCTCAAATGCTTTCTTCACCAGGAGCCCTGGGCCGTCCATCTTTTTACCATCATCCACTGGCCCCCAGCTAGAGCTGTAAATATCAATCTTTTCTGTTTTAAACCTTAAAGCTTGAGCCTCCATGGAGTCCTCGACTTTGTTTTTTAGCATTCTTATTCCTGGAGTAATTGTGAGTTGTGTTAGAAATAAATTGTGATCAACAAATTACCAACTCATCTATTTTTGGTCGACATTCTGACAATCTAAAATGACAAACAAGCATGCTTCTGTGAACAATAACAAGCTGCGCGCGCCGCGCGTAAATTGTGCTTGCAGTGAAAAACGTCAACAAGAATACACTTGGCGCGTTCCATTCTCAATGAAAAAGTGACCACACTCGTCCCACTTAGCACCTGCAATTTTAGCGTTGTAAGCCACTCCAACGCCACAAACATCGTTCTTGCTTGCAGCTACCTGACCAGCACATCTTGTACCATGACTGAAATAAATTCGAACGATTATATTCCCAGACCGGGTAACCATATCCTTTTATTCGATCAATTTAACAATTCCAAACCTTAGTTTATTGATAAAAAGAAACCGAATCTGTCTAATAATAACATATAATATATATATATATAATCTAATAACACAACTTTTGAACTTTCAACAACAGAAAAGTATTGATATTGAACATACTCTACATCTTTGTCAGCCTGCGAGGGTATGGGTGTTGGATCGTCATCGTCATCCAAGAAATCCCAACTAACACTACCTGCCTAGAGAAAATAATATTCAAAACGTAAATAAGTTGGAAAAAACGTAAAAATGATGAGTATCAAGAAAATGAACACAACGTAAGAAAATCAATGCATGGTAATTAGAAAGAACCCGCATGAAATTATCTGGAATACAAAAATCAGAATACCGTACCTAGGTGAAATATTTACCCTATTGAATACCCTATTGTTTGGATTTGCGGGCGTGTAATACAGTAATGTACGTGTATTGGGAGGTAATTCCTGGAGTTGATACTATATCTAGGAATGTAGCTATATTGTTCGTTTACAGCAGGCATTTAAGAGGCTGGAGGATCATTTAAGAGGGGTACAATTTCGGGGGTGTAGGCATGTAAGTATGCGGGGAGATTTGATACCTAAGAATGTATTGGGTTCAAATACGTGGTAATGACAAATGATTAGGTAAGTATCCCAAAATACGTTTAATGCTCCCCTTCAAAAATTGGGCCGTATTAGATAATAGCCGTACAAATTGTTAGCGGCTTTGATGTGAAAATGTCGCTCAAGACTGGTAAACTTAGTAATCGTCGGGACGTGACACGAGATTACACAGGGCTTCTGGTTGGTTGGGTTTAGGCACGTGAGTGGTGTAAGTGGCTGTGATTGGTTTACTCACATAGTTATCCTTGATGTCTGGATGCGTGTGTTCAACCCCTGGAGATAAATAGGTCACGCCAGTGTAACACCGCCACTCCTCACAGCGTGTTTTAACCATATAATATTGTGTGCAATACCCGTAATAAGACTTATATTATATACTCAATACTTATATACTTATAAAGGAAACAGACAACATCCTTTTAGAAAGACCACTTAGCGAGACCTTTTATTTCATTTTCATTTCATAACTGAGCTAGACGCCATAAAAACAGACACATCAACTGTAACCAATCAATAACCCCGACCACACACAGACACACTCGTATTATATGTAATATATATTTGTTATATAAATATTATTTACCATCGTCGAGGATAGCTACGATTACACCTTGCCCTGTTATATTGTTCGCCCAAACCGGCAGTACGTTCAGGTCCTTTCCGTACACTTCTCTGTTGTACTGCAAGATAAAGGGTGAAAGGATTTGAACTTTAAACAATTGTGGGTTAGTAATGAAACTTCTCCGTCAATATCAACTAAGATCAGACAATATGTTAATAAGAACTAGACTTTCATTGAACATGAGTTCGTTTTAGACAGAAATTTTGATACATTCCGAGTGATTTTAAAGAATGTAACCGACAATGTTGGTTACACTTCAACAATATTGCAAAGTACTGAATATTTAAAGTCATGTGCAAAACCGACTTGAACACACAGAAATATTCGGAAGACTTTGAAGAGCTCCCGGTTTAACTACTTCATATCACCTTGTTTTTAACCTAACCGCTGTCCTGAGATTGTGATTGGTTCGCATCATCACATTAAAACGTTACAACTAACCCTTGTGAGCATTCCAGCTCTCCAACCCTAATTCAGGACCCATTCTAAACCCTCTAAACCCTCGCTAAACTAAACACACCCACAGAGATTTTGAATAAATTAACTTTCCCCAAAGCTATAATTTGTAGGGCGTGATATCGGCGAGCTGCACATATGCTGACTTTATAAAGGAGTACAATAACAGCCGCTGGAGAGGGAGTTTAATAAGCTGGATACAAATTCAATACCAGTGACGTCATGAATAGAGTACATACGGGGGATATTCAATTTACAACTTTAATGATACTAATTACTGATATATATATATATATATACATATTTGTGTAGTAGTACACCTCCCCGCTGATGGATATAGACTATAGAGGTGTACTTACATTGTAGAGTTAGAGAGATACTCACTGGGTTCTCGCTGAGTAGCGTAGTAAGTTTTGTTAGTTTTAGTGTGATTATAGTGTGATTCCTTAAGTGATTATTAGTTTGATTATATTGTGATTATAGTGTGATTATAAGAATGATTATAGTGTTATGCATTAGTGTCTTAGTTAATGTTATGAGTACTATCAAGTATTTTATATTTACTGACGGTATCATTCAGTATTTTTTGTCAAGTATTTAAATAAGGTAAACAATTATAATACAGTAAAATCCCCTTTTTACCGCGGAGAGGCGGAGTTTGAGGGAAAGTAAACAGCCGCGGTAAATCGAGGTTTGCGGTAAATCGGGGTTACGGTAAATCGGGGTTACGTTTGTTCACATCATGTAAATTAAGCCCTATTTGGGGGAAGGAAAAGGAAGAAATCGGGCCGCAGTAAATCGTGGTTTTTCTACATATAATAAAACCTGTAAACCGAACATGACCCAAAGTCAAAATCGTGCATCACGATGCGAAATCCTTTTAAGAGGAAATATGTTAAGGGATGATATGACGGAAATAACGGGAACGACCGGCATATTTATTTAAACAATGATTCTGGGATTTGATTTATAACGTCAATACTAAGAGTGAAGGAGTACGTTAATTATAAGGTAAACATTAGAGAATACGCAGAAAATAATGTTTAAAATATATCAGTTCCACATATTAATTCTCGCTCATTTAACATTGATTCCCCACTGTTTATATCCATTTTGATTTCAGTACTAAGGCACCAACTTATGGTTAGGCAGATCACAACATGTTATTCTCTCGTGGGCTGTAGGCCCAACCCCTCCTTTTTCTTGAATAACAAATACTAAATACTTAGCAAATACTTACCAAATGCCATTGTCGAGTGAAGATGGGGTCGTTAAACGTCGCTGCCAGAGCGTTCAATCCCTGCACGTCAGCAGATCGTCTGTTACCGCTCGGTGGCTCCCTGGCTGAGCTGCCACCTCGTGGCTCCCTTGCCGAGCTGCCACCTCTTTTCACTCTTACTTTGGGGACTGATACCTCCGCTTCCAGCACCTGGAGTTGAAATATAGGTTATACATCAAACCAGGAAATTGAGGTGTTATAGTTTTTGAAAATGTGAAAAAAGTAAGAAATTCATAATCATTGAGGACAAGGAAGTTCTAGAATAAATTTAGCATTTAAATGCAGTATTCTACAGTAGAACCACGATTTACCGCGGAATTTTGGGAAAGGAAACAGACGCGGTAAATCAGGGTTTGCGGTAAATCGGGGTTTTACTGTACATTTATTTATGAGCACGAAAGAAATATTAAAGCTGCTATCCCTTTTTCTTGGTTTCTTAATTTATTGGTAGGTATATAATGTAACCTTGACACTCAGTTCATTACCATCATAAATATGTAACATGATTTCATATGTTTAATTTGTCAATATGTTAAATCTCATATTCAAGTCATGGGTTGGTGTTAACAGGGTCAAAAGATAACCATGACTAAAGCAAGCGTCATTCTAGAACTCTAGAAGAAACTGAGAAAGAAAGCTATGAGGGAATACAACATATTAATGGTAAAATGTAATTTCAATTCAACAGCCAAATTCTTATCTTAAAATCAGATTATTACATTATTTTTGAATAAGAACGATGATAAGCTGACAAATTTTGAGATTCCTAACAATATTGAATTACCCGAATACCATTGTTCCGGAATGAATGATGATTAAATTCTAAACCTAAACTGACATACCTATAAATACCTTACATTTCCTCCCAACATCATGTTACACATAAATTCTGCAAACAATTACACAAATCTTCAAGAAGGCCAAGGCTTAAAGTACTTCTAATTACCCCAAGCTATGCATATTAATTATGCATCATTACTCATTATGTATGCAACACACGGTCACGTACCATACCATATATCCCCCTAGACAACATTATTTCGTGAACTTATCCGAGTGTGGTGAAATTGAGCGCCTCAACAAAATACATGACTTAATACATTTGGATTTCAACACGTTAGAGGCTGAGCTCTGATGTATTATTATAACTGTATAGAATATATTATAAGAGTATTGCAGGACTGGGGAGTACGTAATGCAACATGGTATCATCTCCACACTGTAGTAGTATACAATACTGTGTATCCTACTACTACTGTTGTATCCTACAACTGTTGTATCCTACACCAAGTGTTGTAACTTGTATCCTACAACTATAGTATCCTACACATCTGTAATATACTACACCAAGTGTTGTAACTTGTATCCTACAACTAAAGTATCCTACACCAAGTGTTGTAACTTGTATCCTACAACTAAAGTATCCTACACCAAGTGTTGTATCCTACTACTACTGTTGTATCCTACAACTAAAGTATCCTACGACAGCTGCAGTATCCTACACCAAGTGTTGTATCCTACTACTACTGTTGTATCCTACAACTAAAGTATCCTACAACTATTATAGTATCCTACACCAAGTGTTGTATCCTACTGCTACTGTTGTATCCTACAACTATAGTATCCTACAACAGCTGCAGTATCCTACACCAAGTGTTGTATCCTACTACTACTGTTGTATCCAGTGTGATCCTACTACTACTGTTGTATCCTACAACTATAGTATCCTACAACAGCTGCAGTATCCTACACCAAGTGTTGTATCCTACTACTACTGTTGTATCCTACAACTAAAGTATCCTACAACAGCTGCAGTATCCTACACCAAGTGTTGTATCCTACAAATAAAAGACTGCAACGACTACACAGTACACACTGGTACATTACGCTAGTTGAGATAGCAGACGTTACAGGCCAGGACAGTGGTGTGATATTGGACGGTAGCTCTGCTTGATGTGGCGCGGAATGTGTGATATATGTGTGTGTGTGGTAATAGTTCAGGTCGTGCTCGTGGTGGAGTATTTGAAGTATGCAGAGAGAGAGAGAGAAGGAGAGAGGAGAGCAAGCTATCAGTTGGTGTAGAAACTTAAAATGTAGTATGCTCCTTTCTTCTGATGAATTATAAGATCATAGTTCGTTATTTGACAGGCTATTTGTAATTTGTCACTGTGACCATTATTACAGCACATCATATTGTAGAGACGGGTTCTGCTGAGAGAGCTTAGTAATTTAATTTAAACGGCCAGCCTGTAACCTGAGTATTTAATGAGTGAATAGTCAGTATTATATAATGAATAACTGAGTAACGTACTGAGTATCACCTCACCACATACCCCAAGCTGGCCCTTGAATTTCTGTTGAAAGCAAAAAATTTGGAGATTCTGATGGAAAAAAGTTGGTTTGGGCTACCAAGGTCAAGCTTCAAGGAGCGGCCATTAACAATCAGTTGGCTGAAATTCATGTCTAAGATGTCTCATTAATAAAAAATGCGTCCAAAACAAGCACGATATAAAGATACCGGAAAGCCGGCACGGTTTCCTATAGAGTCACCAATTAAACGCCATGTTTCTAGATCTTTCCATCGGTAGTTCTTGTAAAACGGAAAATACTTCGGATTCCTTATTGACATGACTCAATAATCAATATATGACTCAATATAATATGACTCAATGATAGACAATTTACAATTTTAATTCACGAAAATAAGCAAGTTTAAAGACTGTAATTTAGAATTGTTGAGTTTGTGGCAGCGTTATTCCGATAACTTGTCGGTTCATCACACACCCAGCAAACTTATAAATTATTCATTTAACCCCTATTACGTAAAGATGATGTTATTTAAAAGGCAAGTAAATAACAATATTAATGTACATCAGAGTGTCTGCTTTTCCCAGAACCCACCCCGATTCCCCGAAACCGCACAGTTTATCCTATATTTGAGATCAGTTATTTTCTTTGTAGATGTACCCACCATAACGGCTGTAAATTAACGTAAAAGGTAAGATTGGATGTTAGAAGCAGACTGTGTTCTGTGCTGCTTCATACAGTGCTTTGTAGACGAGATAACTCAGATATTACAGCAGATGACGGAATTACCGGGGATGGTCGTGGTGTTTTGGGATAGGATTTTGTGATATCTGTACTCTCAGATCTTACTGGCTGATACGACCAGAAAACATTCAGCTTTCTTTATTTTACCTTAATAATGAAGGAGTTATCCTCTTACATCATCCCAAATTATCTCACAATTTCAAAATATTTATAATTTAATAATGACGGTTTCAACATTTTTACTGTCTTGTTTACTGTCATTTCTGAGTTGTCTAGCCTACAAACAGAGGCAACATGTAAGTGCGGCGAAATTTATATATAAATATTATAAAAATATTATATAAATATTAAACATAATATATATTATATTTAGTCACGTTTTATCTTAAATTTCTTTGTCGGAAGATCTCAAATTTACTTGACACTAAAGTTTAATATTTTGACTACAATAGAATTGTCTGAATCTTTCATTCAGTATAGTCATGTTATGTATAGTCTTGTAATGTATAGTCAAGTTCAGTATAGTCAAGTTATGTATAATCACATGTATAGTCAAGTTAAATAACACTGACACTCAAACCAACATCGGCACAGTTTGCAGCGCTTGAGAAACGATTGTCATTATTTTAATATTTCTAAGGAGTCTAAGGCTCTAAGCTATTTTTAAGCCGCTCTTATGTTGTCTAATGATAGAGTCTATCACATTTTAGTATCTCATTGTAACAATTTTAGATACATAACGTTACACAGGCTAACAATAAATTCGCACGTGTATTTTTAATATTCTTATTAAACACTCGCGAATATTTTTATCTTTTATCAAAACCCGTTTGTATTTTTATCTCATATAATATATTTATTTTCCTCCCACACCGTACCAGTGACAAACGTGTGATTCCAGGATTAGGTAGGTAGAAAATAGAAAATCTCATTGTATCATCGTATTTTGTGGGGGTATAATGGCGTACAAACACACAAAGCTACCCTCCAGGCGAGTTATTATCCTCATTACAGCTACCCTCCTGTCGAGCTATTATCCTCATTGTAGCTTCATTAACGGCACTTATTGTGTAGCCTCTCCGAGCGGGAGAGTGGCGTTATTATCACGACCGCACCTCCCACCCTCTCTCATTGTTCATAACAAACCACTGACAAGAGTACAGTCACGTGGTGCATTATAGGTCACGTGGTATATTAACATATTATAGGTTATGTGCAGAATCAGATACGTGCAAGACGTTTGATTGGCTGGACGGTCTAACGCGTCAAATTGATTTGATTGAATGGTTTTTATAATCAGTCGATAAGATGTTAAATATTGAGTATGTGTTATACTGGTGTAAAGTAAAAATCAACACTGTCGCTGGTGGGTTTTGTTGGAGCCAAGTTAAAGCCAAGTTAAAGTCAAGTTAAAGCCAAGTTAAAGCCAAGTTAAAGCCAAGTAAAGTCGGTGAATATTGGATAGCTTTGTCTGCAAACACCCAATTTATTTAATGAACAGTATATTAGAACCTGAAAGAAACAAATGATAAACAGCCTCTCCCAACAAGAACTATAAGTCCTGTTGATGTTAACAGTCAACATTTTTGTCTATTACAACAAAACATTTCCTTCCCATACTACGGAAATCCACTGAAATATGTAGTAGTGTTGAAAGTTATAACCTGCTCAGGCTCAAGTAACTTTAATACTTAGCTTTTATTCAAGATATTTTATTTTTTTATTTATTCAAGATAATAAAATCTTTTAGATTTATGTCACTTATGATGGCTCCGGCTGAAAGTACTATGACTCATTTTATCTAGAAGATTGTAGTTTCATTGCTTCTGAAGTAGCTATCAGTTCGCCGGTCAATGTTGGGTATAATACTCTTATAATAAAATAAATATTATTCCCCATCTATTTGCTGTAAAATGTCGAGGATCATGCCAGAGTCTCCACAGTTCTATTAATAGCCGCGCTAGTGTCCCTGTCTCCACAGTTCTATTAATAGCCGCGCTAGTGTCCCTGTCTCCACAGTTCTATTAATAGCAGCGCTAGTGTCCCTGTCTCCACAGTTCTATTAATAGCCGCGCTAGTGTCCCTGTCTCCACAGTTCTATTAATAGCAGCGCTAGTGTCCCTGTCTCCACAGTAGCAGCGCTAGTGTCCCTGTCTCCACAGTTCTATTAATAGCAGCGCTAGTGTCCCTGTCTCCGCAGTTCTATTAATAGCAGCGCTAGTGTCCGTGTCTCCACAGTTCTATTAATAGCAGCGCTAGTGTCCCTGTCTCCACAGTTCTATTAATAGCAGCGCTAGTGTCCCTGTCTCCACAGTTCTATTAATAGCAGCGCTAGTGTCCCTGTCTCCACAGTTCTATTAATAGCAGCGCTAGTGTCCCTGTCTCCACAGTTCTATTAATAGCAGCGCTAGTGTCCCTGTCTCCACAGTTCTATTAATAGCCGCGCTAGTGTCCCTGTCTCCACAGTTCTATTAATAGCAGCGCTAGTGTCCCTGTCTCCAGGTAGACATCTCTCATATAATCATATGAGAAGCAATGCTGAATGCATGGTAGAGCGCAGCAAGGCCGACCGAGATGAAGCTATTTGTCTATGTTACTGAAGGAAGTTGGGACAAACTCTAAAGAGGAACTGCGAACCCTGATGCGGGACAGGGATATTTGGAGGGGTTATCTGGCGTAGATCGGACTTAGTTCTGACCTAGTAGTAGTAGTAGTAGTAGTAGTAGTAGTAGTAGTAGTAGTAGTAGTAGTAGTAGTAGTAGTAGTAGTAGTAGTAGTAGTAGTAGTAGTAGTAGAAGTAGTAGTAGTAGTAGTAGTAGTAGAAGTAGTAGTAGTAGTAGTAGTAGTAGTAGTAGTAGTAGTAGTAGTAGTAGTAGTAGTAGTAGTAGTAGTAGTAGTAGTAGTAGTAGTAGTAGTAGTAGTAGTAGTAGTAGTAGTAGTAGTAGTAGTAGTAGTAGTAGTAGTAGTAGTAGTAGTAGTAGTAGTAGTAGTAATAGTAGTAGTAGTAGTAGTAGTAGAAGTAATAGTAGTAGTAGTAGTAGTAACTAGTAGTAGTAGTAGTAGTAGAAGTAGTACTGTAGTAGTAGTACTTTTAATATTTTCCATCCTTGAATACAGAGAGTACTTTGTTGCTTTGAATCGCAGGAGTGGCTTTTCAAATCCTACGGACGTCTGCACTCTAACACTCTGCTTTAAGTAGTTAGCTAGTTTATACGATAGTAGTAGTAGTATAGTATATATAGTAGTAGTATACACACACATACACACATAAACCCGTTACTCGACACTACATATCAGCATTATCTCAATTTAACGCAAGACAATGGCTCACACCACACTCCACCACACTAGTGACATATCGGTAGTAAATATATTGTACATTAGATTATATAGATAGACAACAATAGGTACAGGTGACAAAGGAGAGTGGCGCTTCTTGCAAGGAAGATATTGTGATTTTGTGAAACCAGCTGCACTTCAAGAATTCTACTCAGATAATTTACATTTATATTTTAAATACCATGGGGGTGTGAGGGAGGATGTAAGCAGATTTGGTGGATTGATCTACAATTCTATAATTTATGGAGAGGTGGAAGATTGTCAACAAATGCCCCCACCGCTTCCCAGTTCCTCGAATAATACTAAAATATGTGCCGATAATGATGTCGGTGAAGATAAGTTACGTAATAGTGGGACATATTATAAACAATAGGGCTTCATAGTACTCCGCGACCATTCCCAGGCCATATTGTTGGTTGACAGATTCGTCAATTGTCTGTCAGATCTAATTGCAGATCCTAGTGCGAATTACGTAAATTAATATTTGAGTAGTGTGCCAAAAGAGAACGTAATTCGTGCCACTTTAATCGGTATGTTGAGCCTAATATTACACAGCAACATATTCCAACCATGACAATGTTTTCAGAGTGGGATGGTAAATGTTTATTTTACTTACAACATAACATACTAACTCGATAATCTGGCGTAATAATTTACCAGAGCCTTAGAGCCTACTTTAGAGCCTACTTTAGAGCCTACTTTAGAGCCTACCTTAGAACCTACTTTAGAGCCTACTTTAGAGCCTACTTTAGAGCCTACTTTAGAGCCTACCTTAGAGCCTACTTTAGAGCCTACTTTAGAGCCTACTTTAGAGCCTACTTAGAGCCTACTTTAGAGCCTACTTTAGAGCCTACTTTAGAGCCTACTTTAGAGCCTACTTTAGAGCCTACTTTAGAGCCTACTTTAGAGCCTACTTTAGAGCCTACTTTAGAGCCTACTTTAGAGCCTACTTTAGAGCCTACTTTAGAGCCTACTTTAGAGCCTACTTTAGAGCCTACTTTAGAGCCTACTTTAGAGCCTACTTTAGAGCCTACTTTAGAGCCTACTTTAGAGCCTACTTTAGAGCCTACTTTAGAGCCTACTTTAGAGCCTACTTTAGAGCCTACTTTAGAGCCTACTTTAGAGCCTACTTTAGAGCCTACTTTAGAGCCTACTTTAGAGCCTACTTTAGAGCCTACTTTAGAGCCTACTTTAGAGCCTACTTTAGAGCCTACTTTAGAGCCTACTTTAGAGCCTACTTTAGAGCCTACTTTAGAGCCTACTTTAGAGCCTACTTTAGAGCCTACTTTAGAGCCTACTTTAGAGCCTACTTTAGAGCCTACTTTAGAGCCTACTTTAGAGCCTACTTTAGAGCCTACTTTAGAGCCTACTTTAGAGCCTACTTTAGAGCCTACTTTAGAGCCTACTTTAGAGCCTACTTTAGAGCCTACTTTAGAGCCTACTTTAGAGCCTACTTTAGAGCCTACTTTAGAGCCTACTTTAGAGCCTACTTTAGAGCCTACTTTAGAGCCTACTTTAGAGCCTACTTTAGAGCCTACTTTAGAGCCTACTTTAGAGCCTACTTTAGAGCCTACTTTAGAGCCTACTTTAGAGCCTACTTTAGAGCCTACTTTAGAGCCTACTTTAGAGCCTACTTTAGAGCCTACTTTAGAGCCTACTTTAGAGCCTACTTTAGAGCCTACTTTAGAGCCTACTTTAGAGCCTACTTTAGAGCCTACTTTAGAGCCTACTTTAGAGCCTACTTTAGAGCCTACTTTAGAGCCTACTTTAGAGCCTACTTTAGAGCCTACTTTAGAGCCTACTTTAGAGCCTACTTTAGAGCCTACTTTAGAGCCTACTTTAGAGCCTACTTTAGAGCCTACTTTAGAGCCTACTTTAGAGCCTACTTTAGAGCCTACTTTGGAGCCTACTTTAGAGCCTACTTTGGAGCCTACATTAGAGCCTACTTTAGAGCCTACTTTAGAGCCTACTTTAGAGCCTACTTTAGAGCCTACTTCAGAGCCTACTTTGGAGCCTACTTTAGAGCCTACTTTGGAGCCTACTTTAGAGCCTACTTTGGAGCCTACTTTAGAGCCTACTTTGGAGCCTACTTTAGAGCCTACTTTGGAGCCTACTTTAGAGCCTACTTTAGAGCCTACTTTAGAGCCTACTTTAGAGCCTACTTTAGAGCCTACTTTAGAGCCTACTTTAGAGCCTACTTTAGAGCCTACTTTAGAGCCTACTTTAGAGCCTACTTTAGAGCCTACTTTAGAGCCTACTTTAGAGCCTACTTTAGAGCCTACTTTAGAGCCTACTTTAGAGCCTACTTTAGAGCCTACTTTAGAGCCTACTTTAGAGCCTACTTTAGAGCCTACTTTAGAGCCTACTTTAGAGCCTACTTTAGAGCCTACTTTAGAGCCTACTTTAGAGCCTACTTTAGAGCCTACTTTAGAGCCTACTTTAGAGCCTACTTTAGAGCCTACTTTAGAGCCTACTTTAGAGCCTACTTTAGAGCCTACTTTAGAGCCTACTTTAGAGCCTACTTTAGAGCCTACTTTAGAGCCTACTTTAGAGCCTACTTTAGAGCCTACTTTAGAGCCTACTTTAGAGCCTACTTTAGAGCCTACTTTAGAGCCTACTTTAGAGCCTACTTTAGAGCCTACTTTAGAGCCTACTTTAGAGCCTACTTTAGAGCCTACTTTAGAGCCTACTTTAGAGCCTACTTTAGAGCCTACTTTAGAGCCTACTTTAGAGCCTACTTTAGAGCCTACTTTAGAGCCTACTTTAGAGCCTACTTTAGAGCCTACTTTAGAGCCTACTTTAGAGCCTACTTTAGAGCCTACTTTAGAGCCTACTTTAGAGCCTACTTTAGAGCCTACTTTAGAGCCTACTTTAGAGCCTACTTTAGAGCCTACTTTAGAGCCTACTTTAGAGCCTACTTTAGAGCCTACTTTAGAGCCTACTTTAGAGCCTACTTTAGAGCCTACTTTAGAGCCTACTTTAGAGCCTACTTTAGAGCCTACTTTAGAGCCTACTTTAGAGCCTACTTTAGAGCCTACTTTAGAGCCTACTTTAGAGCCTACTTTAGAGCCTACTTTAGAGCCTACTTTAGAGCCTACTTTAGAGCCTACTTTAGAGCCTACTTTAGAGCCTACTTTAGAGCCTACTTTAGAGCCTACTTTACAGCCTACTTTAGAGCCTACTTTAGAGCCTACTTTAGAGCCTACTTTAGAGCCTACTTTAGAGCCTACTTTACAGCCTACTTTAGAGCCTACTTTAGAGCCTACTTTAGAGCCTACTTTTCATCTCCTAATTTATATAACATGGTCACCATAAAAAACCACCACGAGGCCTAGAGTCACAAATCACCATTTTTACACGCAGGATAACTGGTCGACATTGTAGTGTTTCTTTCACCAACTTACCGGTCGATTACCACATGACTGGTCGATTACCACGTGATTACCACGTGACTGGTTTCTGTTACAAGGTTTTCCGGGACGGCTTCCTTAAAGTGAGTTACTAAGTTAGTGACCTGTGACACATAATTAAAATACGGTGTATTTAGAGTTTAGACAATACACCCGTAGGTTGTAACGTTGAAGGGCACTGGTTACATGTTGCCTATCAACATGAGTTCATATGGTTGGTATTTCATATATTATGCAACCTCACAAAGAATATTTTGACTGTAAATTTCATTCTTAATAAATACGTACACCACCATTCTTAAATCAGTGTCAGATCCAATGAATAAGGACATTCCTTATCAAATTGAAGTAACTTGAAGTGCAAATTGATCACAGAGCTTTAAGTACAGGCTTACTTTGTCGCCCCTTACCTAATCACCTCCTAGTTCCAGTTTCACGGATAGTTCAGGGGATCTATTTACATTACCTGCCCGTGTCTTGTTATTTGGCTGACTGAGCAGATGAGATCATGACTAAAGTTTTAAGCTAGTCGAACCTACATACTGAATTGTTAACTGAACCTTCCATGCGTACTGAAAAGGAACCTTAAGAAATTAGGACGGGGAGAAAAGGTATTTCATATTGCTGATAGCTAATTAAATTGACTTACATTTAAAAAACTAAATCGCCAATGAAAATTAAAGACTGAAGACTCAATTTCGAGATTGTAACTTTGAATGACAGCTAGCCGCTAGGCTGTTCCAATGAATATTTATCAAACACTCGCAATGACAAACGTTATAAATAGTTATTATGCTTTTAGTGTTTATCGTCACTACTTTAACAAGAATTCTTAGCGTTATCAATTTACAGTAATGGGGCACAGCAGTGTCCAAAAGCGTTATACGTTCTAAATAGTGGAACATACGAACAACGTTATGGGTATTATCCGCACAGTTGGCGTATTATTATAGAGGTCAATTACTCATGAAGCAGGGTATAGGACACGAGGGCGGAAGTCACGAAGGCGGAGGACCTAAGGGACTTCCGCCCTCGTGACTGGTTACCATGAAGCAGTTTCAAAGCTTCGACTATAATTTGAAGTTCGCTTCATAAATTCACTAGATTTCAAGTTCAGGGAGTGACAACCTCACACAGAATATTGAACGATATTCACTGCATTGTACGATAATAATTATAATATCTACTTTAATTAATTAATGAATTACTAATACCACAACAGTATACAGCTAGTTTACACTTATAGCTGGTGTCTGCAGCTGACCCTCCTAATTTGCTAGGTACACTAATTAACTAATTAACTAATTAACTAATCAATTAATGAATTACTTAAAACACAACAGCTAGTTTACACTTTACAGGTGGTGTCTGCAGCTGACCCTCCTAATTTGGTAGGCAGACTGTCCACTTCCGTCCAAGTAACGGGGGCTTGTTATATTAACAGGTAATAAATATTACTCATACCGTACCAGGTACTACACTTGTATTGTACTACACAAGGTAACTAACGAAGGTTTGTTATATTAACAGGTAATAAATATTACTCATACCGTACCAGGTACTACACTTGTATTGTACTACACAAGGTAACTAACGAGGGTTTGCTATATTAACAGGTAATAAATATTACTCATACCGTACCAGGTACTACACTTGTATTGTACTACAGAAGGTAACTAACGAGGGTTTGCTATATTAACAGGTAATAAATATTACTCATACCGTACCAGGTACTACACTTGTATTGTACTACACAAGGTAACTAACGGGGGCTTGTTATATTAACAGGTAATAAATATCACTCATACTGTACCTGGTACTACACTTGTATTGTACTACACAAGGTAACTAACGAGGGTTTGCTATATTAACAGGTAATAAATATTACTCATACCGTACCAGGTACTACACTTGTATTGTACTACAGAAGGTAACTAACGAGGGTTTGCTATATTAACAGGTAATAAATATTACTCATACCGTACCAGGTACTACACTTGTATTGTACTACACAAGGTAACTAACGAGGGTTTGTTATATTAACAGGTAATAAATATTACTCATACCGTACCAGGTACTACACTTGTATTGTACTACACAAGGTAACTAACGAGGGTTTGTTATATTAACAGGTAATAAATATTACTCATACCGTACCAGGTACTACACTTGTATTGTACTACAGAAGGTAACTAACGAGCAGGGACAAAAGGATTTCGCGGCATGTACGAAACCGCGAAATTTCCCATTCTCCGCGACAAATCGCGATTTTTTACGTTTTCCGCGACAGATCGCGAAATTTCCCATTCTCCGCGACAAATCGCGATTTTTTCAGTCCTCCGCGAAAAATCGCGCATTTTCCTTTAAATCTGAAGACCAAATTTGTGCATTTTCCTTTAAATCTGAGGACCAAGTTTGCGTATTTCCATAAAATCTGCGGGCCAAATGTCACGTTTTCTACAAGTATTAAGTATAATATGAAACTAATCACATTTACAGCCTTCCGTGAGTTCCGATTGTAGGTACATTCTCGATACGTACCTCTTAGTCTTAAGGCGGAGCTTCCGAGCTTCCGGAGCTTCCGAGCTCGTATTGCGAAGGGAAGGCCTGCCTTCCGAGATCGCATTACAAGGGGAGCCCTCGAGTCCAAAATCGTGTATCGAAGCGTATGTGACCTTTGAAAACCGAAAAAAATATTTTCGGCTCATAATGATCAGGGTAGCATGAAACATGAACAAAACTAGTTTCCAGAAAAACTTTGAAAAATGTTGACTTAGAAAATTTTCTGTCCGAGTCATTCTCGATACGTACCTCTGAAGGCGGAGCTTCCGCTTCCGAGCTCGTATTGCGAAGGGGAGGCCTGCCTTCCGAGATCGCATTACAAGGTCCAAAATCGAGTCCAAAATCGTGTATCGAAGGGTATGTGTGACCTTTGAAAACCGAAAAAATATTTTCGGCTCATAATGATCAGGGTAGCATGAAACATGAACAAAAGTAGTTTCCAGAAAAACTTTGAAAAATTTTGACTTAGAAAATTTTCTGTCCGAGTCATTCTCGATACGTACCTCTGAAGGCGGAGCTGCCGCTTCCGAGCTCGTATTGCGAAGGCCAAGGGGAGGTCTGCCTTCCGAGATCTTATATCGAAGTTGACCAGTAGACATATAAAACTTGACCAGACGACATAAAGTTGACCAGTAGACATATAAAACTTGACCAGACGACATAAAGTTGACCAAACGACATATAAAACTTGACCAGACGACATAAAGTTGACCAGACGACATAAAGTTGACCAGTAGACATAAAAAACTTGACCAAACGACATAAAGTTGACCAGAAGACATACAATGGATTAAGAAATCGAACAGTATGTTATATCAGTGTTGTTATTGAATCGTCACTTGTCAGATATTTCGTCATAGTTATTCGCTTGGTATTGTATTCGCTTGTTATAATGCATGGACCGCTTTGTCAAACGGCCTGCCGACAAACCGGCTGGACCTTCGTCTAGCAAACGCTCGAAACAGGCTAAACAGGGCAATGTAACAGCTTCCACGAGAGTGGCTGAATTTGGCAAATCATCGTTTTATGCTGACAATGGGAAGCTATTTTGTAGAGCATGTAATCTCGTCGTAGACCACATAAGGAACAATCATGGGCTTCCCTCGGGATGTGGTTAGAACTTCTAAAAGGTTCGTGCAGGGGGCCGGGGTAAGGATGTCGTCCAGGTTGATGTAAGCTTCAAGGGGTAGAGGTTGGATACTAGATGGGGATAGACTAGGTAGGGATATGGGAATTGGGTTGAAAAGTTCGTAGTATTCCATTGCTATAGTTGTGAAGTGTAGATGGTCGTTCATGATGATGTCTCCTGTCGTCTGTTGAAAGTTATATAGTATCGATAACGAGATATGTCATACAGTACGTATGACATTGCAACATTTGAGATCATGTCAAAAGTTATGGCAGCTCTTGTTGTTATGGACCCCCATCAGCCTGTATCAGATCATATGATGAGATCACATCCTCATGGGACATGAGCCGATCAAATAGAATAGTCAAAGAATATGTGAACTCTAACTAAGCACTGTAAATACATTATTTTTTGCCGCGAATTCGCCGCGATTTTTCGATTTTTTGCCGCGAATATGGCGCGATTTTTGAAATTCCCGCCGCGAATTAGCCGCGAATTAGCCTAGTTTGGCTTGTCGCGGTGCCGCGATTTTTGGCCAAAATAACCGCGAAATCCTTTTGTCCCTGCTAACGAGGGTTTGTTATATTAACAGGTAATAAATATTACTCATACCGTACCAGGTACTACACTTGTATTGTACTACACAAGGTAACTAACGAGGGTTTGCTATATTAACAGGTAATAAATATTACTCATACCGTACCAGGTACTACACTTGTATTGTACTACACAAGGTAACTAACGAGGGTTTGCTATATTAACAGGTAATAAATATTACTCATACCGTACCAGGTACTACACTTGTATTGTACTAGACAAGGTAAGTAACGAGGGTTTGCTATATTAACAGGTAATAAATATTACTCATACCGTACCAGGTACTACACTTGTATTGTACTACACAAGGTAACTAACGAGGGTTTTTTATATTAACAGGTAATAAATATTACTCATACCGTACCAGGTACTACACTTGTATTGTACTACACAAGGTAACTAACGAAGGTTTGCTATATTAACAGGTAATAAATATTACTCATACTGTACCTGGTACTACACTTGTATTGTACTACACAAGGTAACTAACGAGGGTTTGCTATATTAACAGGTAATAAATATTACTCATACCGTACCAGGTACTACACTTGTATTGTACTACACAAGGTAACTAACGAGGGTTTGTTATATTAACAGGTAATAAATATTACTCATACCGTACCAGGTACTACACTTGTATTGTACTACACAAGGTAACTAACGAGGGTTTGCTATATTAACAGGTAATAAATATTACTCATACCGTACCAGGTACTACACTTGTATTGTACTACACAAGGTAACTAACGAGGGTTTGCTATATTAACAGGTAATAAATATCACTCATACCGTACCAGGTACTACACTTGTATTGTACTACACCAGATAGACTTGTATACTTTCTACTTAGACGGCTTGCAAGTAATGTGTGTGTAATGGCCAACATTTCAGGTACAAGTGTAACAACCCTCGACCTGATAAATCCCAATTATTACCGGAACAGTTCTGTAATTTGGCATTCAGAGTAAAATGCAGAATTTTGTTAGTCTCTAGAAAAGTTGTAGTTTTTAATGGAATTTAACTGATCCGGAGATTTAAGTTTCGCTGTAAAATCTGAATTTGATGGTTGAATCGCTGAAACTAGTTAACCGAACATATACCACTTATTTGGCAGAACCCGTGGTATTGAACTACCCGTAACATTTCACCTTATCAGCGCATCTTGATATGTATCATTACAGTAACTCCTCATAATCCCGTGGGAAGTGGTGGAAGATAACAATATTTATATAAACCCTTAATAACCATACAGTAGCCACACGTATCAAACTCTGTTTAAGTGGTTTAGATATATCATTGCAAGAGTTACACGGCTCATGTTTTGATTACTGAATCGGCTAAATGCAAGTTTTGAGCGACAGCCAATTTGGCTTCAGCGGAAACAGTAAATTTAGAATTATCTCGGCTGAAAATTACGTAATATATGTGCTAAAGTAATATGCTTCAGTTCTATAATTCCGAAATTTGTAGTAAGTGGTAAACTGTAATGCTTTTGGACACGAAGGGAAACACACAACATAAGGCTTGTGTAAACTTTCTTGTGATGGTGTCAGGTATAAAACACGCTTAAACCTGAACAAAATCAGAAATATAACATAATCAACCATATTTAATTTAGTCGGTGTTCCCATTAAAAATACCAGCGCAGGCTATAAATAAAACTTGGAAATTTCCCATATATATCAGACGCACGGGTTGCATTTTTCCATAAACAGTGCAGTTAAGCCGGTTAACGCCTAGCAATAACACTTATACCTGTTAAATTGTTCCGGTATTGACGTTAGCTAATTGTGTGATAATGAGTTAGCTAATTGTGAAGCCCAATTAATCGGAGCAGTGGAATATTCCCAGAATTTAAATTGGAGGAAACAATCTATTAAGATATACAAAGAAAAAAAGTCGTGACAAATAATAAATAATAAAGGGCTATTAGGGAGCTTACTGGGTGTTTTTACCTCACAAATTGCGCTGATAAAGTGATAATATGGCAGATTCCGAGAAATAAGATGTTAAAACGTTAAATGACAAATTCACAGTTTATTTAGTTTCAACGAGATAATAGACGTGTCACACGTCTAAGACGTGTATTATCCAATATCTTCAGCAAACATAATTGATATTTAGAGAATCGTACAGTTAGTATTGTAATACAGTAAGTATTGTAAGAGAATTGTAAGTTAATAAGTATAAGTTAACATATCTTATGATGCATACATCTTATTTTTGAATATTAAATCCAATATGACCAGTGGTGCATAAATCACTTTGATACAACCAAAAACATTAATATAATGTATCATACCTAATTTTGACAAAACATTGAAGTTGAAAAAGGTTTGTGATTTTTCACATTGGCAGAGTGGTTTTTGCTAGACCTTCCATATTTATATCTGACAATTAATTGTTTCCCCAGATACAGGGTGGGTCAGAAGCAACTACCCACACGCAACTCACGTAATTCGTATCAGAATTGCTTAAAAATTTCAAAGGATATAGATATGGGTCAAACTTAGATTTCCTGAAAATTTCGTAAAATTTCATCGATTACCATTACAGAGGGTGTGACACGCCACTCCCTCTTTTTCTTTATTGTCACCATAAAGTGAGAACGCTTTGAGTAAGGAACTCCAAAATTTCCAGACACATTTGGTTTGATAATTAAAGTGCGTTCCCAAAAGTTCAAGTTGGTTGTTTACAACTAAACCGAGTTTTGACCAATTTAAGATCTGGCGGATACATGATCCCGACACTTAATCTGTGATTTCTATTTTCTTCACTCAATCAATGGCCTGATTGGTTGGAACCTGCTCATTTGACAGTAACCGAAGCGCTATAACGAAAATTTCTTTGATTGTAAGGAGATTCACAATCAGTATTCACTTAAAGTGATCAGATCGTCATCCCCCATAATGCTTGGTACCGCATAATGAGGCGGAACCAAAATTTTCAGAAAATTTAAGTTTGATCCAGATCTATATTCTCTGAAATTTGTAAGTAATTCTGATACGAATTACGTGAGTTATTAAAGGGTTGTGTGTGGGTAGTTACTTCTGGGCCACCCTGTATATTATGTTCACCATAATAATTCAACCTAATGTAGTCAAGATGTGAACTTACCAATGGGTTTAAGCTCAAACTGCTCTCCACCAAATGTTCTTCTGTCTCAACATCGCGCGTACTACGACCTGTCTTCTCGAACAGAAAGCAGTTCCTTCCAACCTGCAGAATCATATCACAGTTTAAAGTAGAGTAACTTTGACTTCAATTTTAATTTGAAAACTAATTAGTAAGAGTAATTAAAAATGTTGAGAGCTATGTATCCCCATGTATCCCTATATTTAATCCAACATTATTAGATTATGATGTGGATTAATTTGTTAACTGATTTGTTACAGGAACAGTAAGTTTATTAGTCTAACTCATTAAGACTTTAATATAATATCAATACAACAAGCTTACATTTAATATAAAGATAAATGCTGCAATGACTGAATTTTTAAACCTAATTTAAGACCAAACGTTTAATCAGAATAATTTTATGTACCTGTTTTGTCACTGCGTAACCATTATCAAGAGCTAAATTCTTTGCGTCACTGTAGCTTGAACCAAGCTGAAGACAAACAGCTACTTTCTTGCTCTGAAATATAATAAAATAACAAAAATATAACATCAATTAGTTCATTAATTTAAGTAATTTAAAAAGTCCAAGGATTTGATTTAAATGATATAATATCAATGGAAGGTTGTGAGATTTCAAAGCAGATGAATGTGCTTAAGGATTTTACATACCTCTGCTGTATAGAAAAGCAATGAAATCAACAGCAATTTCAAGCTATGAGAGGGGCACCATTCCATATAAATAATTCTGAGTCACTTCTACAGTCTACACAGGACTATAATTGAGCAGAAACTCCACTTGCTTTACTTGACATTTCTTGCTTAGAAGAAATTTGAATTAAACATCATATTATAGCAACAAACCTAAAAGGGCATTACTAAGGTCCACAGTGTCACTTTAAAGAAAACATATTTATATTAAGAAATTGGATACAAATTGTCATCACTATAATTTATAAAACACTACACCAGGGTAGACACCTTAGGAGGGACCGAGAACAGAGAAAATTAACTAGATTTTATGAGCTGTGAGGTTTTGATTATTATAGGAGATAAATCTTGTTGAGTTCAATGAAACTAGATTAGTGCTAAACTAGTGCAATGATGGGATAATTCACAATGTTAGACATGTTTAACATAGAATAAGCTTAAGGGAGAGGATGTCTTTAGTTAACACTAAGACAATGAAATAGGCTGACAAAGCTAAGGTCCAGTTTCCGGTAGTGCACTATGTACATAAAATGTGGCCTGTGGTATCTACCTTGCAAGTTCTGGAGTGAAATAGTAGCCTCACATCACATGCCTTTCGATGGACAACAAAAGATTAGTACATTTACAACAGACAATTAACTTACAATAAATCTTTATAATAAATCTCAATAAACTGTCAAGTGTCACTAGCTTATAGCTAATAGTTTTTATTCATCTCTTTATTCCTCCTGTAACCCAGCATAATACTCTGAGTCTGACAATGGAATAAGCAGCATATGAAATCAGACCAGTCAGGATTATTTGTTGGTATTGCTGACTAGTGACTGCTGAGCGAGGGGTCCCAAGAAGTAATACATGGGCCTTAGTTTGATTTCTGCTAACATCCAAAAAATGTATCTGTATAGGTTAAATGCCACTGATGACAGTTTTCACTGATGACAGTTTTCACTGATGACAGTTTTTGCGCTCAGCCTGTCATTCCGCCGAATCTTTATTTATATGAACATTATAGCCTGGGGTCCCCAGGTAACTAAGGATTGGGGTAGGGTTAGGGTTGGGATCAGATTAAAGGGTTAGGGTTTCGAAGAGTCATTCAGGGCCACCTAGAGAACGTTTTAAAAAGTTACAGTACAGTCAAGTGTAGAGTGATAACTGATAAATCATTATTCGGTTATTTCGGCATTCACTTTTTTGCTTTGTGTCCTGTCTTCTGTTTAGTTTTCTTCCTGATTAAAAATAGCTCCCTTTAAGTGTTTTGTTGCTTGACAGGATAATTCTTGCCACATCTTACAGTTGACAATTTATTACTTTAAAAATCATTCGCTGTAACGTGTAATAATTACCCTTTTAAAGTAAAGTAAAACTAAAGTAAAGTAAAGTAAAATTTATGACATAACATTATCACACATGTCTACAAAATATCATCGCATTATGTGAAAAAATATAAAATTAATATTTCCCCACCAACATTAATTATTAAATTAAAAAATGTATCTAATAACATTATCCCATTTTGAAAACCAAATCAAACTTCCCAGTGGAATAAAGATTTATAAAACGTTTCTTCGCCACATAGGGATGAAACCACAGATAATCACGTTAAGTTCTTCTTTATTACTGACATAACTGGCTCCCTCAATTCTTACTAAAACTTCATTAGATACATTCCAAAAATAGCAATCATTTGTAATACTTTTAGAAATCATATCTTTCTTGAATCCTTCTAACTTAATTTTAAAGCCTTAAACTGTCACAGAGTTTTTGAGGTCAGGAGGGATTTTGTTCCAATATGGAATAACACGCTCCGCTTACTGACATAACTGGCTCCCTCAATTCTTACTAAAACTTCATTAGATACATTCCAAAAATAGCAATCATTTGTAATACTTTTAGAAATCATATCTTTCTTGAATCCTTCTAACTTAATTTTAAAGCCTTAAACTGTCACAGAGTTCTTGAGGTCAGGAGGGATTTTGTTCCAATATGGAATAACACGCTCCGGGGGCAATTACTTCTGGATATTCTTGATTTTAGTTAAACTTCTACTACATCTGTTGCTTGAAACAAGATTAAGACCGGATCTGCTAACATTTAACATCCCCGATCCATACACCTCAACAGAACTCCTCTGCAGATACGCGACGGTCAAGTCGAGCTTCATTTCATTTCATATCACGATCACCATATCATATCATTTCGGAACATGTTCATGAGAATTAAATTATTTTATTTGCACTTGTTTCTCTTTCAACAAAGATGTGACGAAGTTAAATTTTTATAATTTTTAAATTTTTATTTTAAGAACACTCTTGCACATTATTTATTTATGTATTTCTATTATATTGATGTATAGTCAAGACGTGAGTGTTAGGGCTCTCATTGACAAATTTATGTTTAATCCTGTTTAATCCTCTTTAATCGGTCAAACCACTTATTCCTTTAAAAGCTTCTATGAGGTCCCCGCGTATTCGCCGCTCTGCCAGCGTTGTCAAATTGAGGATTTCCAGTTTACGGCTGTAAGGTAGAGTACCCACCTCATCAATCAAATGGGTAAACCGCCTCTGGACGCTCTCCAGCTCCAAAACAGTCCCCCAACTTCCATGAGCCGCAGGCGGATTCCACAATTGGACAAAATACTCAAAATGAGGTCTTATCTTATTAAAGCTTTATATATCGCAATCATGACAACATTTTCTCTAATAACTAAATTCCTTACAATCCAACAGATAATACGATTTGCCTTAGAGATACACGCTTTGATCGATTCGTTACAAAGCAGGAAGCTGTGGGTAATAACCTTGACCATTGTTAATGGTCTGGCCCGGCGCGCGCTACTTCGTAACACTTGCCGTCGGGCATTTCGAGAAGAAAGCGGCGCGCGCTACTTCGAAGAAATTTAGACGAGTAACATCTGTCAAGTAATAACCTTGGAGGACTTCGCCGCTTCGACGCGCCGCGCAAACTAGCATTCTTGCACTTCAGTTAAACAAAAATTCAGTTAAACAAAAAATCAATTTTATGCCATTTATTACAGAGTAAACAAGTTTACAATAAATCAATTTGATATTTAAAGGAATCCTAATTCAATGTGTAGTATGGTTGTCACTCTTTAAATAGATTAGATATGGGTTGACGGGGCAAAGGAGTGTTCGTGCTGTTCGCTATTGCTCACACCAAACGGCAACCTAGTAAAATTTTTGTATGGACACCGGTCTCCATCACGATACAAAATTAGGATTGTAGAATTTATTGTATAACTTTTAGTGCAGTGGAGGAAGCGGTGTGGTGCATTAATAGAGTGACAGCCTACTGATTTAGAGTTGTTTTTACGTGAGCATAATGGGTATATTTTTGGACCTAAAGGCTTTACTATGGCAACTTTAAAATTGGTTCTTTTAATCATTTATTAAATATCACTTAAAAAATATATAAATCTGGAATCTGTTCACACTGTGAACCAGTCCTATAAAAAAAACCTCTTAAATCAAATATTTAAAACGTCTCAATAATGGAAATAGTCATACAATTAAGAAATTTACCAAATTCTTAATATCTACCTTAAGAGAAAAATACTTACCTAAGTCAATGTCTACCTGTAATACACTAAATATTAGGTTAAATACATCGGTGGTGGAGTCAGCACACATTTACCAAAATCAAAAATTTTTTAATAGGAGGAACCTGTGGGCCGAGAAGTGAGAACACTGGATTACATTTGTTGAAGGGGATTGTTTTCAAATGACAGCTGCATTATGTCATAATCGCTTGAAGTCCATGCTGAATCATTATAAGCATGTTGCAGCTTTAGAAGTGCCCTTTTCAGGCGACTTTTAGCAAGGCTAATCTTGTAGGAGTAGTCAAAAAGCTTAAGTTTAGGTGCAATTGTGCTCCAGATTTTTGTGGATCTTGATATGAAGTCATTAGATGGGAGTTGTGAAATGAGAGTGGTTTCCTTTCTAGAAGATGGCTGATAATGCTGTTGCAGTGATGCTGGGCATCTTAATTTCAGTATTTTAAAAACTTCCATAAAAGTGTGATATGTATATAAATTTTTGAAAGCCAGGATGTTTTGTTGCTTGAAAAGTGGTTTACAGTGCTCTAGTTGGAAGAATGTATGGTCAAGTGCCTGGCTGTCAAACTCTCTTGTTCTTGCACATGTTAGGAACTTGTTTAGGTATGCCTCTTTATCACCAAAGAGGACCCGTACGCAGTGCTTCTGAGACAACCAGATACTTGCTGTCCTAAAGAGTGCTGCATCACCCCAAACTGAGATACAATATGTAAGGTGGGATTCAAATAGTGTGTGGTATAGGTCTTTATGGAGTTCCTTCGGTACAGAGTCCCTAATTCTATTTAAGGTGGCAGAGGCATAGTTTAACTTTCGTTTAAGTGCTGTTATATGAGGCCCCCAGGAAAGCTGTTCATCAATAACAACTCCAAGAAACTTTGTTGCTTTGGTTTTTTTAATCGGAAAGCCATCAATATGGAGTTGAAGCGAATCTGGAAATTCTACTGGGTTACTAGCCTTTGGTTTAAAATGCATATAACAGCACTTTGACTTGTTGATGTGTAGTTTGTTAAGGATCATATACTTTTTTATACAGCTTAGCAATTTGTTGCCTTTCTCATAAGCTTCTTCTACAGTTTTGCCATTAATAAAAATGTTGGTGTCGTCGGCAAATAGTATGAAAGTTCCTAAATCTGAGGAATTGGAAATATCATTTATGTATAGAAGAAAAAGGAGCGGTCCCAAAACAGAGCCTTGTGGAACTCCATATTTAATGATGAGGTTTTCGGATTTTTCATTGAGGACTTCTGTGTACTGTGTTCTATTTGATAAGTAGCTTTTAATGAGACAGTTTGCATTGCCTCTTATTCCATACCTATCTAGTTTTGTTAGGAGTGTACTATGATCGATTGTATCAAATGCTTTACTCAAATCTATAAATATTCCTAGAACATGGTTTCGTTTTTTTATGCTCTCTTCAATAATCCTAACAGAGTAGTTAACAGCATGGCTAGTAGAATGGGACTTGCGGAAGCCAAATTGGTTTTCATCAAGGATATTTTGTGACAAAGCGAAACTATAGATACGGCTGTATATCACCTTTTCAAATATCTTACCAAATATGGGCAGAGTAGAGACAGGTCTGTAGTTTCCTACATCCTCTTCGTTTCCTTTCTTAAATATAGGAGTAACTTTCCCAACTTTCAATACATCGGGAAATACCCCGCTCATCATCAGTTTGTTGAAATGTTGGGCTAAAACAGGGCAGATTAGATGAGCTGACTTTTTGATCACACGGATTGGGATATCACTAGATTTGCCATTTTCCAACTTGGAAATTATTTCCATGAGCTCAGTATGTGAACAGTCAGTTAGAAATATAGAGTTGTTGTTGGATGGCAGGAGGTAGTCTTCAAATGTTGAAAATTCAGAAGCCTGTATAGGCAGGTCAGCTATTGATTCATTTAGAGTGGAGGCAATGGAGTTAAAGTATTTGTTGAACTCGTTTGCAATAACCCTTCTATCTGTTATTTTTCTGTTGTCGATTATAAATGAGGGTTTGATACTCTTTTTACACTTCCCTCTGAGTTCATTAATGATTTGCCATGTCTTCTTACGGTCGTGCTTATTTTCTATGATTTGGTTGCAAGAGTAAGTATTTTTTGCAGTGTTAATTACAGATTTGAGGATCCTTCGGTATACCTTGAAGGTTTGCTCGAGATCCTGGTTTCCATCAGGGTTTGCCTTAGTTTTAGATGTAATCCAGGCATCTTTTAATTCATGTTTTTTTTCAACGGCTGATGAAATACTATCTGTTATCCAGGGGTTATTGATAGGATTCCGTTTAGTAGTTTTTGGCTTTACAAGTTTGCATGTTGAATCAAGTACATGATCAAATAATTTAGTAAAATCCGAGAATTCATGAGAAGTGTGGAGCTTTGAGAGGTCAGTGTTCAGTAGGGTTAGGAATTTATTAAGGTTGGCATTGCTGAAGTCGTAGTACTGGACATGTTTTTCACTTTTTGGACCAACCTCGAATTCGATGTCAGTGAATTCAAATGTTGGAGCATGGTCACCAATTCTATCTGTTATACAACCTGAGAGAACACAGTTACCAGGGTCATTTGTGAGGATGTTGTCAATACAAGATGGTTTGCAATTTGGTCTCTCATGTGTAGGTATCGAAATAACAGGAGCGAAACCATTTCTAAATAAGCATTCTTCAAAAAGAGTATAGTTGCCATGACCAGCGTCACCATTCACTTTAAGAAGGTCAACATTAAAGTCCCCCATTATACGTACACCAGATTTAGGGAGGAGTTTACATATGTGATCAAATGACATAAGGAAATTATGAATGTCACCATTTGGAGGGCGATAGATGACCCCTGAGATGAGTGTGAGCTTGCTGGATGATTGAGTGATCCTAACAAAGATTGATTCAATATCAGGCGTGCAGTAGCCAAGATTTTCTATGACTTCTGCATTAAGGTGATTTGCTACATAGAGGGCAACACCAGTCCCTTTCAGCTTGTTTTCCTGAGTGACCTGATAAAAACTGTTGTATTGCGGTATTCTGTATAGTTCTTTAAGAGGTTCATCTGTGTTTGTTTCAGCGATACCAATTACAGAGAAATTTAGTTCAATTCGTTTGAGTTCAACGTTAAGACAATCGAAGTTGGTTTTGTTACCATCTAAGTTGACAAAGTAGGATGTGAATTTTGAGTGTGTGGATGAAAGGTTACATGAGTTTTGAAGCTCCTTGACTACCCTATTAAGATCAGCTGTGGAGTAGCTCTGACATTGGTCTAGAACATTCGAAATTTTTTGAATAGTTTCGTCATCACATCCACCTTCATCATCGTAGAATTTATCACCACCATCACTAATCATCCCAGAGAAGGGGTTGTAGCGTGGTATCACGTTCAGTGAACAAACCTTACATACCCATAGACCATTGGTGGTGCAGAAACCTGCTACTTTAAAACATTTAGTATGAATAGCTGTCCGACAGGCTTCACATTCTAGTAGGGGCTGCCCAATGTTGATGGGCCTTGAGCATGGCTTCGCATCGAAGCATCGTCGTCGATCGTCGTCGATCGATGTCAATCCGTCGAGATCGTTGCTCTGCGAAGCAAAGCAACGATCTCAACGGATTGACATCGTTAATCAAGTAATTAATTATTTGGTGAGGTCTCCCTGTTTCAATGGTAAGTATTTAAGGTTAAAGTGCACAAATTAGTACTTTAACTTTTTATATTATCACAATTAATTATTTTAATACCAAAAACTAATTCTAATCTTAAAGCATAAAAGTTGTATATTATTATGCGCGGCGCGCGGTTAAGTTTTAAAATTACACAAAATTATAAAAAATTGCATGTGGGTTTTTATTTGATATCTTTAAAAAACATCTTTTAAAATTGTTTAATTTGTAAAACATCGATCTTAAGTAAGTAAGTAAGTAAGTAAAGATTATGACATAACATCATCTTACCTGGGGAACCCAGGCTATTATTTTGATAATGATTTGGCGGAATGACAGGCTTATCACCGCGCAGTAAAACATCATCACAAGTGTCTACAAAATATCATTGCACTAAATAAAAAAATTTAAATAAGTAAAAGTAAAAGTAAAAGTAAAAATTATGACAGAACATCATCATTCATCAGTAATGTCTTCAAAATATCATTGCACTACATGGAAAAATATACAGTAACTATTCCTCATCAAATTTAAAAGTTATACTTTATCAAATATCAATCACGAATAACAAGGACATTAAACAATTTAATTTATTCATACATAAGGATGAAACCAAAGATAATCATTGTGTTTTTCCTTATTACTGACATAACTAGTACCTCTAATTTTTGTTAAAACTTCTTTCGAAACATTCCAAAAATGCAGAAGGTCATTTACATGTTAGATGTTAGATAAACATCCCATGACGTGTTTATTTACACAAAATGCAAAAGTAACAATCTTGGGGGTGACAGAAGAACTTCGCTGAGACTGTGCAGCCACCACAGTAAACTCAGTCATATGGTTTAGGATTGTCGAGGAAGGAACCTGCCAAAAAATTTTAATCGTGTGTGGCCTGGGAACCTCTTTCAGTCCACCTACTATAAGGGATACACATTTTTTACATCAACTGTCTTTTTCTTTAAAAAGGCAATAGATGTATAGAAGTGGAAGGATTTGAGAATGGGTATAGTGGGTAGGTAGCTTTTTCGTGTCACGTGAGTCATGAATCGTGTCACAAAGGAAAACATGCATTACCCTCCGCATACGTTATTTTAATGCATATTCTCTGCGCGCAGAGCAGTTATGGTGTAGTCGCCATGGTTACCCTCCGCATACGTTTGCACGATTTGACGATTGATCGAATTACACTTTCGATTGCGCGGCGCCAATTGATTTGTTTGTTTGTTTGTTTGTTTATAGAACCCGTCCCCAATCTCGTATCGGAAAATGACTAAACTCAGGTCTGAGTGTGAATACGGGCGGTACCTGCAAGAGTGTTCATTAAGCATTTAGAGTTCTGTAAAACTGCAGTTACAATTGTGCTAGAGTATTTTTAGTATATACGATTGGTATCAGATATATATATCCCTACATGCTTCCAAAATTTGTAAAGCCGTAGTACATACATATCACATTACACCGGAGCCTACACAGTGCAATCTCCTCCAGTCGATCTGCGCCGCATATGTTTATATAAGCGCGCGGCGCAGACTGCAGACTGGATGAAACCACACTCTGCAAGTTTGATCCAGTGCAATGCTACATGTACGTACTACGGCTTCATCTCCAACTTTCTGCACAATGTACTGGAATGTTTTGAAGGAAAAGAAAAAACAAAAAAAAAGTGATACATATAAATAAAATCAGCGATTTAATGTTACTGTTAGCCTTAGGAGGGTAACTTTAATTCCCTGGTTTCTAAAATCAGCTATTAAAAAAAAATAATAAAGTATGTAACGTCGATACCAAACCGATTATTGAGCGATAATAACTGAGTAGTTGATTCCTGGGTTGCGGAGTCATTCAGATGTTCCAGTTTTCGAATGTGGTTCTTGTTCAGTTCTTGACCAGAAGTGTCTAATGAAGTAAGTCAGACAAGCAAACTCTTCCTTAAATGCTGATATAAGTCGTCTCAATCCCAGAAATTATGAATGATGACCCAGTGTAAAAGTGCAGAAATCGGCCGAAAATAACAAAGACTAAAAACAGTTAAAAAGTGACAGGATTCAAACACAAGGAAAATTAATAACTTAGAGCGTGATAAGGAATATCTCCAAACGGAGTTTTCTGAGAGGGTGAGAGGTTCTTTAATAAGAGCTAAAGATTAAATGAGAGTTGAGACCCACTAAAGGTACTAAATTAACCGGACTGCTAGCAAGGAATCGAGAGTGGGAATAAAAATAAAAGCGGAATAAATTTTAAGATAATGAAACAGAAACTGAAAGCTAAAATATATACCGTTCTAGAATGCCTCCGCAAACTATTGCTCCTTTGTAATGTGCACGTGTTAGTAAGTGTAGTAAAAAGATAAAAATAATAAAGCTATAAAAATGAGCCAATTGATTTAGATAACAAGCGATTTCCCGGATGTGTTAAGTAGCTCACGCTTTTCTTCACTTGATCATTGATCATGATGCGGAACAACGTACTAACTTCTCGTTTTGTTGTGAGTGCTTGATTTGTTATACGAAATGGACCATAAATGTTATTATGAGTTGCATTACCTACTACGGATTTCACGACTTTTAACTGCATATCACCACACAGGCGCAGGCGCTACGGTGTCCGGTCATTTAGCTTTTTAAATTTGACTAATTGACAATGGCAACCCCTCCATTTTCTGTTCCGTAGCGCCCCAAGAATGGTGAATAAAGAACCATTATTTAATATTTTGACCAACATGAAACTATCGTTAATTTTAATTTTAAATTTTAAAAGGCATAGCAATCACTACGGTTGATGGAAATCTAGCGTCCGCTAACCGGCGCAATTCTTGTTTAAGGAATAAATATTTGAATTTTGATCTTTATTACAGATTATACACATAGTACAGTCAAATCCGTCTTTTTGTCGGACAAAATTCGCAACAAAGCGATTTTAACGGGATATGGTCGGGACAGGTCCCAGGATTCATTCCAGAGAGTTCCCAAAATCCTCGACTTCAGGAAAATCCACAATTACCACTTTTTTACCACCTTTTTACCACTTTGGTTTTCCGCAAATAAGTCACGTTCTGAATATCCTAGAAGATTCTAGTTTAAAGCATTGTGTTAAGAAAACAAAGAAGAACAACTTTTTCTTTAACAACTTTTTCAAAAATAAATTATTTATTTAATTAATTAAATAATTAATAAATTTTAAAATATTTCAAAAATACATTTTCATAAAAAATGTTCACAATTACATTCCACGAATATTGAACTAATTTTTATGAAAATTTTGAAAATTTTCACTTACAATATTTTGAACTTGTAAAATTTACGAAATTTGAGAAGAAAAACCACTATTTACCACTTTTTACCACATTGAATCTCCGCTAATAAAACGACTTCTGAATATCGTAGAAGGTTCTAGATTGAACTAATGTGTTCAAAATATAAAGAGAACAACGTTTTATCTGACAACCTTTGGATTAGATAATTAATTAATTAGTTAATTCGATTATTAAACAAATATCCAAAAATTATAAAAATTATTTTTGATCAAAATATTTTAAAATTACATATCACGAATAATTAACAAATTTCCATTAAATTAATCGGGAAATCGAAGTAGTACTTTATATAACCATATATATTAGATAAGAGTCTAACTTATGAGTCCTCAGCTGGCACATTGCTGCAATTGTCCTGACATTTGAGGCAGGTTGATCCACAATGTATTCCTGCTTTTCTGCATGAACAAGCATTGCCACAACCTGACTTTAAACATTTGCAACTGATTTTTTGAATGAGCTTTTTCGGAGCTGTACTCATAAGAGTGGTCACTGGTACATGTGTCCCATTGTTCATCTTCCATCCCCAGCTTATCGGATCTAGGTCATTCTCATCCCACGCCTGCAGCTGATGATAAACACGATAAGAATGTTGTTCAGCTGCCCCAGATGTTGGCGGGAGCTGTTCGCACTTGATGTCTGCTGTTGAAGATTGCGACTTCTGTTCAAGAACTGAAAGTCTAGCTTCATCTAGTGATCTCGATTTTTATGAAATCAGCTATTCTTAACCAATACAATGTTTTAATTTACCAGGCAAATGAGGAGTTAGTTTCGGTGAATAGCTTTAAGAGGGCGAATGATCGACAATGTAAATTTGCATGGAATGAAATATGGAAAGGGTTGCTGTCCTCAGGTACTATTTAAACTATTTATCTTTTAAGTAAGTGCACTAACTTTTAAACTATGCCCAGCAAATTTGAAACGGATACGTACAGTCCTATTCTTTATCCTGACGCCTCTCATACCTTGTATAAATAAAGAAATCAACGCACCACAGGTTGGATCAACAACCCCTGGTCACTGAACGAAATTAAACGGCAGTACAACGGCATGACTGATTCAGCTCTGAGTGACGTCTTGTGTGTATTATTGCAGACAGTGACCATAGACCAGTTCCAAAGATTCATATCTAGCCTAGCGGTTAGAGCATCCGCCTTCTGCGCAGAGGTTCAGGGTTCGAATCCCAGTGTCACCTAGTCTAGGGAGTAGCTAAGGATCCATTGGATCTAAGGGATCTCAACGGTCGACTCAACCGAATGATAGGAAACTTAATTGAGGTTTAAATGAAGCGGGGCACCTGTTAAAAGTTCAAGCAACTAGGATACCCCTTCAGTGCATACTGTAAACATAGTGCTATTAACTATTATATCGGCCAATGAAGAGGAGTTCGTTGTAACTGATCGTTCTGAATAGCCGATCCTTACCAACTCCGTGGATCCGACTGGTGGTGTCTGATCCAGTGAAAGCGTGGCACAGAAATCGTGCAGAAAGCCCAATTACGGTATCCTAGCACCCTGTCACGTGATAAGCGATTAGGTAATCATCGATAACCCAATCAATTTCGCTAACGAGATAAACAAATTGCTTGATAACTTCGTCATTTTCAATCCGTTTCGCACATCGTTTTGCAAATGTTTTGATTTGCAGAGAGGCAGTTCTGTGGTCTAATCCAGTTGATGTTTCTGTAATTGGTGATGATACTGATTTGCTTGTCATTTTACTGCACATGACAAAACACTTTGGATTTTACCACCAACTGTTTCTCACCACCAAAAGCTACATCTATGACATTGAGAAAATTCAAAGTACGCTCTCCACTGACATCAAACTTAAAAGTAAAACGGTAAAAACATAATATTACTATTATTGTATAATAGTTAACAGCTACTTACATAGAATCTGCACGCGTACAGTATCAGGCACACGATGTGTTCTTCTTTTGTCAAAATATTAACTATTTCGCGTGTGATTTTAGTCCTCGATTTTTAGCAGATTCAACTTTTTTACGAAGAGAAGTCAACATAAAGTAAAGTAAAGCTGAAGCTTACTCTTCCAAACAAACCAGTTTAACAATCTAGTTAAGCACAACACTAAGTCGAAAGATATGATGTGTAAATATTTATAAGCTATAATAGTATCGTACAAATTTGGATATTTTACCGTTTATTCCATTTATCTGAATTTTTAAATCTGTTATCTAATCTATGTGACGGTGTATGTTCTGTTATTCAAGTAAATTCATTTTACGTCACGGCAAATATTTTTGATAAAAAGTATATTTTGAAATTTTTAAAAATTTAATTATTATTTAATTAATAAATCAATTAATTATCTAATCCAAAGGTTGTCAGATAAAAAGTTGTTCTCTTTTATATTTTGAACACATTGGTTCAATCTAGAACTTTCTACGACATTCAGAAGTCGTTTTATTAGCGGAGATTCAATGTGGTAAAAAGTGATAAATAGTGGTTATTCTTTACGAATTTCGAAAATTTTACAAGTCCAAAATATTGAAAGTGAAAACTTTTATAAAAATTAGTTCATTGCACGTGGAATGTAATTGTGAACATTTTTTATGAAAATATATTTTTGAAATATTTGAAATTTTATAAATTATTTAATTTATTAATTAAATAATTTATTTTTGAAAAAGTTGTTTACGGAAAAGTTGTTCTTCTTTGTTTTCTAAACACAATGCTTTAAACTAGAATCTTCTAGGATATTCAGAACGTGACTTATTTGCAGAAAACCAAAGTGGTAAAAAGGTGGTAAAAAAGTGGTAATTGTGGATTTTCCTGAAGTCGAGGATTTTGGGAACTCTCTGGAATGATTCCTGGGACCTGTCCCGACCATATCCCGTTAAAAACGCTTTGTTGCGAATTTTGTCCGACAAAGGCTTAAATTAGGACGGATTTGACTGTACTAACATCATAGATAACCATAAATGCCGCACGTCGGCTGTTTGCCTCAATTTGGATTAATGATTACATAGGAGTGTAATCTAAATCATATCGATTTACGATTTACATTATGTAAGGACTTGACTCAAGCAATTGTAATCTCATCGCTTGACTACTGCGATGCGCTTTACTATGGTTGTAGTCAAGCCTCAATTACGCAGCTGCAGAACATTCAGAACTGAGCATACCGTCTAGTTTTTGGATTAAAGAAGAGAGACTCAGTCGAGGAGAAGCTCAAATCCCTTCATTGGCTCAAGGTGAAGGAGAGGATTGAGTTTAAGTTATGCTTACTGATTTTCAAAGCAGTCAATGGTGTTGCTCCTGCATATCTGTGTGATCTAGTAACATTTGTTAGTTCGAGTAGCAGAAGAACTTCCTCCTTTCACCTACCCGTTGGATCTACAAGATCGCACCCAAGAGCGTTTCAGACTGTTGCTCCGAAAATCTGGAACCAACTACCAATTGAAATTAAGACTTGTTCCGATGTTGATCTGTTCAAAACATTATTAAAAACTCACCTGTTTAAGAAAAGTTATGGCATGAGCGATTAATTGACAATATAACTTTATGTTATTTGCTTAAACTGTTTAGGATGCAACCTAATGTCATGATCTTTTTGAACTTATTAGCAATTAGACTGTTAGCTCGCTTCACAAGCATGTCATCTTCGTTCCAAACTTTTTATGTCCTATGCATACACTCCTTGATAGTATCTTTGTTTCACACAATAGAGCATAAGTTTTGTGGTTTATCCACTGGGCTTAGAGTTTGTGTTTAAGCTACCAAATTTTATTATTATTATTATTTATTATTTCAGATGTAGATTAGAATTATAATTAGAATTAAATTTACACAGCAATACAATAAGGATACAAATATTTTAAAGAAGCTTTAAACTGCTGTGCAGGGCATTCAAGTCAGTCAAGAACTGCAGAATACCCTACTAGATAGTTTTTATTTTGGCTTTGATGACGAAATTGTAAAGGATGTACAACTATCAGTATTTCAACTATCATTATTTTATCATGAGATTAATAAACAGCAAACTACTCCAACATTTGATGTACAAATTCTGTGTAAAAACCTAATCAGCGACAGCCAACCTCCTTACAATTTAAAATTTTATTTTTCCACTGTGTTAAGCTCACGGTTTCTAAATTTATGCCCTTCACGAAAAGATAATACAAGAACCAGCTATGAGATTTTTGGGCCTTGATTACTCAATCAATTCTCCCTTAATGCTATTTTATTTAGCCTGTTCATGGTATGATTTTGCAAGAAAACAACGATTTTTAAAACTCTCTAGCAGAAACCGGATGTTAATTAAGCTGACTAAAGATGTCAAGTGCATCTCGTTTCGTTGATGAGATGCACTATTTATTCAAAATAGAATTATTACGAAAGTGATTGCTGTTCCCCTGAGGTTTATAATTTCCTTACAGTAATATCGTTTTTTTTTACAGGTGATGTCTTTGAAAAGGAATGAGAGTAAATCAGAATCCTTTAGGCAGAAACCATCAGTCGAGGAAAATACTTATTTTGTTCACATGCCACTAACCTTGCAAGACAAATATGACATTGCCTGCAGCACCTCTAGAGACCAAGCTTTTATTCAGGAGTTCTTATACATCTATTTGATTGTGAAATATACTGGAAAAGTTCCCAGTGTTATGTATGAAGAATGGAAAGCATCACTTCTCAATTTGAAAATTGCAGTCGAAGTTAGTTCACAAGAAGAAAACCAGGACAGTTCTCGGGGTAGTGTAGATGGGATGGCTCATTGCAAGATTTATGCAGCAGAGAACAAGCATCCTGCACACAACAATCAAGATTATTTTACTCCCCAAGTGACTAGTGATGGTCATGTTCTTTTTCCCTTGTGCACAAGTCTTGGCAATCTATCTCCAAACAGCAAGAAGACAAAACTACTTTTTACAGGAATTCACAAGCAAGATGAAAACGTTGTTAATATCATTGATAGTTTTGTCAATGGTAGGAATATGAACAACTTGTTACGAAATCCTGTCGAATTTAAAGTTTATGTTGACATAAAGTTGGTCAATCCTTTGAATGTTTATTGCTCATTTTCAAAGACAACCAAAGATGACTTGATAAAAGTCATGGTCACCAACACTATTCAGATGCCAGTTATCATCAATCAAATTCAAATTTTTCCCAACAAAACAGGGATTGACTCAGACATGGACCAGGATTGCGTTATAAGACAGGTCACAAAGATGAAACTCCCTAAGATGATAGCTCCTCTTGAGCAGTTTGTTTTCATCTATAAGTACCTTCCTGGTAATACATGGTATACAAAGTTTTGCTCTCAGATCATATGGACTGCTGAACCGATCAAGTCTCGCGGGCAGTCTATAATGACATATTATGAGCTGCCAACTCACCAACCTGAATGAATTTGATTATTATAAAATTAGCCAACTTATGATTATGACCATTTTTTGAGACAATTTTGTATTTTTAATACTTTAATTAGAACTTTTGAAAGAGTTCATATTTTCCAAGTTATATCGTTACTTCATTTATGGACCAATGTGAACTGATTTTAATTGTTGTAAAATTGCTACATTGTTGTAGATTTAGTGTTGAATATTGAGGTAATTGATGTCAAGATGATAATATTATGTTAACTGTAAATAATGTTATGATGCAAGAAATTTGTGTGAAATGCAGTTTTTCACAGTATAAAAATCCCTTGATATATTTTTACTATTTCAGTAAATATTAAAACCAGGCTCTTCGAAATCCATTCCCAATGAATAGAAATATTTAAATCATAAAGGTTATATAGATACCCAATGTTAGAACGTTTATAGCTACAAATTCTCTCTAACCAACTATCCATTACATCTAATGAATCTCTCTTGACAGCTGTTTCCAACCATGGATACAGACAGCACGACAGCTGGAGCAAAAGCTGTGTCTGACAGCCATCCAGACAGTTTCAGAGAGTTTGACAAAGAAAATGCAGAACGCAGTGGAACAAACAAAGAAAATACCAAAAAGAAGAAACAAGCCTGGACAATTGATGACTTTGAAATAGGTTGGTTTCGAACTTCATCATTATTATAAGCTATTATCTTCTTGAACAATATTAAATTGATAATAGTAAATTAAGAAATATGTTTAAAACCAATAATTTATACTTAACGTTCGGTAATATCATTTAACAGATTAGCAATATTTCATAATAGATTTTTTTAAATGTACATGTTTATTCTTTGCAGGTAAACCACTAGGTAAAGGGAAGTTTGGCAAAGTGTACCTTGCCCGTGAGAAAAAGAGTCGGTTTGTCGTTGCCATCAAATGTCTCGATAAGGTGGATCTGGAGAGAAACGAGGTGATGCATCAGTTAAAACGGGAGTTGGAGATTCAGTGTAGACTCAGACATCCTAATATCATCCGATTGTATGGTTACTTTCACGATGCTGGTAAGTCAAACTAGTAAATCCCTTTTAATACTTTTGATTATAACCTGAAATATTGCCACTAAACTCATTTCTGTGGTGAAAATAGTTTACATTTTTCCTATTTTGTGGAAGAAATTTGTGTGCTTGTAATATTGCTCCAGTTTTGAGCAGGTGCCTGGTACTTCTTACTTCACCGGGTGTATTTTCCTACAATTTATCCCATAATTTTCCGAGACAAATTCTTATGATTTTTAAAATTCAATAATTTTTCAGCGAAAATATACATAGTGTTAGAATATGCGAGGGAAGGTGACATTTATCGTCATCTGAAGAAAATGGAACGGTTTGACGACAAGACTGCCGCAACTCTGGTAAAACAGCTGGCCAACGCCCTAGATTACATTCACAAACACAACGTTCTCCACCGAGACATCAAACCTGAGAACATACTACTCGGCACTGAGCCAGGTAGCTATACTTGTTAAGTTGAAAACTCTTGGTTACACATTTTACAGGGCAGCTTTCCTTTTTATTCTTAATTTTCCTCTGAGTATAACAGTCGTGTCCAAAATCAATCACAGTCGAAACTTATCACTGACAACAAAATATTATGTAGAAACCTAACTTCTAGAATGTAGATGGGTTACTATAAGCTATAACTGGGCAGAATGTGCGAACTTGGTGTCATCCTTTTGATAAATTTGCTGTAAAACTATGATTTTATTTGGGACTATATTTCGACTGGCAATATTTATGAAGACAAATTAATTAAATCAAAACAGAACACACCCTCCAGGTTCCAACGAGAACTTGCTGCTGAAGCTCGGAGACTTTGGTTGGTCAATCCATTCTCCCGACTCAAGAAGGACTACACTTTGTGGAACTGTTGATTACTTGCCTCCTGAGATGATAGACAATGTTCAGGTTAGAATGAGTTAGAAATTATAACTATACTGTATATATAATACATTGTTCAGGTTAGAATGAGTTAGAAATTATAACTATACTGTATATAATACATTGTTCAGGTTAGAATGATCAGAGATTATAACTACACTGTATATACAATGATTTTAGAATATTTTGAGAATACATAGATAATTTTTTCTGTTCAAATCAGAATTATAATCTCCGTTTTTCAGTACGATGAGAATGTTGATATTTGGTGTCTTGGTATTCTGACTTACGAGTTCTTGGTGGGAAAACCACCGTTTGAGTTGAAAACAACAGCTGAAACTATGTCTCACATTAAACATTGCAAGGTGATTTAAATGATGCAGAGGTTTCAGTTAGAAGATTTAATACATATAAACACATAGTGCAAGTGGTAAAATCATCCCAACTTAAATGAGGTATAATTTTGGAATTGGGACGCTTCAAAAACTCTCATTTAATGAAAAATAGCAAAATTATCAAAAACTAAGAACTTTTGAGATGTACCAACACCAGAGGTTAATTTTTGAAAATAAAACCGACTAACAGACTATTGTTTCAGTACTCAATTCCAGAATACGTAAACCCTGAAGCAGCCGAGCTAATTTCAAAGATTCTCGTATCAAATGCTAAACTGAGACCCTCGTTAAACGATATCATGAATCATCCATGGATTGTGAATAATGCGCAAGAGAAACTGAACTTTTTGAGGAGTTGAACGTCGAAACATTGAGTAACGTTTTTAGGATATATTCATTGATAGTATTTTGACTAAGCATCTCGAGTCTCGACTTAATTCTTTTTAATGTTTTATGGTCTGTTATAATGACTGTATAAATTTGTTAGAATCGGGTTCCTGGTGGGCTTCATTTTATTTGGTGACTTTTTTTGAGTTGTGAGTTCCTACGTTGGTTTTGGTGTAATTTAAGTGTTTGTATTCCATACGTCATAGTCATTTATAGTTTGTTTGAACGATAAATCTTATATTATGACATAATCTTATGACATTTTGAATATAAAAATGTAAATAATGATGGAATATATAGATTTAATAGTTTCGAGTTTTTTGACATTATGAATATAATAATATTCTAATATAATTAAATATTATATCAAATTTATTATTATATTATTTATAATATTCTATTGTTAAATCATACACTATGTTTACATTGTTCTATGATTGTAGAATTATTTATTTATCACTGATGTTAGATATCAATATTGTTCGTATCATATAATTTATTTTGCAAGAAAATAGAGCTATTCGTTTTATTTTATGTCAATTTGTAGTAAGACCGAACGACTGATTAAATTTATTCTTCGTATAATTCAACCTAATTTTTGTTTGAACATAGTCTATTAACGATAATTAGTAGTAAATGAACTTCCTTCTCCAGCTTACAGAATGATTACTTCACTATAAAGTTTGACTAGCTTTTCAAGACATCCTAGCGTTTCAACTTCTTTATAAAATCTTCTTGTCGTCCTGGAATCTCTTCACCTCAAATGATCCTTTTGCGGCACGTGTATCAGAAATAATATATCAAACCTATAAGACACCATGGACACGTCTACGTCCAAAGGGTCAATGTTTGATGGTCTTCAACTGTTCGGCAAAACCGACGCCAAATTCTCCATGACAAACTCCCTACAAAGCTACGGATCATCAAGCAGTCGTCCTCTCCACAACTCCAACTACCAGTTCGACAATTCCTCCTCCGTCCTCCTCCCCCCAGGTCCATCCCACGAGGGCACTTCTCTGCCGAGTAACCTGATCGAAGAAGAGGAACTTCCTCCAGACAGCTACCCTTTAGAACCTCACTCTCTTGATCCCCGCCAGATGGGTCCTCGGAGAGACATGACCCCTGGTAATCGACCAAGGAGCAGTTCAGGGGAGCGACAGATGTCACAAAGTGCAGCTTCTGGGTTACCAAAAACCTGGACCAGATCCAGTAAACCTGTGGTACGTGAGCATGGCAGTACTCCAGCAGTTAATAAAGCCTCTCAGGATGAGCTTGCTCCTTTACCAACAATTTCATTCAGAGGATCTGCACCTGCCTCTAGGGAGGTATCAAAAGAGAAACCACCAAACCTTCCCAGATTTTCACCGGAACCGATGAAAGAGTCTAACAAAACAACGTTCTTCTTTGATAGAGCCTCATCTGAGATCGAGCATTTTGAGCTTGATTTGAATGGTATAAAGATCGATCATGATTCTGGTAGCAGTGAGATATTAGAGGAGATGAAACTGTGTGAAGACACTATCAGAGCTAGTTCATTGTTGTCAATTCATAAACTGCTTAAGTTTGAGAAATCTGCCAGTCTGGTTAAGGAACTGCAGACAAAAATAAAAACAGCTATTGATACGAACTCATACGATGAGGCCGATAAACTGCAGAATTCTTTAGATGATGTCCTCAAAGACGTACAGCAATCTCAACTATTACAATTCCAGCCTCCCAGACAACTTGACTCAACTGAAGACAAGCTCAGAAGTCTGAATACAAAAAGGAAACATCACGTTGAGTCTTTGAAGAATTTCTGTGTTGGACTGGACGAACTATCAACGAGATTCAGATCAATAACAAAAAAGATAGAAGTTCAGTGTTCGTCCAAGATCGACAAACAAAAGCAGGAATTAGCTAGTGCTCAGAACGCTCTAGATTGTCGGATGAAACATCTTACAATTGACACGGACTATTTGGAGCAAAGGGAAACTAATTTATTGAATGAACTTCGAGTCAGTACAGACGACCATAATCTACAGGTAAGCACAGTATTATCACTCAATGCTATGTTACCTATTTCCATTTAGCAAGTACCATTCATATTTTTGTTATCGTGAATGAAATATTGTTTTCTTGGCATCAAATTTGTCGGTGTATCACAAATTATTCGTTGCTTACCCATTTTACTTTTCTTCTCGTTTTTGACCTTTTAATTAATCCCTGGTTATTTCAGATGCAATACCAAGATGAGCTGCTTGTAGGTGTACAATCTGAGATCAAAATTCTTGAAGAGCGACTTAGAAAACTCAAGTCGCAAGAAAATGCAATCCTTGAAGAAAAGAAGAAACTTATCGTCGACAAAGTTGAAGCTGAAAAACTACATCAACAAAAGCTGTTGGACATGAAAAAGGAAAAAGACAGTTGTCATATTAAATCAGTTTCCTTGGAGAATGATAAATCAAACCTTGCCAAGCAGACAGCCGATTTTGAAACCTACTCCTCAAAACTTGATAAAATAAACTCAATTCAGGACAGAGTGAACGACAACCTTACCGAACTGAAGACCAAAACATGCGATTCAATTTCTGCCAACGAAGGTTTAATAATCAACGAAGTGCACGTCTCAGTCTCTACTGACGTTTCTAATAAACTCTCTATCCCGGAGTCTCTGTCTGATATTATCAATGAAATATCTACTCAAGAAAAGCTCATTGAGTTGAAATCAAGTGATGTGTTTGACCATCAGCGGAAGATTTCTCAGTTGAAAAGTGATGAGCTCATGGCAAAGACAAATTTACAGAATTGTCAAGGTTTAAAGAGTGAAGCCATTAATAAAAAGCGTTTTCAGGACGCTGCTAAACTATCAAAAGAGGAAGCCGAAATCGATTCCCACCTAAATTCACTTACTGAAAACATTGCTGAAGTTGAAAAAACAAGGCAAGAAGACGAGTCAGAGCTGGAAAACTACTCCAAAGCATTAGGAGAACTCTTAGACAAAGCTGCGATACAACAATCGTTATTCGACAAAGAATGCTACAAAGCTTTAATATCAAACCTTATCTCCACTCTAACCTCTCTGAAGGCAATACCCTCCGACATCAGCACAATATCTCGATCTCTTCTAGAATACGATGCTTGCTACACCTACTCCTTCCTAAACATGGTTAAACGCAGGACTGTAGGAGTTGTTGAAGGAGCTGATGAGCTGAGTACTGAATGTGAGGAGAGTGTTGAGCTATTGCTGAGGAAAATAGGAGAGGAAACTAAGCTGTTTAACTCTGAGGTGGTCAGGTTGAAAAATGAGATTGATGAAGCTTTGAAGAATAACGATTTTGTGAAAGCTGAGAAGTTGAGTCCTAAGTATGATTTGATAGCAAATTTACATGGTTGTAAAGACTCTTAGCTGTCTGGCAAAGTTTTAAATTATAATATTATATTCTTTTGTTTAAGTCATGATTTAGTGACGGTGCGTTGTCAACTTTTACATATTGTGGCTTTTTGTTTTGGCATGGTATCTTATAAAATTATGTGGTATGCAGATTTTAATGTATGTAGATGGTTAATTTTAGGTGTTTTTGTATTCCGTTTATTAAGATAATCTTTGATATAATAACATATCCATTGTTTATTACAATAATCATGAATTAAACAAGTTAAACATGCTCTTCTTAAAATTTAGCATGATTAATATTTGTGTTTTAATTGACAATAAACTATGCTTATTGTTGTCTAATTATAATATTTTAAAAGTATAATTTAGTGTCGTAAAATACATACTTTAATAGATTTCTAAACTTACATATTATCCATTTTGCTGTCTGACTTTTGACTGCCGAGAAATTTTCATCACAAGACAGAATAACCGTTTATTTCAGCTGCGTTTCGTTATCTCAGCTGCTTTTCTTTCGTAAAAACTGGCCATCAAATTTATGCGATTCTTTTGCAAGAACGCCATTCTCATGATTAACTACAAACCTAAAACCTGTTAAAGGTATGCTTTAGTGACGGTGCATTTTCAACTTTTACATATTTTGGATTTTTGTTTAAACGGCATGGTATCTCATAAACTTATATGGTATGCTACATTGGGTACATTCCTAAAACACAACATACCTAAAACACGACATTCCTCTAGACCTATGTTGTTATGGGAGTTCCGAAGTTCTACCGCTGGATCTCAGAACGGTATCCTTGCCTCAGTCAGGTTATCAAGGAGTACCAGATCCCCGAGTTTGATAACATATACCTTGATATGAACGGTTAGTGAAACACAAGGAAATGTTTTAAATCGAACCATAGATGTGGAAATCTGGCAAATAGTAGAAATTATGGTTGTTGCAACCACTGCCTTCTAGAATGGTCTCCATCGTTAACGAGATACAATTTCAGGAATTATTCATCCCTGCTCACATCCGAATGACGAAGATGCGCACTTTAGAATATCAGAACAGGAAATATTTCAGAACATATTTAACTACATAGAGGTTTGTGTGACGTACTAACTGGTAAACTTACCAGTTTTATTCTTAAACTTCTCTTCTTGAGCACCCTTATTGAGATCTAATAGAATTAAATTAAGATATTTCAAGGACAAATAATTATAAACAAAGAAAATTTGTGATCAATATTAATGTTTTTGAGTTGATGAAAATTAAAACCTTGCAGTGCTTATTCCGACTGATAAAGCCCAAGAAGTTATTCTTCATGGCAGTTGATGGGGTCGCACCCAGAGCTAAAATGAACCAGCAAAGAGCCAGGAGATTCAGGTTTTTATAATTTGATACTTGTGAAGTTTGGATGATTTGTGATCTTATCCATCTACAATTTTAAAATGCTTCCTTTGTAAAAGAATTTGTAATCTTATCGCATGATAAGGGGTTTTAAGAGTTACAAAATAATATCTTTCCAGATCAGCAATGGATGTGGAGCAGCAAATGAAAGACGCAATAGCTAAGGGAGAAACACTTCCGTCCGAGGATAAGTTTGATTCAAACTGCATTACTCCTGGTGAGGGTCATATTTTTGTAGTCTATCATTTTGTTTTCATTTTAGGATCCAATTACTGATTGAAAGGATTTAAAATCTGCGTTCTTATCTGCCGATGAAGTTTTGATAGATACTGATAATGAGATGTAATAGTCAGGGATAATTAGATGTAATTATCAGGTACCGAGTTCATGTGCAAGTTACACGAACAATTGAAGTACTTTATCAATAAGAAGATGAGCAGTGACCCAGCTTGGCAGAAAGTTAAAGTTGTTCTCTCCGGTCACAACGTAAGTTACACATATAATCGATTCCCTGCATAAGTATGTTGGCAATAAGCCAGCAGTCTGATATTTCAGCAATTAATATTTCTTGACTTTTTGTTCTTGACTTTAAAATCGTGACTCTTAACTAGTACATGTGTTCAGGTTCCAGGTGAAGGTGAACACAAGATAATGGAGTACATCAGATACACCAAGCAGCAGCCTGACTATGACCCAGAGACCAGACATTGTCTGTACGGACTGGACGCTGATCTGGTGAGTTAGTGAGATAAGATAGTGAGATAAGATAGTGAGATAAGATAGTGGGTACCGGGTGTGGTGGAATTAATATTAGAGGGCTTCTGGGACTTAGGTGTTACTATCAGTTGCAAACGGTTTGGTGGATTGGAGTTATGGGTTCGTGCTAAAGACATTAAAAAAAATATACCGTTCTCTAAATCATAACCCTCGAAAATATTTCAGATTCTACTGGGTCTTGTGACTCACGAGGTGCACTTTTCCCTACTCCGAGAGGAAGTTAAGTTCGGGAAGGCCCAAAAAAGAATAACATCGGCCGACGAACAGTGTTTCCATCTCCTTCATTTATCTCTGTTCAGAGAGTACATCGATAAAGAGTTCCACTGTTTGAAGGTTTTTTAACACACCGCGACCGCCTGCATTCTGCATGCATGTAATTGCTTTAAGATTGCAATTCCGATTGATTGTGATAAGTACCATACCCATGATTTATATTTCTGAGATTCTACGATGATTGAAGGTAGTGCCGTAAATCTTATGTTTTAGAAAAAAAAATGTATTCCACTTTCCACTATCAATAAAACGTCTTCAACTAAACCAGGAAGCTCTGGGAGACGCGTACGATCTGGAAAGGATAATAGACGACTTTGTTCTGTTGACCTTCCTGGTGGGTAACGACTTTATACCTCATCTACCTGACTTTCACATTCACGCTGGATCTCTCCCCACCTTGTGGCAGACCTACAAGGATGTTAGACCTAGCCTTGATGGTAAGTGGTGGAGGATGTTTTAGCCTCAGATTTGATTAAGGGTCATTTTGAGGCAGAGTAATGTGTGAATTTTTTACTATCATTGGTATCTCATACTCGTTTTGTATGTTACACTAGATTTTTGTTGACTAACACTAAACGAGAATTTATTAAAAACTTGATAATAAACCATCATTAATTGATCAAGAAATTCTAGATTTATTTTTCGGCTTCTTAAAATTTACAATACTCAGAATATTAGCTTCTTAATTTCAGATTATCTGCATTTGAACGGTGAAATGAACATGAAGCACCTTGGTACCTATTTGGAGGTCCTTTCCAGGTATACCTTTAAATAATTAACAAATAAATTCTAACATTTATCACACGCTTCGCATTAAAAATATACCCAAAGAAGATGTATATTGAAGTAATTCAAGCGGGACTCAATATGAAAATAATAAAAGTATGCACTTCAAAAAAGTTCTCATTGACAACTATCCAATATCCATCTAGTACAATCACTGTGTACCCTAAAACAATGATAATATCTCCAGGTTTGATCTGGAAAGGTTTGAGGTACAGTACGAGGATTTGAAGTGGATGGCAGGTAAAGCTGAGGAGAGGAAGAGCAAGACTGACAAACAGTCTGAAACCGACAGGGTCAGTTAAATTAAATCTTACTTTGAAACAAGGAGTTTTAAATTAATAGATCGCTTTCTAGACTTGCACTGTTAAATTAACTTATATTATTATAATTAACTTATTAATAGTTGACTGGGGCGCTGCTTCGGAGTCGTATAGCGTATATATAATTTTTGTTAACTAATGTAACAGCTTATTTCATAATATAAAACTATTTATAATAATATAAAAGTTAAACAACAGCTTATAATTTCATAGAATAAAACTAATATATTATAGCAGCTTCTTTTTTTCACAGCTAAAGGAAAAGTTCGGAGCAATGATGATGGTTGATAGTGAGGGTGAAACAGAGGATAGCGAGGAGGAGGTTGACATGTTACAGAACGAATTTAAAACTCAGAAGAAAAGGTTAGTTCAACTAATTCTTCATTATAGTTTCATTGGATTTTCAAAAGCAGTCGATGGGGAATTACAGTTGATACTGAAACAATCGAAATATTTGGTGGACATTCATTACTGTTAAAGATAGAACATAATATACATAATGTGTGCACTGTGCGCGCCAGGCACAGTGCACACATTATAATACTATAATAGGTCGATACTGTACTGCTCTGCTATAATAATACGTCATAGCATTTTTATGCGACGACTCTAGTAATAAGAATTTAAATAAGAATAATTCCTTTCCTGATAAGAGCCTTTTCCTTGTCGCATCAAACGGGATCAATACAAATTTTACCCAAGAAACATTTTAACTATGCGACTCATAAACAATGTTCCGATCCGGATTTTACACTCTAATAATGCGACAATGGAATTCAGGTATTACATGGACAAGTTTGAGCTGACAGAGAAGGCAGTACCTGATTTTCAAAAGGAGATCGGGTTGAAGTACGTGGAAGGACTGAAGTGGATTCTCACGTATTATTATCAAGGCTGTCAGAGCTGGAGCTGGTGAGTTTTAAAATTGATAATATTTTAATTTATATATTTAATATATTATATTAGTCATAAGTTGAAAAACTTTATCAATAACTATTTTTGTCTTATCTGGTGTTTGATCTTTGCATAATACAGGGTGGGCCAAAAGTCAGTACCCATACGTTGGCCTTTATAGCTCAGTCACTGAGTGCCCAATTTAAATACTTCTTTCTGGTATGACTTAGTACCACCACTGGTTCGAGGAATTTGTCAACTCGAAAAATATTCGCGTTCATTTTTTTCAAATGGAGGTTCATTTTCACATTTATTTGATAGTTTGGATAGTCGGATCAAGCTAAATATTATTGAATTGTGTTTGGCCATTCGAATTACGTTTGTCCTGAAAGAATTAGAACTGTAGCTTCTCAGATGACCGAGATATGAAGCATAACGAGTTTATTCATTACGTGTGATCAGGTGAATGGTTTACCTAATCACGTGATAAGGTGCCCCCGTTTAATACCCCGTTAAACATTATGGGAATTGTTAAGGGTGCCCAATTAAGGTGTCGTGTCACGATGTCACATAATCACCCAGTCAATATTGTTAACGAGATACAGAAAATGCTTGGTAACTTCGTCATTTCTAATCCGGTTTGCCTCATATTTTCAGATCATATGCAACATTTAATAATTTACCGTCTCTGAAAAAATTAGGGGTTCAGCATGTTCAGAGAACACAATATAGGTGTTTTAATATTGAATGGGCGTGGTCTAAAATATTCGAATTTTCAAATTTTGACGACGGAATCCTCGAACCAGTAAGTACAGTATGCCAACTGCAAAGCAACAGCTCTCAAATATAAAACACGGCGGAGCTACTCAGGCCAACGTATGGGTACTGACTTTTGGCCCACCCTGTATGTTTAAAAGTACACTATTTTCTGGCTTTTGTATTGACGATATGTTTTCAAGCATAAGTTACTTTTCTTTACTTAGTTTTCATGTTATTTTCTGGGATGACTAGTTTAAAAACTGCTGAGTATAAGTTTTATCTTAAAAGCGGTGTTATTAAATTTCAATTTATTATTATTATAAGGAGGTTGCATATATAATTTGATGTTTTTAGTCGGTAGTCGCTGAACCTTTTGGCCTTTTCATTTTGACGTAAGTTCCAAAAAGCCCAGTTTATTCACTAAGTTTGTGTTTAACCTTATGTCTCATAATAGCGAAATTTACCAATTTACTAATTTACTAATTAATTAATTATACTAATTGTCAGGTTCTACCCATACCACTACGCACCTTACCTCTCTGACTTATCAAACGTAGCCGAAATGAACATAGATCTCGACCTATCAGAACCTTTTTGTCCCTTCCAACAACTGATGGCAGTGTTTCCTTACGGGAGCAGCAAGCTGTTACCTACCGCTCTTCAGGTTTGTAATTAGTTAATCAGTTAATTAGTTAATTATTTAATTGTGTGATTGTTGGAACCTTTCTGTCGTTATCAAAAATTCATGACATTTTGCCCTTTTGAGAAGAGCAAACATTTACCTACCACTATTCAGGCAGTCTGCATCGCCTCCCCCCTGCGCACGGCCTGTAGTCGATCAAGCCTTAATTCTTATTTTGTTAATGTTATTGATGATAATAATTTACTAAAATATCATTAATAACATTAATTGTACTGTGTTGAATGTGAGATCCCACAATTCTATTAGTTTATCAATAAGGCATGATTAGGTGTCAGCGCTATAGTTTACTTTACAGCAGAAAAACGTTTTAACTTTTTAATTTGAAAATAATTGACGTACATTATATAATATTATCTGCAAGACATGTTCAGATACTCACTTAATAGTCTCTCATTGAAACTTTTTATCCTATCTTTAAATTCTCAGCTTGGTGAGCGTAGCTTCTCTGTAGTAGCGAGTGGCTCCTAAGATGTACATTGTACAGTCGTCTTCCTGTTAACATATAATAATCTCATCGTCCCAATCTCTGGAATATTTTATAGATCTTCTTAAAACTTTCCTATTATAGCTTCACGAACTTGAGAAAATTTATTGATAAGTTATCTTGGTCATAATTGGTGTAACATCTTTTGTTATTTGGTTTCATACTATGCATCAGTATTATCGATATCTTTTCAAGCATGAGTGTCCAGTTCTTACCTAGTATATAATAGTAAGTAAATTTCTAGAATGTATAGATTAAATACTGTTGAGTAATATTTAAGTTTTATTTTAATAGTGAACAGTGGTTTTATGAAACTTCAATTATCTAATATGATTTATTACATAATATTATTATCACTGCTATTTATAAATATAATACAAATTTTTCATAAGAATTTATTTTAAGACCAAATCTTTAGGAGCTGTACCGAGAGGACTCTCCTATCGCAGATTTCTACCCAAGAACTTTCAAAACAGACTTGAACGGTAAAAAGCAAGAATGGGAAGCCGTTGTTCTTATCAGCTTTATCAATGAGGTTTGTCGCTGCAGTGATCTGGTTATCTATAAAATTCCTACTTGTTTTCCCAGTTTTGGGTTTAAAGGGACAAAGACCGAGACAGAAATTATGCAAATTTTTTGGTTATAAAGCGATGTACGAATTTCTAGTTATTATTACTTAAGAATAACTTTAAAATATCATCAAAGTATACTTTGATGATATTTTAAAGTTATTCTCCTGATTGTACGTGACCACTCTTATCAGGAACGGTTAGTAGATGCCATGTCCGCGCCCTTGTCCCGTATGACAGACGACGAGAAGGCCAGGAACAAGCACGGGGACTGTTTGATAGGAACGTTTGATCCTAACAACACTAGTCTCTACCCTTCATCTTATCCTGGTGTTTTTCCCGATCTCAAACCTTCTTATACAAAGTGAGTAACATTTATTCGGACCATGATTAGATATTGAGTTTCATTTCATTCAACTCAACATGATACGCAATTTCTTCTTTTTTTTTCTATTTTTGTTTGCACAAATAAACTCTGTAAACATCTCTTAGATGAAATATGGGCTGAATAATCCGTAGTTGTACTACCTCAGCCCTTGAGAATAAAGAGTGCCCCAGCACTTAAGTCTGATAATTAATTTCAGTTCAATTAGTTAATTATTCTATTGAGAAGCCTATTAATTTATCCGCCAATTCAAAAACTCATTAGCTAATCAGCCCAGTAATTATCCAGTAATTAACAAACTCATTAGCTAATCAGTCCAGTAATTACTAAAAAACCTCAGTATGGAGTTCAGAGACAAAGCCTGTTTCCTCATACCTCCCGATCAGTTGACCTGGATCTTCCCTGACAAGGCAGTTGATCCATTCAGAATGGGTTTCCCTACTTCCACTCATCTAAAACACGAGGTTTGCAGTTTTAATGTTATTTGGAAAATGCGCACTGAACAATTTTCAAACGTTAAATTTTCAACTTTGATAATTTAAATGTCATGGGGGCAAAGATCTTTCAGTGTTATTAGACCCAAAATTTACAACAATATACCACCATCAGTTAAATTGTGTTATACACTATACTATACACTATACAGTGGATATGTTTAAAATTAAGTATTATAGTGTTTAAAGTATAATTAGTGTCACTTAATAGTAATATAGTGTTTAAAACACCATCTATATAATTAATATTATCATTATTAAACTATGTTAAAATAACCATTACTCCCTTCAGATTGAGTTCGCACAAGCTGGGTGTAAGATATTCCAGTTTGGAAGCAAGGACAAGAACTGTATCCTCAACATAGACCCACAATCAGAGACACCTCTAGAGAGGTACACTGCACTGCTGGGGGAGGAGGTTTATGTTCAGTATCCTCACCTTGTAGAGGCTATGGTCGTAGGTAATTAGTTAATTAAATAATTAACTAATTAGTTAATTAACTTAATTAAATAAAAGTTCTAAACAAGGGATAGTTAAAAACAACGCCCAAGTCTAATCTTTTCCTAAAACAAATAACTAAATATCAAAACTTCATTGTAATTTCTGCCAATATATCTTGTCATTATTATAAGCTAAATTACGGAGATAATTAACTTATATAGTTATATCATGAAAAATTACTTGTTAAGTTACCCTTACTAGTCAATCAAAAACCCACAAGATCATAATAAGTGATCATTCTGTGTTGGTGATTATGAAGATTTAATTATACTAATTACCTACTAATTAATAATACCCAGGGGTGCACACGGAGGAACACGATTACGTGCTTGAAGACAGCTGTGTGAGTAAGAGTGCTGCTGTTCAGAACAAGAAGGATTGTTTCAAGCACTTGAAGAGTCGAGAGTGCATTGCGTAAGTCAACTTGTAATATTATGATTTTTTGTGGAATGTGGGTGGCATACTTCCTGATTGTCCTTCTCTCATCTCTCATAGGAGATTCCATCGTTCTAGCCGCATCAATCCAGCCAATGGTATAAAACTCAACAAGTTTATAGTCACTGTTATGCAACATATCGCGGTATCCGACCTATATACTACTTCCCTTTACATTATCCACACCGCAGATTAAAATCGCAGTGGGCTATTAAAGTTGAAAATTTGAGGATTGAAATAATACACCACGTGATGAAAACCACGTGTCACAAACCAACCAATCAGCACAAAGTATCAACACATTTTCCCCACAGGTTGAAATCACGTTGGGGTATTGAAGTAGGAGATGTGAGAGTGATGATCTGTGTCAGGAAGATAAGAGGTAAAGTTCCTTCTTTTAAATCTGAGGGAGATGTCACCATCATCAAGCACTGGTGTGAGGAGAAGTCTTATGTTCCTGCTCAACTTGTGCTTTCGGTTCGTTTTAATAATACGTGTTTGTTAACTTATAATACTATTTAAATATTTCTTATCTTTATATGGTTTTTAGATGATTATTTGTTTTGTTTTTCAATATCTTCGATTAGATGTGAAATAGGTGTTTCTCTTATTTTTTATATTATATATATATATCTTTTCTCTTTTATGGACACGTTCATTGAAGTTTGAGGATATTGGTAAATATTAGTGACCCTACTAAATGGCACGATGATGTAAAATGTGTCACACTATAAAACTATATAAACCCTCAATGGTTAGGATAATCGTTTCATCCTCTAGATAAACTTTGTCGCATAAAGATATCTTTATCAGACGATAAGATATCGCTTAAATGCGGCCGGCAGTGAGTTGTAAACTTTGTCACACTATAAAAATGTGACAGAGTTTATATGGACCCCTTGTTGCCGTGTTTGACCAAATTTTCGAATTTCAAATTTATAGGATAGTTGCATATGACTATTATCTACATATTTAGCGACTTTTTTCGTTAAATGGTAGCACCATGTAAACTCTGTCACACATTTAAGAAATTTATATGAGGGATGTTTATGACATCCTGACAAGAAATGCCGAATAGTCTAGCATTATTTTGTGAGCTGAATATGTTTGGAATTGTTCACATATTTCATTGTTATAGGCAAATACAATTAATACAGAAGGCAGAAATGGGTAAACTTTGTCACATACATTTGTATGATATCTCAACATGTGTGAAATTGAGTAAATAGTAGTATACCAACTTAAACACCATATATTACGTACTATGGATCAATTAACAATATTTCAACCACACACCGGTCATATAAATTATTATATGGCAGTGATATGTTAGCATTGGCAAAATTTCAACACCTGAACATGGTAAAAATTTGTAAATTTCGTCACAAAAAAATATGATAACTTTATTTGCTATTTGTTGGCAAAATAACTAGTTTATCGACATAGGTATGATGATAAAGTAAAATTATATCCTATTCGAGGTATGATTCTTCAAAATAGGGGGCAAGAAATGTAAATTTTGTCACATCAGCCCTTGCATTAGATTCAGTTAGATAGATTTTCTTTCGTATCAACAGTCCTTATTATAGTTAGAATGGATTTACACAGGAAATATAGAAACCCATGCCAATTTTTCATCACATTGATATTATACTGTTGGGGCAGGAAAAGTAAATTTCGTCACATTTCAGTAACTTAGTAAAATTAAACTCAGCATTGTTAAACTTGAGTTATAATTTGCTGAACAATAACCAACCAATAATTCCTGGAAGAAAATTGAATTTTAACTGAGGTATGGTTCTTTAAAATAGGGGCAAGAAATGTAAATTTCGTCACATACGTAATTTTAAAATTTAGATAGATTTTCTTTCATACCAATAGTCCTTATTATAATTAGAATGGATTTATACAGGAAATATAGAAACCCATGCCAATTTTTCATCACATTGAAATTATACTGTTGGGGCAGGAAAAGTAAATTTCGTCACATTTCAGTAACTTAGTAAAATTAAACTCAGCATTGTTAAACTTGAGTTCTAATTTGCTAAAGAATAACCAAGCAATAATTCCTGGAAGAACATTGAATTCTAACCGAGGTATGGTTCTTCAAAATAGGGTCAAGAAATGTAAATTTCGTCACATACGAGTACGTCATTGTAAAATTTAGATACAATTTCTTTCACGTGAACAGTCCTAATTACAGTCCGAAATAATTAATACAAAGATACAGGAAATATAAAAACCCCTGCCCATTTTATAATGTATTTATATTGGTAATATACTCAATGATGGGAGTATAGTGTATTGGCTATGCCCCGCTTACTAGTTTAGCTCTTTCTAGTCCCCTGCTACACGGCATGTAAACAGGGATTGGCTAGTTAGAGGCGGTCCGTGTAGGCCTTACACTGTGCTTTCAGCAATACTCGTATGTAATATGTTAATCACAGACTATTTCATTCTATAATCATTTTTTCCAAATTTTACCTATTTACGATGTCATTTTGTGACGATGTTTACATCAACTGCCCTATACTTGAATCAACTGTATCCGTGTATCGTCCTTATATAGAGTTTTCCCGCAAAATTTAACTTATTAACGATGTCGTATCATTTTGTGACGATGTTTACATCAACTGCCCTATACTTGAATCAACTGTATCCGTGTATCATCCTTATATATAGACTTATAGAGTTTTCCCGCAAAATGTAACCTATTTACAATGTCGTATCATTTTGTGACGATGTTTACATCAACTGCCCTATACTTGAATAAACTGTATCCGTGTATCGTCCTTATATAGACTTTCCCCGCAAAATGTAACCTATTTACGATGTCGTATCATTTTGTGACGATGTTTACATCAACTGCCCTATACTTGAATCAACTGTATCCGTGTATCGTCCTTATATAGAGTTTTCCCGCCCTTCCAATAGTACAGTCAAATCCGTCTTTTTGTCGGACAAAATTCGCAACAAAGCGATTTTAACGGGATATGGTCGGGACAGGTCCCAGGAATCATTCCAGAGAGTTCCCAAAATCCTCGACTTCAGGAAAATCCACAATTACCACTTTTTTACCACTTTTTACCACTTTGGTTTTCTGTAAATAAGTCACGTTCTGAATATCCTAGAAGACTCTAGTTTAAATCATTGTGTTAAGAAAACAAAAAAGAACAACTTTTTCTTTAACAACTTTTTCAAAAATAAATTATTTAATTAATTAATTAAATAATTAATAAATTTTCAAATATTTCAAAAATATATTTTCATAAAAAATGTTCACGATTACATTCCACGTATAATGAACTAATTTTTATAAAAATTTTCACTTTCAATATTTTGGACTTGTAAAATTTTCGTAATTTGTAAAGAAAAACCACTATTTACCACTTTTTACCACATCGAATCTCCGCTAATAAAACGACTTCTGAATTTCGTAGAAGGTTCTAGATTGAACCAATGTGTTCAAATTATAAAAGAGAACAACTTTTTATCTGACAACCTTTGGATTAGATAATTAATTAATTAGTTAATTCGATTATTAAACAAATATTCAAAAATTATACAAATTATTTTTGATCAAAATATTTTAAAATTACATATCACGAATAATTAACAAATTTTCATTAAATTAATCGGGAAATCGAAGTGGTACTTTATATAACCATGTATACTAGATAAGAGTCTAACTTATGAGTCCTCAGCTGGCACATAGGTGCAATTGTCCTGACATTTGAGGTTGATCCACAATGTATTCCTGCTTTTCTGCATGAACAAGCATTGCCACAACCTGACTTTAAACAGTTGCAACTGATTTTTTGAATGAGCTTTTTCGGAGCTGTACTCATAAGAGTGGTCACTGGTACATGCGCCCTATTGTTCATCTTCCATCCCCAGCTTATCGGATCTAGGTCATTCTTATCCCACGCCTGCAGCTGATGGTAAACACGATAAGAATGTTGTTCAGCTGCCCCAGATGTTGGCGGGAGCTGTTCTCACTTGATGTCTGCTGTTAAAGATTGCGACTTCTGTTCAAGAACTGAAAGTCTAGCTTCATCTAGTGATCTCGATTTTGATGAAATCGGCTGCAGCATCAAAAGTTCTTCGACATGCTTTATAGTAGCTGGTGTAGAATTTGCCGAATAAAAAGCATCTATTACACTTTCATCGATGGATGCGATCGTTCTGAAGAGCCTATCCTTACCAACTCCGTGGATCCGACTGGTGGTGTCTGATCCAGTGAAAGCGTGGCATGCAGCAGTATCATGTTTACGTACCTCCTACCTGTCGCACTTTGAATTTTCTCAATGTCATAGATGTAGCTTTTGGTGGTGAGAAACAGTTGGTGGTCAAATGCAAAGTGTTTTGTCATGTGCAGTAAAATGACAAGCAAATCAGTATCATCACAAATTACAGAAACATCAACTTGATTAGACCACTCAACTGCCTCTCTGCAAATCAAAACATCTGCAAAACGATGTGCGAAACGGATTGAAAATGACGAAGTTATCAAGCAATTTGTTTATCTCGTTAGCGAAATTGATTGGGTTATCAATAATTACCTAATCGCTTATCACGTGACAGGGTGCTAGGATACCGTAATTGGGCTTTCTGCACGATTTCTGTGCCACGCTTTCACTGGATCAGACACCACCAGTCGGATCCACGGAGTAGGTATGGATCGGCTATTCAGAACGATTCCGATAGTGGGAATCTAGTGCACTAAGCTACGGAGAAAGTCACGTGAAATTTTTGGGCGAGCGAATTAGTAACTTAATAAGAGCCTAACGTATGTGTACTATACCACCTCCCCCCTCCCCCGCACAATAACTTAGCATGTCTGTAATCCGGTTTGAGGATTTATCATTTGGTGCGATCTCTACGTTACAGTATGGACATTTGTTTAAACTGTGTTCGTGGACTAAAGATGGTCCTGACTCTGTTACAACGGACTCCTCTTCATTGGCCGATATAATAGTTAATAGCACTATGTTTACAGTATGCACTGAAGGGGTATCCTAGGAAGTTTCTTGAACTTTTAACAGGTACCCCTCCTCATTTAACCCTCAATTAAGTTTCCTATCATTCGGTTGAGTCGACCGTTGAGATCGCATAGATCCAATGGATCCTTAGATACTCCCTAGACTAGGTGACACTGGGATTCGAACCCTGAACCTTCTGCGCAGAAGGCTGATGCTCTAACCGCTAGGCTAGATATGAATCTTTGGAACTGGTCTATGGTCACTGTCTGCAATAATAAACACAAGACGTCACTCTGAGCTGAATCAGTCATGCCGTTGTACTGCCGTTTAATTTCGTTCAGTGACCAGGGGTTGTTGATCCAACCTGTGGTGCATTGATTTGTTTATTTATACAAGGTATGAGAGGCGTCAGGATAAAGAATACAGAATAGGACTGTACGTATCCGTTTCAAATTTGCTGGGCATAGTTTAAAAGTTAGTGTACTTACTTAAAAGATAAATAGTTTAAATAGTACCTGGGCCGGGAACAGCAACCCTTTCCATATTTCATTCCATACAAATTTACATTGTCGATCATTCGCCCTCTTAAAGCTATTCACCGAAACTAACTCCTCATTTGCCTGGTAAATTAAAACATTGTATTGGTTAAGAATGCCTCTAGTTGCGCTCTCCGCTGACATAAAACTTAAAAGTAAAACGGTAAAAACAGATTACTATTATTGTATATTAGTTGACAGCTACTTACATAGAATCTGCACGCGTACAGTATCAGGCACACGATGTGTTCTTCTTTTGTCAAAATATTAACTATTTCGTGTGATTTTAGTCCTCGATTTTTAGCAGATTCAACTTTTTTACGAAGAGAAGTCAACATAAAGTAAAGCTGAAGCTTCCAAACAAACCAGTTTAACAATCTAGTTAAGCACAACACTAAGTCGAGAGATATGTTGTGTAAATAGTTATAAGCTATAATAGTATCGTACAAATTTGGATATTTTACCATTTATTCCATTTATCTGGATTTTTTTAATCTGTTATCTAATCTATGTGACGGTGTATGTTCTGTTATTCAAGTAAATTCATTTTACGTTTTACGTCACGGCAAATATTTTTGATAAAAATTATATTTTGAAATTTTAAAAAAATTAATTATTATTTAATTGATAAATCAATTAATTATCTAATCCAAAGGTTGTCATATAAAAAGTAATTGTTTTCTTTTATATTTTGAACACATTGGTTCAATCTAGAACCTTCTACGAAATTCAGAAGTCGTTTTATTAGCGGAGATTCGATGTGGTAAAAAGTGGTAAATAGTGGTTTTTCTTTACAAATTTCGAAAATTTTACAAGTCCAAAATATTGAAAGTGAAAATTTTTATAAAAATTAGTTCATTATACGTGGGTCGTGGAATGTAATCGTGAACATTTTTTATGAAAATATATTTTTGAAATATTTGAAAATTTATTAATTATTTAATTAATTAATTAAATAATTTATTTTTGAAAAAGTTGTTAAAGAAAAAGTTGTTCTTCTTTGTTTTCTTAACACAATGCTTTAAACTAGAGTCTTCTAGGATATTCAGAACGTGACTTATTTACAGAAAACCAAAGTGGTAAAAAGGTGGTAAAAAAGTGGTAATTGTGGATTTTCCTGAAGTCGAGGATTTTGGGAACTCTCTGGAATGAGTCCTGGGACCTGTCTCGACCATATCCCGTTAAAATCGCTTTGTTGCGAATTTTGTCCGACAAAGGCTTAAATTAGGACGGATTTGACTGTACTACAAACCAAAATCAGATATAAATGATTTCGGAAATTCACCCAGAATTTCAAATTCCATATAATGTGACAGAATTTACATCATTTCCCAATAACCAAGTGCATGTATTTGCTAACTTTTCAAAACAACATATTTTAGGGCTATGATTGGCAGAAGAACCATCAAATAATGAGTTGAAAGGGTTTTGAGGACACCTCACAGTAGAAAAGAGGTCTCGTATTCTGAGTGTGACAAAGTGTACGAAATATTGCCTTAAAACCGTTCGATCCGTGCCCTTTAACCAATGTTGTATCATAATTGTTAGATTGACCTAATCTACTATATTTCAGACCAAGGAATGATAATTGGGCAGCTATGGTAAACAATGTCACAAAAATGTGACATTTTTTACATTATAGTGCCTAAAAGCAATACATTTTATTTCTGAGCAGTGCATATGGGAGTATGGGTCACGTGGCTAATGTTCAGAACTTATGAACACGCTAGATTAATAGATGCTAAAATTAAGCCACTATCGTCGAAAACGCTATTTTAGAAATTTACCAATATCCTCAAACTTCAATGAACGTGTCCTTATATACTTGACTGTGGGTAAATCATGTCTGTCTGTCTGTCTGGCTGTCTGTCTGTCTGTCTGTCTGTCTGTCTGTCTGTCTGTCTGTCTGTCTGTCTGTCTGTCTGTCTGTCTGTCTGTCTGCCTGTCTGTCTGTCTGTCTGTCTGTCTGTCTGTCTGTCTGTCTGTCTGTCTGTCTGTCTGTCTGTCTGTCTGTCTGTCTGTCTGTCTGTCTGACTTCACTCCTTCCTCAGAATCTGTCAACTCCTGTTCCAGTGCAAGAGAAATGTGAGAATCTTAGTCTATCAGGAGTATTCCCAAAAGATGCCAAGGTCTTCGTCGTATCAAATCCTGGTTAGTACTCTGCAAATCCTGGTTAGTACTCTGCAAATCCTTCATCTTTGCATTAGAACAACGTTCAGTTGTACCTTTACCATGCTCGGTTCAACTAGACAGATAATATAATATCAGTGTGATATTTGTCATTCATGTCGCCTGTTTTTTCTACGTTTCCCTCTATAGTTTGATATTCAATCTATATCGATAGCATTCTTAATCCCTGTTTTTGTGCAGGGTACGGTAGTCTTGGTACAGTAGAAGGATCTCAAGATAACAGAGTTAAAGTTAGGATAATACTGTCGGATGAACCAATGTTGGAGACTTTCAGAAAAACTATTGACAGTCATGACGAAGATTGGGTTAGTAATTAGATACTTGTGATAATTAATTAGCAGATAATTTGTTGATTAATTACGAATTTACTTATTACTTTATTAGCTTCACATTCAAACCATTAGATAATTCAATACTTTACTAGATAATAGATATTTTATGTTTATCGGAAAAATACATTGTGGATTAGGGACCAAAAATTAATAATACATTTGATAACATTATGCAGTACATGAAGTTTCGTCCTGATGAAATCGATCGCTAAATTCAAATCCTATAAAATTTAGTTTAGTAACTTATTAATTAGTCATGGAAAATAATAAAATACAATAATATACGTAAATTATATTATTGAAATCACTTAATTCCCACAATATAGCCAAAACTTAAGACCAGTGCAGTGTCCCATAACGAACTTCTATTTAGTTATTTCAGTCGTTTAATTCTCTATAATATTTTGATATTAGTAGCTTAGAAGATAAGGTAGACCAGGGATGTGATGAGTAGAGTTAGTGTAACTGACAATCCAGTAGCTGCTCCCAGACAATCCTCCTCACACAACGTAACCTAGAGAGAGAAAACATTCGTAGAGGAAATTGGTAGTACATTTGCTAATTATTAAGATCTTCAGTACTTGATAATAACTGATACTTGATACTTATTAAGACTATTTATCAACTCAAGTGTCCTGAAATTGCCCAATATCATGAGTATCAAAATTTGGGGACTGAGGGCAGCACCATCACCAGATTTGCAATTCACAAGAATTGTCTGGCAACAAAAAGTGAAATGACGACACCCCTGGCCCCTCTTCCCCTACTTCTAAGTTAACACGTGACCTATCAACAAGCACGTGACCTACCTGACCACAGGTAGCGTCCACATCAGACACAGTAAAAGGAGACCCCTTCTCCTTCTGAAACTCCTCCTCGAGAGAACTAGCCCACTCGTTGCAGTGAGAGGGTGGGACTGCTGTGTAGGTCTTGGGTCCGCAGAAGTTTATTGTGAATCCCATGTGTCCTGCAGAGGGGAAGTTGGTTTATTGGTGGCAGCTTATAGTGGTGACGTGGTACAAATACAATTTACCGCGGAGTATCATGAATTAGGAGTTTTAGAAAAGTTTAAGGAACCTACCTTCCTGAGATATTGTTGTTTGTTGTTGTTGTATGCCTCCCCCCTCAACGTCGCTATCAGGGTGTATCTCAATATCTGCACTTGCTGCCACGTCGTACGATAAACATACCTCCTTTTCCTCACATTCTGATATTTGGGCCGAAGTACAAGCCTCTGAAGAATTGGGTTTTGTTATATTCTGCTGATTTAGGGAAGTTGCTAGAGGCGCTAATTCTGTAAGTCTTGAGCCCTGCAGTTTAAGTTTGGGAAAGCCGATTTTACTGTGAATTTGAAACATGCTCTTTCTGATTTAGAAGAAATTTGAAGCCTTTCCAGATGACAGTCACGGCAGTTGTTATCTAATATTATGTTGTAATGTGAAACGTCACTTCGTCCTTGTGACTAGTGTAGTCAAAAAGTGTGCAAATGATATCCTTTACTTACTGTTTGTTGGTTTATAACCTACCAACCAAGACGCGCACCGAGTTGGACTCGTCGACGGTCAATATTTGGAACAAATATTTTACGAGTATCATCCGTGTCCGTTTACTTACTGTTCTTATCAGATACTCTGTCCATTAGCGAGTTCCTGGCCCAGTCATCAGGATCGTTACCGTACGAGAAAGAGGTGACTACATTACACTTGTCGTAACACTTTAGCCCAGAAAGAGCGAGATTTGGGAGGAGCGAGATGGTGAGGGAGAGGGTTACTAGGTGGTTCATATCTGAGTATGGGAGTGATCAGTTTTTGATCAGTTTCTTATCAGTTTTATCAAAATTAGTAAAAATTAAGAGGTAATTTTGTTACAAACGTCATGAGGTGGTCACATTAAATATTCTGAGATTTCCACATGCTCAACAATGTTAATAAACTTTCTATAGTTTTGTGGCCTTCCAGTACTACAAAACGTGTCAAGGAACATTCAACAGCGCGTCAAACAAGCAAAAAAGCATGCGTCAGAACCGTTCATTTCAAATTTACTAAATAATTGTCAATACCTAATACTCTAATACTGTGTCCGATGTGGACAATTCAAATTGTACTGCAATGTGTTATACTGTAAACTTGTAAAGAATATGATTGCATGAACGTACAACGAAACTTTATAAATACAATAGACGTCAGAAATGGATGTGGTGCAACTTTAGTAGACACGTGAGCCAGTCATTAGGGGTCGTTCACATAATACGTGATGACTTTTTCAACCTCCTCCCCCCCCTCCGTAATCAGTTTTACACATGGCTAATTTGACTATTGTGTTCAATTTACACTAGTGTAATCATTAATTAGAAATCCCCTCCCCCTCAATGATTACGTAATATATAAACGACCCCTTATAAAATTCTATTGGCCAATGCTGCTAGCTAACAGATACGAAACATTAACAGAACTTCAACAAAGCCAACCTATCAACTCGACAACTCAGCCCCCTTCCAAACTTCAATACATTCCACTCGACATGACGTGCTAGTGACTAGTCTCATGGAAAAAAGTGCAGACCGATATTTGACCCGTACCGGAAGAACACCGCACGGTTATAACTCCGATATAACTCTAATTAGTTCATACTTTTCTACTCCATCTGATGAAGTCCATCATGAGCTCATCATCGTGGGTTGGGGGGGAGGGGGTTGCAGCAGAAACTGGGTTGAAAGTAAGGGTTTGACTTGGTTCATGAGTCATGTTATTTATCAAATAATTCTAGAAGTAAAGCAGTGTCCGGCTTGTAGTTGAGGGAGTTAAGTGTGTAGTCTGATGTCTGGCAGTGTAAATTTATCACTCGCTGGGTTGGTGGTATATTATAGTGGTAAGTGTGGTGGTATATAATAGTGGTAAGTGTGGTGTAGTGTTTGTCATTGCCAAAGGACGAAGGAAGCGTACTCCTTTTTAATTCCCACTCCACTATTATATTATATTTTATAATATACAATTGTACAAGATACAAAAATACAATATAATGTATACATCGATATAGATCTTAGTGAGAGGTATAGAAAACATCGTAATAATTTGACTGTCCAACATAATTCATTGCTAAATATTTTAGTGAATTGTTAATTATTTGGAGGTAAGTTATCAAAATAAACACAATTAATTACCCATTATTAATTACCCATTATTAATTACCCATTATTAATTACCTACTAACCAGATATATCATTTCAGTACTTTCCGCGGGAAATGTGCAGTGAGTTACACATATCACCCCTCCTACTGAGCAAGATAACATCAGCTTTCAAGATTAACATTGCAAACAAGAAGTAAGTGTGTGAGATGTGTGAGGTCACGTGTTGTGTGAGGTCACGTGGTGTGTTGTGTGACGTCACGTTACGTAATATAACATGCAACTGTTTTCCTAATCAATTTCTAACCATCAGTGGAAGTGGAACGACCCCAATTAACATTGGTCTCAACATTAAGTATGCTAATAAGAGTCTCATGGCACCGGACTATGCCAGGAAAATAGATAACGGGTATGTCAATTAATGTCAATCAATAAAGACACATTTTTTGTCTATAATCTTATAATGTTCAGGTACTTCAAACTCCCGAAAATTGTAATCTTCGGAATTTTATAATTTCGTTTCCTCTCAACTAAACTCCCTGTTCTAAGAGGCTGGCAGTACTCAGAAGCACTGTACACGATAATAAAAGAGTACGTGGTTAAGTTCCCAGAACTGTTCAAGGAGTTAGAACACCATCTCAAGAAGGAGACTATCAACGCTTCAGAGATCGCTCAAAAACTCGGACCTGAGTTCAAGTATGCAGATTCTTATTTAATTGTGATTTATTTTATTAAGTTGTAATTTATTTAATCATAGTCCTGCTGGATCACATCCGATCAATTGTGCTTTACTTTTTTAAGCAGACCAGATTAATAGCGTAAAAAGTAAATTATTTATTATTTAATTAACTAAACTTATTTCAGCGTGAGACAGTATTTCGAGGACGTAAAGAAGTGGCTAAAGTCTCTGTCCACTCATAACAGTAAACTTGTGGGTGTGGGAAGTGAGATCATGTCAACTAAACACGTGGCACAGCTACTGGCTGATATTGCTGAGCACAAGGTATTTATCTTACTTTAATGCTTCATTAATGAATTATTTAGTGAATTAATAAATTATTTAGTTACTTGATGAATTAATTACTTAATTAGTTACCTGTCAGAGTCAACTAAACTACTAATGAATTAATTACTTAATTAGTTACCTGTCAGAGTCATACTAGCAGTATCTTATATTCTGATCAAGTTTCTACTTTGAATATATTTGGATAACTAGGGTGCTCCCCCATGGTTAAATGGTTATGTAATTGCCGCTCTCTTCCAAATTTATAAATCCTGCTTTATCAAGATGTGCAGTTGACCATCGTTTCCCTTAAATCAGAAAACAGTGTCAGTCCACGAACTTGTGGTTAAAGTAAAACCCAGAGTACTCTTCAATCCGAACTTCCAAAATGGTTAGTCGTTTTTTATTATTTGAATTTTATCATTACAGTATTAGATAACAAACAAACAACAACAAACAAACATTTAAAAACTTAAAATGTTCTTCCTTATTTCAAAAGTAGAACTGCTGGTCCTAATTATGAAAGTCTCTAATTACAAAGTTACAAGTTACAGCGACCTTTGCACTTAGTTTTACCCAACATTTTTAAGGAAACTAATAACCTTTTGTCAGGTGTATTGCCGCCGGACGCTAAGGCTGATTTCCAGCTGTGTGACCGAGTGGTGAATGTTTGCTCTAGTCACTGTGTACCTTTTGGTTACAAGGGCACAATCGTCGGTATCAAAAATGGTAGGTTACTGAAAATTTGAAAAGTGTACAAATCTAATATCTACTGACGACGATAATCAAATTAGTGTTTGTGGCCCAAATGATTATCGCGTCTTTGTTATGGAAGAGATCACGTGTTCAACTTAAATTCGGGTAGGGAGGAAAAGGGGAAACTTATACTTTACAATAACAAAGAATCATAACGTAACTTAATCACAGGGGAGATACAGTCGGCAGACGCTATTAAATACGAAGTGTTATTCGATGAGCCGTTTATTGGTGGGCTATCGTACGGAGAGTGCAACTCTCATCTCTACACTATGTTACCCTTCACTCTCATGAACTTTAGTTATGGAATGAGACTCACTCAGGTATTTTATGTTTCTGTTTCTGGTTCTGGTTCTCTTCCAATTTCTGTTTTTGTTTGAATATCTGGTTCCGCTACTTTCTGCTTTTGTTTCTGTTACTTTTACTGACTTTTTCTAATAATTAGTTTCTGCTGTTATAGAAAAATAAAAAAGCTTGTTACCCTTTTTGCTTTCTGTGGCCATTTTTTTGTTATTTCTCAATTCGTGATCGGTTGGTTATTAGACAGACATACACGGTAAAATCCCGATTTACCGTGCCCCTATTTACCTGGAATTTTAATTTCCCCAATTAAGTTCATCCACACGTGTTTTGTGTAAATCAAATCCACGATTAATTTTAGTTTTACCGTTTTTGTTGAATCCTCGGCTGTTCTAATTTATCGCCTGGAATGTTTTCATGTAAAAACACTCATTATTCGATCAACAATAGTCTTTACATTTTTCATATTGATCACCTTAATTATTACTTAAATCAATTGTTTATTCGATCAGGGAATGGAGAACTCTGTTGACCTCCTTTCATAATCTTTGTCAAATTTCAAGGAAATATTATATCCAGCTCAATATTGACGTTGAAGCTCTGTGCTCGCCTTTTATTTGGTGAAAATGATGATTAGCATTAAATATACATAATATAATAGGTGTGCGATGTGCACTATGCACTGTTCACTGTGCATTATTGGTTGTTGCACAAGAAGTTGCGTTATTTTTACTGGTTTATAAATACATAGTTTTTCAAATTCATAAAATAACTTTATTTCTAGGAGTCCGTCAAAGTCTAAAGCACGCATCACAAGCATGAAAAACCATCGAGTCCCAAAACAGAAGTGTTTTTGTTCTGTCAATGATTTTAGTTTCCGTTATTGCCTCTTATCTGTGCAAGTGTATTTTGTTGTTGGTCCATTTCTGGTCGTTATTGAATAGTTTTTGTTGTGTTGCTTGTGTTATTTTGTCCGCTGAAGATGAACTATTGACGATGTTTTCAGTTTGAGTGTAGCTCTGGGAATTTTATTGCAATTTTTTAATTTGTTATGTTGCGATAGCGTAAATACTTTCTTTGAATACTTTGAGTAGGTTTGGCTGGGATCGCTTCAGGACAATAGTATCAAGTACGTCCTCCTATCACTCCGCTGGGGTCTGTCAGTTTTGTTACGTTGAAATTTGGTTCCAAATAGTTTATTATGGTTTTTGTTGCGCGATGAGTTTAAGCTTGTATTTTGTAATACGTTTAAATTTACTTTTTGTTATTTTGGAAATGGATTGGGTTTTGTAAATTTCATAATTTTGATTTATTCAGTTATCATCCAGTTGTAATTATGATTAACATAATATTTAAGTTCTTTGTTCGTAACATTTCATCGGTCATAGTTACCACAAACATCGGATTATAACTTATCCCAATACTTTACTATACCCAGCTAAGGGCACTAAAAAGTTAGAGAAATTAAGCAGATAACTATAGAGACACGATAAAGTTAAAAGCAACATGGATCATTTTCACATTAAAAAATTAAACTACCTGTGAATCAATCAATAAAATTCAATCACACAATTAATTGCGCCATTTTCCCAGCCCCAGTCCGAGAGAACAATCCCAAAACCAAAGCGCAAAGAAGAACCGTACCACAACCAACGAGACAGAGGAGACAGAGGAGACAGACGTCCCCCCAACAAGTCTAACGAGAGGAAGGAAATATTAAGAAAGAACGACCACGACAAAGGAAGGAAGCCAGGACCAAGAGACAGAGACAGGGATAGTGGCCCTAAGAAACAGCAGGGACCGCCTCCCCCCAGGAAGGGAGCCCCACCGAGGAAGAAGAACGTCAGTGTTGATGATATGAGCGAGGATGATCATCTTAACTACAGGTTTCTATGAGACAACTTCACTTGATATAAATTTAAAAGTTAAGAGATAAAAACATTATGCTCGAAGTTCGCATGGTCAACTAAATCATGAAGAGTAGTTCGCGTTATCTTTACATATCTTACATAATTTGAGTCTTCTGATACCCATTGCTCTGAGGTTACTGAAAAAAATTAATTGATTACCTCACATAACCTCTTCCAATATTAAGTAGTTAATCAGTAATTAACACATATTCCCTCTTACTCCAGGGAGAACCAATGGGGAATGCCGCGTGTAAGAATGGGTCCAGACCCGTACGGTGCACCACCACCACCGCCTCCCCACGGAGCATTCTACGGTCAGCAGGCCTACAGTCCTGCATCCCCCACTTACCCTCCAAATTATCCTGCTGCTCCTGCGTTCTATGCTAACCCCAGGTGAATATAACCGAGGGTGCTGGAACGTTTTTAGAATACAGTCTCTGTCTAGATAATTATATGTACAATAGATTCTGTTATCGGTACAGTGATATATATAATACTGATTTACCGTTTAGAATATGCTGGGATCGTTGATTTACCAGAAGTATTTTACTTTCTCAATTAACCTCTTAGTACTTTTGATACTTAGAGTTTTTTTGATTAGATATTGTGACGTAATGATCCTACCTCAGAACGTCTCCATGAATAACTCATTAATTAACTAATTACCTAACCCCACCACCACCAGGTTACCTCAGCAGTACTCCTACCCCTCCTACCCTGGAGCTGTCCCCGCCTTCACCCCAGGTCCAACCAGCCCTTACGGCTACATTCCTGGCCACAGTCCTATGTACCCAGCATTCCCTCAGTCACCTGTTTACAACCCAGCAGGATTCCAGTATGGTACGTAATTGGGTTATTTGGGTCTGGGGTTATGTTTACTGGAGAAGGCGAATGCAAACTTCAGGGATAGTTATTTACAAATTTATGTATCCAAATATATATGTAAAATATCACGTTATAATATCGCTTATGTAATATCCTGTCCAAACCCAGGATACATAACATGAAGACTTTGTTGTAACTTTGTATGAAAAGCATTAATATGAATGATCCCTTATAACGATGGTAATGTTGATACCAACACTGTATGATTGATAGTTCCTCTCTCAGGAATGGGGTACAACCCCCACCAACCCGGACAATACTACCCCCCTCAACAAGGTGGTTACACTGCTAGTGGCAATGAACACTCTGACAGGGCCAACGGAAAGGTTGGTTAGTCAGTCAATTTGAGAGATTTTCCACACAGATATGCACATTTATTCGTGCACATGCATTCGTACACTATGCATAATGCACACACGTGCACATGCGCAATCTCTACTCGCGTGTTAAATAAAGTACAAACAATCAAATTACAAAACAAAGAATCTAGCCCCACAACCCCTTCTCCAGCCCCGAAACAAACAAGAGCGAAAGAAAGCAGACACTGAGTATGACGAGCAGTTCTACCATGGTGAGTTCTATCAGGCTTCCTCTGACACTGCTCCCAAACCCCCTAAATCAGGCGGAGATCCTCATCTTGAGCAACCGTAAGTTACATGTATAATGTTGTGAGCGGACGATTTGGTAGTTTGTCGATGATTTTGTTTTGAGAGAGCGACATTTCTTTTGGTTGTAGTAGCAAAATATTATTCTTAAAGGATGAGGGGACCTTAGAATTTACTTCCAAATATTCGCGTTTAAGTCCTGTGAAAGTGTGTAGAATCAAAAAATACGCCGGACTGTGAAATCGATAATTCGTGCAATATCACGCCGCGCTCCTATTGGCTGATAGCAATTTTGGGCTGTGACGTCACTTATGTGTTAAGACCAACGTGCGCGCGCACCTTTCGCTTGTGTCAGCATTTTGTTCTGTGCTGTTTTAATTACGTCGTGTTACCTTTGGCGTTTGCGAGAGCGGTATCTTTGGTTGCACTGAACTAGTCAAGATCTAAGTTACGAATAATTCTCCTTAATAGTTAAATGTAACTCAGAAAGGCTTTCTTGTAGTTGTAGTAGGTATTTCTATTTATAAATAGCTACTAAGATAAGTAGCATCCGCTAACTAAACCACAAACTGCTATTTTGTTTTGAATTGTTTGAAACCCGATATGGACACAATTAAAAATCGGCATATTTCTTCATACAAGAATAAAGATCTAACAAGATTGAATGTATGATGTAGTAGAAGACATTTTACTAGCTGGCCCTTGGCGCCTCTAGTCCTATCTGAGTGCGCACGTGCGGTTTGACAATGCGGCGTGTACCGGCCTTTAGTTGTACACTCATTTATAATTTACCGTTTTAGTTTGCTGTGACTTGAGTGTAAAGCGTAACGAATGTGGATGTGTTCGTCTGCTATGCTTGGTATAATATTGCTTGGTGTGATAGTTGCAAATCTTGCTTATAACGTTATAAGTAGTGTCACATAGTGAGTTAGAACTTAAAAGCTTGGTGCTTGTCCAACTGGAATGAAGACATGCATTTCATACCTACCCGATCCATTTTTATTAGGACCGTGTTGTGTTGATATGACATGTTGATATATCAACTGTGGTACGATACAGGGAGTTGCTAGGTGTTACGTTGGGAGCTATAAATATACATAATTTACATGCCTTTCTGTGTGACTTCAATCTTATTTCAGGTGTATCTCGGCTCATGGTTATCGTAGGGTGATAATTCTTTTTTCAACCGGTCATAAAAAGTCTCCTCTCCATTGGTTATAGGCTCGTTAGTATCGTAAATTGTTAATGCATTCTTAATTAGTAATTTAGTCGGCCTGCACGCTCATTTTACCTGTATTTCTATATGCGCGGATCAGAGCAACTCACATAATTGACGTCACAGGTTCAAATTGTTTTGGCTGGATATCTCGGCGCGCGAATGAAATACAACTTTGCGGATTTCACTAAAGTGGTTTATACGATTAATGTAATGAAAGGATTTGCACGAGAAAAAAACTTTTTCTAAGGTCCCCTCATCCTTTAAGTTAACTGGTTATATTTAGAAATTTATTAGGATTTATGTTGTGAATACTGTTTAAACGCTAGTGTTCATACAGTTTATTCACTTATTTTTGTTTTTCAGTGGAAAACCTAAACCTAAACAAAAATACAGTGTTTCACCAGGTAAGAATTAATTAGATTTCGTTAAAAGTTGCTACGTTAGAGTTTATCTTCAAAAACAGCAGTCAATTTCTTGAATTGATTGCATGGTGTACGCAAGTGTTTCCAAACTACAGTAAAACCCCGATTTACCGCGGCCATCTTCCCCCCAAATAGGGCTTAATATTGAGTGGAGTTGGGTTAAAAACATATAAGAGATACGATGATTTAACTTGTAGAAGCTTTCAGAAGGGCTTAATATGCATAATCTAAACAAACGATACCCCGATTTACTGCGGGTGTTTCTTTTCCCCAAATTCCGCGGTAAATCGGGGTTTTACTGTATAAAACTCGATTTTGAACTAAAATGGGAAATAAATTTCATAATTTCAGGGGGAACGCATTACTATCAGTGACCAGTGTGTGGAATATAAAATGATTGGAAACAAATGCGAATACTATTTAATGAACGATGATTGCCGGGGTTTTTCTAGCACTTTTTTCGTTGTATGATGTTAGATTTCAGATTTACAAAGTGGGCCAAAACTAATTTTCTAGCGAATTTTGCGTGAATTAAGATTCCTGCTGACATGCAAGATGCATTTTTCACAATTCCACCCTTTCAAAGTTCGATGACAAGATTATTTTGGACCATATTTTACGGTTTGCTTATGTTTGTAACTATAATAATTTCTTAGACGCGACCCTTCTAAGGATAAACTGGATATTGGATATTTGATGAATTGTGACCCTTTTATAAGTTTTAAGAACGAATGTACATATAACAGAGTTTATCTTAAAGTTAAAGTTCTAAATATTATGGAGGACCTTCTTGAATCTAGTATTAAATTATTTTGTATTGGAAATCGTTTCTGTGTTATTGTCGAATCCAGTCTATTTATATCTGTGTATTGTTTAGTACAAGTATGAATTCATAAGCAGCCAAAATCTGGGAACTTCTAGTTGTTGCTAGAAATTATTCACACGTACTCTTGGCAAAAATACCATACTGATTTTGTACGACGCGATGCAATTTCACTGGCAAAACTACGCTAAATGGCACTTCACGAGGTCACGTGATCGATAAAATAAAACAAATTCTGAGTGCGCGCATTGGGTTATCTCCGCATCTCCCTAGGCTAGGATTTGTCCCCTCCTCCTCAAATGATTTATCACGTACACTCAAAACTATTTATTTAGACGAGGTATCAACAAACGCCGTAAAATCCCTACTGGGCATGATGGGCCAACCAACCACCCCATCGAGACCTGACCAGCAATCCAGTGGAGTTCCAAGGAGCGCCCATCAGCAAGGTTACGTCCATACCTCTAGACAGAGGAGTACTGCCAGCACTAGCTCCGATAGAATCTTACTTGGGCAGGTAAACGCTTTGTAACGTTCCATGGAGCTTTCAAATCTGATTATTGTCGTGGTAATGCTAGGTTTTACAGTTTCAAGTTTGTAATAGACATGGAAAGCTGGAGCAAGTCTGTTTTGGCATGAGAAATTGTTGTTTTTATAACCTGCCGAGCAGCGTCTCGTTGTTTGAACCCCCATCACCATTTTAACCCACTTCCATTACTTTTCCATCTCTCATTTTATCAGACTACTGACAACATAGATTTCAGATAAACCCTTCCCTGAACACTGGACCAACTCCACCTGTTGGTTACGCCCCCGTGGATAGCTCCGTCGCTAAACGTTTCGCTATGTCCGCTCCATTTATCCCCACGCAGGTATTTAGTTTTACATGCTTATTTCATTCAATTGCTTTTCGATTGTTGACAACACACATAAGTTTGTAGCTTCCTGCATCCGGATATAAATACTGACACTAAAAAGGCATCTACTCCCAAGTTTTGATATCGTAAACCGACAGGTTATCTGTAAGGCGGCGGCTGCTAGCCAAGATCAACCAGCCTCCACCGAGGGATCAACCCTTGCTGCGGCCCTGAATGCTCTTCCTTCTCCACATGCTCCACATCCTAGACGGGATGACGTGCAGAAACACGACCATATCCCTCAAGAAACTGGACATTCAGCAGAAGTTTCAGCTCAAACTAAGACTGATCTGTTGAAGCAGATGCTTGCGCCCAAACCGGAGGAGGTTACTAAGTCACAGCCATCAAATAAGAACACTAAAAAACCTGCCCCAAAGAAGAAATCTTTGGGAATCGATTTCAGCAAGAGGCAGAAAAAGCGTGACTGAAATGTTATCGATAATTTAGAAGCCTTAGGCTTGATTAGTGAATTGGCCCAAAATAAAAGATGGAAGTTAACGTGACCTATAGACAAAGCTTTTAATGATAATTTAAACAATATTTAACTTATATTTGGGAATTTCACCTTTTTGGTACATATAAGGTTAAAGGAGCATCTTCGCTGTTCTTCTTACGTACGAATTTTGATGTAACCGTTGTTAATGTAGTACTATTATTCTTATATGTAATCCTTTTTAAAAATGTAACCCTTTTTGCACTTGTTAAAACAGCCATAAGATAGTAAGAAAGTTCCTGAGAATGATATTGACCAGCTCAACTCACAAACACTTAGTTGGTATTTTCTGGCGAGAATCCAATACCTGCAAAAATTATGATGCCCCAAATTATTAACTAATCACAACGCCTAGCAACCAATCTAGTGGTAGGTATAATGGGTGATACTGCAACTGGAGACAACGGCAGATGGTTATTCTTGACAGTTTTGATATTGTTATCGATTCTCGTACCTGGCCATATATGTTTCTGCGGTACCGTGCCTATTTGATTATTATTTCGGTGGTTATCACATCACAAGGCACGTTACTAAGATTGATAATGAAATGTGTATATCACACACAAGAATTCATCTCCACAGAGAAATGAATTCAGTAGCCCCTCCTATTTAGCGGACTGACCTACTAGGCTATTTATCATAACCACCCAATATCACGCAACTTATTTCCCGCCCAACTGCGTGATTAGGAAGATGTCAACTGTTACTCCTCACACTGTTATCTTCGTCACCCTTCAGTGGACACGAACAAGTCATAATTATACTCATATTATGATCATACTTATAGTCATTGGCGTATCATACACCTACTATGGCCCCATGACTCATGAGTGGTTTACATATATTTTATGAGCGGTCACATTTCCTTACAATCTTCAGTATCGTTATGGCTTGAAGGCCGCATCTTTGCCACATCTTACTCGAGCTATACTAATAGAAATGATGTCAGCCGTTAGGCTTCAGGCAAATTTCGTGGTATAACTTTAAGAGGCGGTGGTGGTAATAGATGCGTGACAGTCACGTGATAGTCATATTCCGCATATGATAGTCATATGAACGCGGAATATGTTAACTTTAGAACGGCCTCATTAATAAAGTCTTACACAAGTTCGGACCTATATTGGAACAATTGTTTTCTCTCCGATATAGAACTTGCTTATAAAAGATGATGTTAAGCTACTCGAATATCTCACCGTGTTTTGGAGCGGTGGTGGTTTTAGCTCCGTAAATTAATGTGAAATTTGTTTACTTTGAAGTCGGTCATTAATAATAACTTATAAAGTTCTAACTTTTCTCAGATCGCTGCAAATCATAAACAATATGTTTAACTTTAGGTCACAAAGACAAAATGTTGTTGATTTTATACTGGGCGGTGCTCAGCCTGTCATTCCGCCGAACCTTTATTATGTTTATGAACATAATAGCCTGGGGTCCCCAGGTAAGTTGTTGGTATGCATATTATCCTGCTATGTGCTAGATAAATATCTCATTGCTCATGTCATGCAATTCATTTTGTTTAGATGAGAACGTTTTTAGAACACCAGACGGCAAATGTTGCCTCGCCATAATTTCTGTGGGACAATCGATTGCTCCGTTTTTTTTAATCTAACACTTATTTTACTTCGGACATTCCAACAGCCATATAAGTTACACGGGTACGTAACCAGCCAATTACAGGAAGCCGAAGGGTTCAATTATTCTTATTTGGTTTATTTAACTTTGACTACAAAAATTAAATAGTGAACTTGAATTTCCAAACTAATAAACAAAAGTGGAACCCTGAAGGACGAAAAAATCGCCATTTTATCTACATAATCAGATCGAATCTAGAATCGTTGCAACCCCTCCGGTCCCCATATATTTTCAGGGTAATGTTGAGTTGTTGTTTAACTGTTGGACAGGACCCGAAAGTAATCTAATTAGGAAACGTCGGTATCAAGAATGAACTAATATGCTGTATATGAATGCATTATGTACAAAATATGTCAACCAATGACACTTCTTAATTCTAGTTAAACAACATTTCTTAAAAACTAACACAAGACACCCTATAATTATTAATATGTTGAAAAGAAATCTTTCTGCTATGAGTCATGTTCCTTAACATTGGCTAGGAGCGGAATTTTGTCGTTCAGATAACGTTGAGAGTTAAATATGCTGAATGGTTTAACTTTTAAAGCCATTACATTGCTGGGTATATTTTGTCTCTCTTTCGCACTACATTTGCTGGTCACCTCCATTTCCTTGGTTGCATGAGCTCTAAAATTTGAATGGGTTGTCTTGGCAAGATTGACATAATCAGCTGTTGTCCTTCATTTCTTTAATGTTTAAACTTTTTTCGCATCGTGTGACCTTTTCTGATTCTTGATCGCGATCCATTCTTTGTGATCTTGGACGATCATATTCATACACAATCAACACGTTATAAAACGCTTGTTTGACTTTGACACTACGTCACATAATTACATTTCAAGTGACATTAAAGTCGAATTAAGGTAAAATCATTAAATAAGTGGTTGATCCGGAAATTACCGTTTAAAACTGCTCAGTTTAGACGGGATCAACTTATGCTGATTTAGTGATTTGTTTCAAACTTATATGTTATAAATGTCACGTGATTGTAACGGGGATTGGACAATTTGAAACGCGTAATAGTGCTATGCTATCATTACGGTAAATATCGTAATCACGTAGCGTTGTAAAGTACTGGTACTACGTACTAGACGTACGTAGTAAAACCATTAATGGACCTTGCTGACGTCCACTATATAAATCCATAAATTATGTGCCCATGTTTAGGTGGATTGGTACGTGGGGTGTTTATATTTATATGTTGTAATTCTGTCTAGGTTTTTGTGCATATTTAACCTGGTTGCGACCATCTCTGCTCAATTTGACAAATTCAAAAGACTCCCGTCGAGAGCTATGGGATAATGCCGTATAACTATAACAATTGTGCGGCGATTATGGAATTAAATTTGAACAAGGAATTTATTTCTTTGGGGTGAAGATTCCACGGCTGTGCCGCTTTAACTTCAAATGAGTTAAATAAAACAATAATTTAATAAAACAATAGTGTGTTATGTGTAAGCACAGAACGCTGTGATTTGTTGCATTTGTATTGTTTATAAAAAAAGTACTAGTAGTACCGGTACAATAGCCTTTAGTTCATTTCGGGGGTTGTTTTTGAACAACTCCCGACATGGACTAAATATCATTTGAGGCCAAGCAATCGACAATTTTCCAGGTGTGGATCAAGATGTACGTTACCTTGCTATTATTGAGTTTCATGAGACGTTCCAATTACATTTACATGCAGTAGTCTCACCACTGCAATATCCGTTATATATAATGCGTCGGGTATAACTATATTGTCGTTGAACATTTTCTATTTAGCCAGTGTTAAAAACTTTAAAGTCATTTTGCTTCATTACAGTTTTTTTGGCACTCTATCGAATGAATCAGTTCCATATCTCTTACCGATTTTTTTATTAAGTCGCTCATAAATTCCCAATAATCATTTGCATTTTTATATCACAAAATAACCTGTTGGAGCATTATGCCTAGGAGTATAAAAGTTTCATGTTCAAATTTAGTTATAACCTCGCTTTTAATGATATGCGTTATGGATCACTGTGCATTCGTCCGAGTGTTAAGTCCGCATCCTCCATTTAATAGATTGACGCGACGTAACCCAATCATATACAATCATTTTAATTTGTTCATAAATTACGTAAAGTGAAAGTAACGTAATGTAAGTAAATTAGATTAACATATTATAATATGTTAAATGTTAATCAGAATCTAATTTGAGGTTGGATTAGAAGGGTGCTTGCTCTTAGTAGTACGACTGCCACTGCCGGGCTATATAATTATATATTATGTACGACGTCCGTTACTGAGTTACTTTTGAAAACTTTTTCAGCTTAAATATCATAGTTAGAGGCTGGCACATTAATTGACATTGCAAAGTATTGGTAAGGTTATCAGAGGCACATATTAGGTGCGGTAAAAAAATCTTAATTATGCGGTACCGCACCCGACTATAAAGGTAAAATGTGCGGTAAGGTGCGGTAAATTTTTACCAATTATGCGGCAAATGTGCAGCGATTATTTCGAAATTTGTGCGGGAATTGTGCGGTTTTCTTTTGCATTTTCTCAAGGACTTTGGAAATTCTAAACGTATAACCGCCGCTCTTATCAAAAATAGGTCTGTTTATGTGTTACTGAGGGTGTAGTTCTTTACTAGGTAGGGTGTAGTTCTTTAGGTAGGGTGTAGTTCTTTACTAGGTAGGTTCTTTACTAGGTAGGGCTTACTTACAGAACAGTTTCCCCCCAGATTCGTAAAAATGTGAACCAAACTCTTGAGCTCGCCATGCTGCTGAGATATCCCCTTGCTTTGCTGATGCAGGTATCTTCTGTTTCTTGTGTGGTGAGCTTGATGATGGGTCACTGTCTGTAGCTGTTCGTTTCTTTAGGAAACGGTCCATGACGTTGTGATGTGATATAGAGTAATCAGATGATGTGGTGAAGTTACGAATGATAACTGATACACTATAATCGAAGTACGGTAACGACGAGGGTTCCATAACGGCCTGGGTCACGGTCCCGAAAGGGCCTGGGTCACGGTCCCGAAAGGGCCTGGGTCACGTGGTAACCGGGTCACGTGGCCTAGGCATGAGTTCCAAAAGGGCCTGGGTCACGGTCCCGAAAGGGCCTGGGTCAGGGTCCCGAATGGGCCTGGGTCACGTGGCCTAGGTATGAGTTCCAAAAGGGCCTGGGTCACGGTCCCGAAAGGGCCTGGGTCAGGGTCCCGAAAGGGCCTGGGTCACGTGGTAACTGGGTCACGTGGCCTAAGTATGAGTTCCAAAAGGGCCTGGGTCACGGTCCCGAAAGGGCCTGGGTCAGGATTCCGAAAGGGCCTGGGTCACGTGGTAACTGGGTCACGTGGCCTAGGTAAGTTCCAAAAGGGCCTGGGTCACAGTCCCGAAAGGGCCTGGGTCAGGGTCCCGAAAGGGCCTGAGTCACGGTCCTAAAAGGGCCCGACTTTTAACATATTTTGGTTTTTACACTCGAAAAGCTTAACGCGAAAATTTCAAAATTATGCAAAATTACGCGGAAAATGCTAGATTATGCGGAAATATGCAGAAAATTACAAAATGTGCGGAAATGTGCGGAAAACAATAAATTATGCGGAAATGTGCGGAAAACGGTAAATTGTGCGATCCCGCACCCATCGCACCTAATATGTGCCTCTGAAGGTTATTGTTTAAGTTGCAAATATTATAGTTTTTCTGGGCGGCGCTCCACGATCAGCCAGTCATTCCGCCAAATTTCTAATCTCTATTTTTATGAGCATAATAGCCTGGGGTCCCCAGGTAAATATTAGTCTAGTTTATAGCGTTGAATTAATTGAAAGAGAATCGCAAAAAGCTAATATGTAGCCGTAGGCGTAGGTGACTCGTCCCTGAAGAAAAAATGCTATTCAATCTATTGTTCAAAAAATCCATTGTACTGTTTGGATTGACAATAAGAAGTATATTTCTGTCAATCACTTTGGATAATGAATTTAAGACATGGCCAAGAACTTCGACATTTGGAGCGTCATATACTAAACACGTCTGTTTGGCAGATGACGGGGATTGGCTTGAAAAATGCATCTGTCTAGTGTCTATTTGCTATTGAATCCGTTTAATGCATTGTCATTTCTACATTACTGGACGGCGTATTTAGTGGCAAGCCTCTCACTCTGCCATATCTTTGATAGATGTCTTCGATGTGTTTTTAAACTTAAAGTTAAACATTCTAGCTTTTGGTTCGAAATCTGAGCTGTAGAGAACATGGTACTGCTTGCTGCTACACTTTTAAAATCTCTTTTGACATCAAAAATATCATTACTTATCGTGCGTACGCAAGATAAATTGAAATAAATATATTGGTTGATATTGAAATATGATCGATATTGAAATAAGATCGATATTGAAATATTATCGATATCGAAATAAGCTTAAAACTTAGAGCTAGCTTTTCGCGGCTGTTTCATTTGGGGTCGTTCACACATATTATATTACGTTATCATTTTTTGGAACATTTTTACCATTTTAGATAATCTCCACAGCTCTCCCTCCACAGCTTTGTTAGCAGATTCTCGTACAAATTGTTCACTTCTTCTTGGTTGTACGCCATCTCCTTATCAATCGTTATTATGAAGTAATCATTTAACATATTGAACATGAAAAACTTTATCGATAACTATGATCAGTATGTTTGTCTTATTTGGTGTTTGTTACACCACTGCAGTGCTGTGGTCACAGTTCTTCCCCTGAATCACAAGGTCGTTGGTCTGAGACTGAATAGAGTTGCATCAATCTGGTTGCATAACAAGGTGAGGCTGTGGCGGTTAAACAACTAAACAAGCCGTGTCCGATATTTATTAACAAAGATAAGCTAAGCGATAACAGAGCTACAAGTTAGCAACGAATGTAAAAGTGTAATATCTGCACTGGAATATCAATACAAACATCAATCTTAATTCGTTTTAAACGACTTTTTTGTCTTAATGTTGTCTTAATGTTGTGTTAATGTTGTCTTAATGCTGTCTTAATATTGTCTTAATGTTGTCTTAATGTTGTCTTTTTGTTGTCTTAATGTTGTCTTATTGCTGCATCGGTGTTCGTTCTAGTGGCCGTGTTCTTCAATTTGATCGACTTTTCATGCGGTTTAAATTTTCTGAGGGATTCAAACATATCGTTTCCGCAACACTATGTGCAAAATAAAGACTTAATACTTCGAATTTTTCGTAGCCTCAAAGCTTTTTGGGGATTACACGACAATTTTTAAAACAACAAAAAAAGCGGTGCATTATAAAGGACCACGGTTAATATCAAGAACAGAATAAGCGAGTAAATGTCGTATAGTGTTACGTCAAATTTAATCATCTGGGGTCTGGGCCAGTTGGTTAGGAAAAAATTGTCTCAATATGAGAATGGTTTGGTAGTCAATGAATTTCACACGTGATAATGAGTAACTTGGTCACGTACTTGAAGTTGAGGAGAAGTGAAATAGTACAATTATTTTATTAACCTGTAATTGTCACTGGAAGGTCGGGAGCTGTCTACGTAAAACTTGAATTTGTGTAAACAGAAATTCTCAACGTACTGACTTATGTACGAGTCCAAATCCAAAGATGGGTCTGCTGTGACTAATTTGTTTAATAATTCTTTTGAAAACAGTTTAGAAATACAGGTAGATTAAATTGTATACAGAAACAATTAACAAAGACTATAATTAAACATAATGCAAGTATTGAGGGTGGGTTTCCTTAAGTTATAGAATAACAAAGTTGAGAACTCTTACCAAACATACAGGACTAGCCTTCACATCCATAGGTTCCATGATTTTAAACTTATAAATATAAACTAGTTATAGTAATTAGTTAATGATCGAAGTATACGACTTATATAAAGGTATTGTTTGTAGATGGCTATGAAAACGTAAAATTCATTTAAATTCTTGGAATAAAATTGAATCAGAGGAGTGTCTGTTGATAACTAATCCCTCGAGTCTATTCGGAGAAAACTACAAAAATAATTTTAATTCGACGAGTGCCAATGAAAAAGAACACAATTTCTCCAAATAAAAATCCACATATCATTATGAAGTATTTGATTTTACATATTGTTACTTGTACAGAATAGGATTGAGGGTCGGAAGATAACAGATAAAATTAATATATTCGGTAAATAACAACTTAACAGCAGAAACAACAGAAAATCTAATAATGTTGGAAATCTAGTAAAATGTAAAATGTAAAATGTAAAATGTAAAATGTGCTTATATTGAGGATCAGAAGATGATTCATACTATTAAGATCAGAGCCGCTATTACGTATCAATAGTCAATACACCAATGCAAGGGTTGCTGCCTCCAAACAACCTAAAATTCGTACTTGAAATATTTTTCGATCAACAACTTGTTTATAGTAACCAAAACAGCACTTGAAATAACCAAAAGTGCTCCAATACTATTCAAAATATTGGGGACGCTGTCAAAAAATACAATCTGAATTCCATAGGCAATAACAATATCAAAGTTTCGGATGAGAATTCCCGGTCCAGATTTTTCGAGAGTCAGTCCTCGATTAAGAAGAAGATGGTTGACAAACATACCAAATCCTCCCACGAACATAATCAACCTATCCATAAAACATTCAGGAAGTACAAATTTGTCACCACTTATAAACTGAAAGATAATTCCGAACACAACAGCTGTGGGAGAAATAATAACTGACACAAAAATTGGGCTAACTTCAGTTCCAACTTTTCTCATCAAGCTGTAGGCAAGCCCCAAAAAAATTCCCCCAGAAAGAGGAACCAACAAAAAAATGAAACTATATTTTTTCCTATTTTCTTCACTCGGAGCTCCAAATAGAAAAGTAGGTTTAGCTATTAAAACAACTCCGGACAATCCAATAAACAATGCCAATATCGTAAATATACTCAATTTTTCTTTCCAAAGAACCCTAGAAAAAATAGCAGCAAAGATAGGAACCAATGCAAACAGGGATACACTATCACCATAATCCATCACTTTAGCTGCCCATAACTTCAAAATATCTGCAAGTCCACCTAACAATGCTCGAGGAATTATATATTTGGCTTTTCCTTCAAAGCCTATGTTTTTTTCTTTCAAAAACAAGGCTTGGAGTAGAAACATGAACGGAAAGGAAAAAATTGTGGACGAAAACTGGCCAACAGCCAAAGTGGTACTATTTTTAACCAGTGAAAAAACACTGACACCGATAAATCCAGCTAGAAATATGAGCAGTTTTCCTTCAATCTGTTTGCAGACCGATTTACCGTCCGCCACAAGTTGTTGAGATGGTAGGTTTGAGGATTTTATGAGCAACCTTTCTCGTTCTTGAGACTCCGTCTGGACCGTCATCAGGATGAATGTACCTCCTACAATTATAAGGATATTATTATTATTTTGTTGAAACAAGCTTAATAAATTACCGAGTGATAAAATTCAGCAAATCAAAACAAACTAAATTATTAGTATTACATCAGCTGATAAACTCGTGGCCGATTGACACTGTTGGTTGACACTGAATGGTAAAAAGCGATTACATATTTAAGAACAGATGTTACTTTACATTTACATTCAAGAAGCAACTAAGATCAAGATTGCGTGTCTTACCGGACCGCAGTATAGAACCTTTTTAAGTTCAACAAGAATTTCGCCGCGGTATAACGCGGCGAAATTCTTGTTGAACTTAAAAAGGTTCTATACTGCGGTCGGTTGTAAGTGTAATGTAATATATTATATTGAGTGTTGAGTATTGAGATTAAGTTACCGTTGTAAAAGGTTTTAGTAACAATAAAATGTAAAAATAAAAATTGTACGTTGAACTTAAAACTGTTCTGTATATATTGTGGTTGGCTGCTGCAATGTAATATATTATTATTGAGTGTTGAGTATTGAGATGCTTATATTATATGCTATTGTATACAAAATGGATTTAAAGATAATTTGCTGGTATAAAAAAACGTCAAAAGAAATGAAAAAATTTCGGATTTTTGATGGTTTTGAATGCCTTCTAGCGTTCATATTAATGTCCGTTCATAATTATGTCCGTTCATTTAATGTCCGTCCAAATAAGGTCCGATAAGGTATGTATATATTTGACCAAAACCCATAATCATGGGTAAAGTGACCCGCTGCCTGTGTCTCTCTTTTCCAAACAAAAGGAAATCTTACTATGTATAAAGCGAGACGATATATATCTGTGCCATTTTACTGACACCACGGCATCAAATTTAACGCGACTTTCCGCAAAAACCGTAATGGATATACAACTGAAACTTTTTTGACTGGGTCAAATGCTTTAATGGCCTCCAATTCAGCATGAAAAAATAAAAATTGGCCAAGAATTAGTGATTTTAGAGCCCAAAATTTGGACTCCCAAGTGGTGTCAAAAACGCGAATTAAATGGGTAATAATTATTTTAGTCTCTTGAGTCTTGACACCGTTAAGGGTTATAATTATATTATACGGGTTCCTGCTAGTGATATTAATTTGAATAACCGTCTGCAAATGCAAATTGATACCGAAGGGAAATCGGTCGCTCGCTTTTCCCATTCAATAAGCTTTATCACAACTAGCAGGAACCCGTCTAATCCTAAAATGGTGTCAAGACTCGAGAGACTAAAATAATTATTACCTATTTAATTCGCGTTTTTGACACCACTTGGGGGTCCAAATTTTGGGCACTAAAATTCTTATTCCTTGGCCAATTTGTTATTTTTTCATGCTGATTTGAAGGCCATTATAAGGCATTTGACCCAGTCAAAAAAGTTTCAGTTTTATATCTTTTGCGGAACGTCGTGTTAAAGTTGATGCCGTGGTGTCAGTAAAATGGTACGGATATATATATATATATTTGAGACATTCAGTGAAACAGTAAACCACAAAATATTATATATATCGTCTCGCTTTATATATAGTAAGATTGCGGTAAGCCGTGAATGAATGGGAAAAGCGAGCGACCGATTTCCCTTCGGTATCAATTTGCATTTGCGGACGGTTATTCAAATTAATATCGTTTCCTTTTGTTTGGAAAAGAGAGACACAGGCAGCAGTTCACTCTACCCATGATTATGGGTTTTGGTCAAATATCATCTCTTTTTTATTAAATAATGTCAGGATAATTTACACAGTCGAAACTTCATTAATAATGGGAGGTAATTTCAACGATTTCGAAATTTTACCTTTGAAAACGTTTTCTTGTGTTTAGGTAGGCATATCTGTCGATAACAGACTGAATATGGCACTTTTTACTCATTCAAGTTGGTATTAAATTCACATATAATGCCATTTAAATATCGTGGGAAAGCAGAATATATTTGAATCACGAATGAGCAAAATTCTCACCTTTCGCACGTGCACACTTTGAGCGGACGTTGCGTGCGCATACAATATTGAATCAACGTAAATTTTTGCATGTTGATTTATTATATGATAAGCATGCAACTTTTCGATTTTTAACTTTAAAACTAGCCTATTACACAATTGAGTGGTAAAAATGACCTCAGATTTTGAATAAAATTACTCCTTAATGGTGTAAAATTGATTTGAAATGTTGTTTATATTTTGTCAAAAATCAAGTTTTAAAAACACCTAATTTGATGACGTCATCAAGTGTTGATGATGACGTTAAATTATTTTTTAATATAATGTAAACTGAAGTGTAAACGATTATCTTTAAAACCTGTGGTTCTAGATGACTGTATCGTTTATAATTTTGTATCTACGGACACTTGAATGTAAGCTACAATTGACTGCCAAAGCGTCTATACATACATATTATACTTCACGACAATCTGTTGTAAAACAGGGGTTCCAGAAAACCCACTTCCCGATACTCCTGAAACTTGAAATTTTTTGTACAGTCGATTTGGTCAACGTCTAGACGCCCTGCAAAATTTCAGATCTCTAACTCAATTTTAACATTGTTTTTAAGGCACCTATGAATATGGCGATTTTGGGTTTTTTACCTAATTTCGTATAACATGCTGTCTGGCCCGTATTTTGCGTAAATTTCTTAAAAACCTCCACGTAACTATTTCTTATACCTGTCATCTTTAACATTGAATTAGAATGTTTTGAACTTAAATATACCTGCTGAACTACTTTCGATGAGTCTTAATGCCTGAAAAACAATAAAGGGGGTAAATAGTATTTTTGAATATAATGGCAACGGTAATTCTTGCCAGCATTGTGATATACGCTTTGGCAGTCAATTGCAGTCCATTGTAGCCTACATTCAAGTGTCCGTAGATTCAAAAGCTTTAAAGATACAGCCATTTCAGACCACAGGTCTTGAAGATAATTGTTTAGACTTTAGTTTACGGTGTTTGAAAAAAATAATTCAACGTCATCATTACCTCTTGATGACGTCATCAAGTTAACCATTTTAAAAACTTGATTTTTAACAAAATATCAACTTTTAAAATCAATTTTATTCAAAATTTGAGGACATATTGAAGTTAAATAATTATTCAAGAATTCTGAAAATCTACCATCAAGTTTTCCTACCTTGCCCCTTTATAAAGATACTAGAAAACCCGTGGTCACAGGGAAGTGCGCTAATAGTATTTTTTGTTAGCAAGTTTAAATCGCATCAAAAAATATCCATCACAACCGAAGATACAGCTGATTAAAATGTTGCTCGCACTAAACAAACGTAAACACAACGTAATATCACCAAAACCGATAAAAATGTCGTTTTAACAATCTTTGCACGTGCACGTGCGTGTAACAACCCTCGTTGCCATGGTTACTTTGCAAGCTTTTGCTTCTTACCTTATTTGCACGTGGGCGGTCGTAAAGACAGACAAAAAGAATTCTCTGAATTATAAGTAAGAGACTAGAAAACCCGTGGTCACAGAGAGGAACCTAATAGTATTCTTTGGAAGTCAGTTTTAATCGTGTCAAAAAGTATTCATCCCCACCGAAGATACAGCCAAATAAAATGTAGCTCGCACTGAACACAACGTAATTACCACAAAACCGATCAAAATGACGCGACGTTAAAACAATCATTGCAAGTGCACGTGCGTGTAACAATCCTCGTTACTATGGTTATTATGCAACTACCTATTTTTTATCTATTTGCACGTGGGCGGTCGTACATACAGACAGGCAAAAACAATCTTTTGAATTATAGTAGAGATTTGCTATTGAAGTTAGTGCTTTTAAAAAAAATAATTTAAATAAAAATACAAAAGTTGTGATTTAGTATTCTCTGGTGTTGGGGCATCCCTTGGGTTGTGGAGCTTAGTTCTGCTTTTTATAGGTCTATATTGAGCATTAGGCTAGTCAAAAAATAGATTAACATCATCTTCACCACTTGATGACGTCATCAAATTAACCATTTTTGAAACTTGATTTTTTACAAAGTAACAACTTTTTAAATCAATTTAAAACCATTAAAGAATGATTAAATTTGTTATCAAAGGCATCAAGATAATTAGATAATTGTTCAAGCATTTTGAAAATTTACCGAAAAGGTTTCTTTGTTTGCTCCTTCACAAAAATATTTGTCATTAAAGTTAGTGCTTTTTAGTAGAATCTCTACTATAACTCAGAGAATTATTTATGTTGTACGACCGCCCACGTGCAAATTATACGAGAAATAAGAAGTTACATTATAACCATGGTAACGAGGGTTATTACACGCACGTGCACGTGCAAGGATTTGAGAGAGGCATTTTGATCGGTTTTTTGTTATTACGTGGTGTTAATTGCGAGCTATATTTTAATTGGCTGTATCTTCGGTTGAAATGGATATTTGTTGATGCTATGAAAACTGACTGCCAAATAAATAGAAAACTAGTAGCTTCATGAGTTCATCCCTGTTACCACGGGCTTTCTAGTTATTTAATAAAAACGTCAATTTTGCGATTTAGTATTCTCTGGTGTTGGGCCATACCTTGGGTTGTGGAGCTCAGTTCTGCTTCCTATAGATCTATATTGTGCATTAGGCTACTTTTAAAGTTGAAAATCGAAAAGTTGCAAACGTGGGGACACGCCCAAATTGATAGAAAATTGCTAAAATCGCTGAAAACTGCTATTTTCACCATTTTATGTCAACTTTGGAGTCCCGTTATGATCTAAGTCCTTTGTGAAATCTTTTGAACCTTTGCATGCTTATTAAACAATATATAATACACCAATATACAAAAATTTACGGCGATTCAATATTGCATGCGCACGCAGCATTTGCTCAAAGTTTGCACGTGCGCAAGGTGATAATTTTGCTCATTCGTGATTTCGAACAAATTTTGCAATCCCATGACAGTTAAATGGCATTATATATGAATTTAATGCCAACTTGAATGAGTAAAAAATGCCATATTCAGTCAGTTATCGACAAATATACCTACCTAACACAAGGAAATGTTTTCAAAGGTAAAATTTCGAAATCGTTGAAATTACCTCCTTATTAATATTAGTGAAGTTATGAGTTTACATTTCGACTTTGTACCCAGACATTATAATCAAAAAGAGATGATAAATTTGACCAAAACCCACAATCATGGGTAGAGTGGACCGCTTCCAGTGTCTCTCTTTCCCAAACGAAAGGAAATGATATTAATTTGAATTTAATGACCGTCCGCAAATGCAAACTGATACCGAGAATGAAATCGGTCGCTCGCTTTTCCCATTTATTTACAATTGTAATATCGTAGATTAAGAAGAACTACCCGAATTATTCGTAAGGTTTTGGTCAAATTACGTATTATTATTATCAAACTTTACACAAATCCAAAGTAGTTACTAAGAACATCCTAAAGACCTGATAAGTCTACTTAAAAGACTTGTAGAACTGAAAACTTACTATAAATACAAAAAATGGAACTTATATTTATTAATTACGTATATACAAATAAAAGTAAAACAGCAGCAAAAATGTGCCCCTAAATTTTGAGTTTATTTTTGTCGCCCCTGGAGTTTTTTGTTATAGTTTATACTTCAAATGTCTTTTTTTGCGTCAACCGAACGTTAAATCATAAGTTGGCCGGGATATGATACATTTTGCTGCCAAATCAGACGATTATTCGTAAAAAAAGACCTACAATTTGGGAAAAAAGCGCCCCCCTGGCCCCCTGGATATAGCGGGGTCTGCGGGGGCCCTTATTGTTACGCCACTGCCCCCAATCCAATGATTGGTATGATCATGATTGGTCGGTAACTATGTACGTGGGAGACATTCAAGTAATTACGTAATACTGATAGCACCGACGCGGGGGCCGGGGGATGTGCAAAATCACTTTATCCTGATCCAGCCTAACTTTCACTGCACATATGAGCTCACTGATTCTAATGGCTCCAGTTGCTGATCACTGCAGTTCCTGACCACGTGATCACAGTTACCGACCACGTGCAGTAATGATATAACCCCACGTGTTCTAATTTCTAGTCTTATTCTGTGATTAAGGAACTCGTAATCAGCTACTTGATCCTCGCTTTGGTGGCCCTGTTTCTCCCGTATTACTGCTTATACTTATAGGCGTTATATTACCGGTGTAATTATAGATTAAAGTGCAATTTACACCACGTGCATCGTGCATGATCAGATAAGAGTGTCATTAATACGGGGCATTGCCACTGCCATGTTTCTTATTGCCTCGTTATTATTATTGCTAATCGACAATATATTCATGTAAATTGTCAAGGTCAAGACAATAGGTAAATAAAACTTGGTAAATATCGCAGTACCCCACTAATGATTTTGTATGGTAAGGAATTAAGTTTTTGTGATCAGTGCTATGATGATTAGACGTTTGATGTTGCTCGATCGATTCGATTCTTCATCTCATCGGTAAGTTGTCTAGCCGCGGCGGTGGGGCCGGTGGATGCGAAGCCACGTACATTTACAATAATATGATAATTGTGCCGCGATTTGCTTTATTAAAATAGTCATTATTACTTTTATTATTACTTGCGGGATTTAAATATTCATATCGGAATTTTCCTACGATCCTGCAAGGTCCTGCAATTTAATAATTGCAATTTAATCATATTCGCTGTGGTCCAATAAGTGGTGTCCGCGACTGACAAGATAATAAGATTAACAAAACTGTTTTAGTTGTAACTTTAGTTGTGACTTAAGTTGTAATACTCTGTATAGTGATTTAAATTTAATAATTAACTTTAGAAGTAATATTTCCTCGTTACAGATATACTTATACTCGACATCTATGTTGACTGTTTAGTCGTGACGATATTTTCCTGGGGACAGTATTTAATGTCACACATGTTCGCTGTACTGTTCTGCCTGTCCTCAGGGTTTCTTTTTTGTACAGAAAACAGATTTTTTTTTTAAAACTTCCAAGTCTACAATACCAACTTGCAGTTGTTGGAGGAAGAATCACAATTTTCAGAATGAAGAATCATATTAATTATGATCATATTATAATGATCATTGATCATACGATCAGTTAATAAAGGTCCCTGTTGTATCAGAGGGAGTATCAAGTATCAAGTAAGTAAGTTGTATCAGATCCCCCTTATATAATCTTAATATGTACAAAGTAGTATGACAATTGACAGTAATAGTTTACTAATTGACATAAAAAGTGTGAATATCTGGGTGATTTCTATTTTCTGCAGCAGAGTCGCAGAAAGTCGCAAAGATGTGACGGGATCATGCATTGACATCTTAATTAAGACAGATGGCAGCTGCAGGTGTAATATTGAAAATAGCACTCCAGTATAATTGAAACTGCACTGTCAGATCAAGATCGCCTTGATATATCATTCTTCTTCGTAAAGTTGTTCGGTTTTAATATTAAATAAATTTGTAGAGGCGTACATCCAAGCATTTCAGGCTTTTTTTACTGTTCGATACGAAGCGATAGGGAGGGGCTGCAGTGCGCAGGCGAGACCCAGTCTAACAATTCAATAATGGGTATTGTTAAATGATTGTTTTTGTAGACAACTAGATCTTACATTTGTTTTGTCTGGTTTTTGAGAAGCAGACATGGTGCGTTTGTTCACGATCGCCGGAAGTCTAGGCAAGATATCAATTATCAAACTGCTAAAAGTTGCTATAATGTTCATTACTTTGACTCAGTAACATTAATGAGTCAGTTTTCAATAGTATTACATGTCAAAGATGAGGTGTAATTTCTGTTAACAACGATATCACCATAAATCATGGCAATTATTATTAACAATACCGAAATCAAATCTTTATCATTTGTTGCCCAGATTTTAGTTTTATGCCACTATGTCTTACCTGCATCTCCTTCATCAGGTGGCCTCTTCTTCTTATAATAGCCTTCATTTCGACTGAATTTCTCAGCAGATCAACTAAGCTGCTTTTTTGCGATAATTGTAAATCAATAACTAATTTTGAAAAATATTGACCATCTCCCCATACTACGATACTAAACATGTTACCTAACGTATCTTGAACCTTAAGTTAAAGCCCGACACCACTTATATTACAACAGGTGCAAGTACCAACCTCATGGGGTCTAAGCTCCTATCTTACCAGATCACCTTGAAGCTACGGACTGTAATAAAATGATTGTAAAAGTTATTAAGTTTGTGAGATGTTATTTTGTTGTTGCGTTAGGTCCGGGTATTTTGTTAGTTAAGTTTTTCGACATTTCGTTTGAGAGTTTGAGGCACGCAGGTGTAAAAATAAATCACCAGCCTGTAGCCGACCATCGCTTTATTGCATCCAAACATCTTATTTTTGTTCATGACCTGGTTATACTTATGGTAATGACTCGTGATCTATGGCATTTAAATTGAAATCCGAGAACGTTTTTTACTTGGTCAAGACGGTATTTTGGTCACGTGATAGTTAAGGTTAAGAGCTACCAGTACCACGTGGTTGCGATATTCAGGAGCTACCGGTTATTGAGGGTAATTTCAGCCTTCTGATGAACCTGCTTATGTTTTACTGGGCGGTTTGGTGAAGCTGAACAAGTAACTCGGGGCCGGGGGGGGGGGGGGGGGGGGGGGGGGGTCGTATTTTGCCAAGCTGTTAAAATATGCTTTTAAAAGAATTAATTTATCGATACCATCAACTTGTTTGAAAAGATTAAACTTGTTTCAGGTTGAAATAAGATAGGTTTCTATCCCCCAAAAAATATTGACCCCCCACCAGTTAAGTTATCTGGATTAACATGGAAGCTTATCTTCATTTGTAGCAGCCGGTATTTACTAAATATTACGTAGCTGTTACAGTAACTGAGAACTGAGAAGTAATGACCAGGGAGATTATTGTGTAGGGTGCGAACTAGCGTCTCTGATCTCACTTGAAGTATTATCACTGTCAGGTGCACCTCAGATCAGTTTATTAAATACAGTTACATAATATCGTTTCCGCATTTCGTTTAATCGTTTTTCAATAGGTTGTAAGACGTGGTTTATACTCCGATATTACATGAACATCACGCTCTACAAAGCAGAATTCTGTCAATGTATTCGATATCATTTCTTACATAAGATATGATAGGTAAATCTAACAGGGAATGAGCCCCGTGGTGTCTGCGGTTGCTGCTGCTGGTAAAAAGGCAGCCAATCTTATCAGTGCTATGAAAAAGCCTATTTGGGTAGGAAGCACGATTGAACTCACTGCTTATATTATCCTGGCCGAACATGGACGATAAAAATTTGATGTATCTTTTATCCCAATATCATTAAGTCCTATTTTTATTTGCAGGTTGCGATGGGGTGGTGGCCGGTGCAGCTTGTACCCACTAAACTTAATATTATGACCCGCAGCTTAGATTAAACATTATAATATGTTGTCATAAGTTATTTCTTTGGTTAGTAGTCAGTTTTGAATATTAAATATTGTAAGAGCTTTTAGTAATAGTATAAGTGGTATTACAATTTACAACGATCACTCCGCAGTTTATTTTCCTATCAGCTTTAAATTGTCCGGACAATTTTTTTATCCAGCGTAACCGTTCCAGGTTGCAAGCGTGACCGTTTCAGGTTACAATGGGGTGGTGGCCGGTGCAGCTTATCCACTAGACTTAGTATATATATCATGACCCGCCCCCACTATCGAATATACGAGCATCCCCTTTCCCATAGGTATTGTGATAAAACATTGAGCACTCCCCATGGCCATAGCATTAATATAATTTATTTTACAAAAATTTACCACATGGGTCATGGTATGTTACTAATCACTCAAAAAGCACACCTAGTTTCGTGTGAAATGACCGTGTTGCAGTGATGCACGCCGCCGCGTTTTGCAAAATCGGCGGCGACGAGGCCAAAACTTGGCGGCGTTCGTATATATCCTCTTCCACATCCCCCCTCCCCCCCCCCCCCCCCCCCCCCCCAAAGCCCTGGACATCACTCACATGACAGACCGCTTCATTTTATATCACTTGTCTTTGTCTACCAAAATCTTTCACATCGACTCTAGCTTCAATCTGCTGGTCTTCAATATCCAGTTTAAAATATTATACAGGGTGGGCAAAAAGTCACTGTGCAAACGTTTGGACTTGTACCTTTGCCGTGTTTTATATTTGATTTTGAAAGCTGTTGCTTTGCAGATGGCATACTGTACCTTCTTGTTCGAGGGTTCCGTCGCCAAAATGTGAAAATTCGAATATTTTAGACCACGCCTATTCAATAATAAACACCTATATTGTTCTCTCTGAGCTGAACATGCTGGACGCCTCATTTTTTCAGAGACGGTAGATTATTAAATGTTGTATCTGTTCTGAAAAAAATGAGGCAAAACGGATTAGAAATGACGACGTTATCAAGCATTTTGTGTATCTCGTTAACAAAATTGACTGGTTGATTATGTGACACCGTGAAATGGCACTTTAATTAGGCAGCCTTAACGATTCCCGTAATGTTTAACGGGGTGGTTAACGGGTCCACCTAATCACGTGATTAGGTGAACTAATCACCTGATCACACGTAATGAACAAACTCGTTATGCTTCGCGTATCTCGGTCATCTGAGAAGCTTTAGCTACAACTCTCATTTTTTCAGGACAAACGTAATTCGAATGGCCAATCACAATTCAATAAAATTTAGCTCGATCCGACTATACAAACTAACAAATAAATGCAAAAATGAACCTTCATTTGAAAAAAAATGAACACGAATATTTTTCGATTTGACAAATTCCTCGAACCAGTGGTGGCAGTAAGTCATACCGGAAAGAATTATTTCAATTGTGCACTCAGTAACTGAACTATTAAGACCAACGTTTTCACAGTGACTTTTGGCCAACCCTGTGTTTAGATATAACTCAAGTTTCTACGACTATTTTAGCTCGAGTTACCAACATTTTAAATTTCTTTAAAACGAAGCACTATTTGTGCCTCAGGGGTAACTTAGGTGCCAAGTAGTTTAACTATTTATATATTACTGAACCCCAACTTTCTCTTTAACGTCTTGAACCTCTTTAACTGTAGCGCCTCCCACCCTTTCTGTCAGAATTTCTTGTGATAAACTTAATTTATGAAATGTAATAACCATAATAAATAGCTCTCATAATAAATAGCAGATTGGGCGACTGAGAAAAAAGGGTTATTCGGACAATAGTTTATGTCGGATCCTACCGTACGATTTTCTTGAAACTTTCCATAAAGTATGGTGGTTATAGGGCAAATAATCTGTTTCAGTTTGAGCGGGATGATGATTAATCAACTCTACACTCGACTGTCACGTGACTTTTTCAACTTGTTCTCTAGCTGGTTCTGAACGACTTTTCGAAACCCTAACCCTCTAATCTGATCCCAACCCTAACCCTAACCCAATCCTTAACAAAAACATATGCTGAAACCCTAACCCTAACGAGAAATTAGACTAACTTCCTTATACATATATATATATATATCACGTGATCGAGACAGTTTTTCGCCAATATCTCGTCAGGGGAGCATTTTAACCCTATGTCATGGGGGGTGATTCGGAATCAGCGTCCGAAAATACATCGATTGAAGTTGGTTACAACCGTCGGGGGCCCTTTTAGAACAATCTCGAAGATCGACTGTAGAGTGATTTAGCACGCTCGGTTTGAGCGAGTTTATATGTGCCAAATTTGAGATATCACTTCAAACACAAGAAAATATCGCTGTCGTGTTACCTAAATAGCATCCCTCATTCTCTTGTCAAGGTAACTGCATGGTCACTCAGTCAGTCACAGCAACCTTTAAGCCAATTACAGATGGTGCCTGACTTAAGCTTTGTTGAAGGCTCCCCACCGATCATTATATTGGAAGATGTGACTGAGCTTCGTAGACTCGTGTCGGAGTTTGTCAGTTTGAGGAAGTTGTTTTTCTTAGGGGTCGTTCACATAATATTACGTAATCACTTTTTGGACAATTTTTAAACCCCCTCCCCCCTCCGTAATCAGTTTTACACATAGCTTTTGTGTCAAAATTACACTAGCGTAATCATTTAGAAACCCCCTGGCCTCCCCCCTTGGCTGATTACGTAATATGTGAACAACCCCTTATTTTTGTTTCCAAGCGATTCAGGGCGAGTGATTAGGTGGAAGTGACCTATATAAGCATATGTATCATTTCTAATTCTATAAAATATCTCATATTAATTATTAAACGATTGCTTTCAATGCGATGTGTAGAATTATCGGCAAATAGATACAATGCCGACTGCCTGTTAGTGTTAGAGGGCTGTTACTGTAACAGCTGCACTAGTCGGCATTGTACCTATTTGCCGGATTATCAATAGCTTTTATCATTCTGTTAGGAATAGGAGTAGATAACTACATCGTGGTTATTGTCGGGGAAAAAATATTACAAAAGAAGTCGCAATCAATTGGGATTCATTCATATCCACTTTAAGTCTCCGAAGCGCAAACTAATCAACATTCGGTGGATGAGAGCCACAACACTTAAAATCAAATTATGGTTAACTTCTTGTGCAATATTGGATTCATTTCCCCGATTAACTTAATCAACTTAACTAAATAAATTAAAAACCCCTGATTGAGTTTAAACATATGAAATTTGAAACAACCACCACTTAATTTAGTTTCTCCTGGACCCTCCAATTCCAGGGTAACTTTCCACCTAGTAACTCGTCCTTTGAGTTTTGACCGTTGTGATGCCGTTAAACTAGTTTGGGGAAGTTTTTGCAATTTCTATAAAAAGTAGAAGACTATTAGAGTGCATGTAACCAGAGGGTTTGAGTGTAAGCAGAAGGATTGACAATTGTGCGACCGGTCACGATTATGGCAGGGATCGTTAATTTATGATTCTGATAATATGCAATCTTCCATCCACTGTTACGTATCACAAAGGGTTTTCAGCACAGTTGAGCAGGTTAAGCTTCACTTTCCTAAGTTAGTTCTTACTTTTTTCGTGAACATCTTGGACTATCAAGATTTAAATTTTAGAATGGATGATAATGACATTATTTTCTGCGGTATCCTCTGATACTCTCTAATAGATCGTGAAGCTTACTGTACCTCTTCCAGGACAAACATAATTAGTCCTTCGTCTTATATGAATGAGATATTTAATACCAGGCTTGCAATTGAATTTACAATCCTCAGCAATTCATAGCACTTTGACAATGAAATTCTTTGCTACGGTATTTACTATTTTGTATCCGCACCCTTTTCATGTTCAATATTTGGTTTGATTTGCTGTTCTATGCTATAATTTTCAATTTACCTTAGCTTAGATACCAGCTCAGTTAATTTCTGAAACTGCATACAATACTCTCATGGGGATATCAGGCTTCAGTGTCACTCTATAAACAGTCTGAGCGCCACCCGGTAACACTTGTAGAACTAGATGAGTCTAGATTTAACTAACATTAGTGCCAGCTTCAGGCAGTAGTTTGTGCCCCCCGGCCCCTCCTCCCCACCCCCCCCCCCCCCCCCCCCGCCTACAGGATTTAGTTGGGTGCAAATATTCGTGATTATAAACATTTGTTATATACTCTGTAAAACCTTGTAAAAAGACTTGTACAATACAATTGTGTTCATGTTGGTTACAGGTTACGGTTCAACGTCCTCATGCAGTTATAAAAATGAATAATGACAAATAAGTGACCACATGACAAATAAGTGACCTCGTGAAATGTTTATTATCACTTAATGGACTGAGGAGTTGCTCTCCACATGTGCTCACATTGTAGAATGCCCCGACTCTATGAGAAACACCGTCTTTATACCGTACTTTATAGTCTCCGCTTAATAGTTAATAATGTATTGCTATACGGACTTTGTTTGTGTCTTTATACCGTACTTTATAGTCTCCGCTTAATAGTTAATAATGTATTGCTATACGGACTTTGTTTGTGTCTTTATACCGTACTTTATAGTCTCCGCTTAATAGTTAATAATGTATTGCTATACGGACTTTGTTTGTGTCTTTATACCGTACTTTATAAGTCCCCGCTTAATAGTTAATAATGTATTGCTATACGGACTTTGTTTGTGTCTTTATACCGTACTTTATAGTCTCCGCTTAATAGTTAATAATGTATTGCTATACGGACTTTGTTTGTGTCTTTATACCGTACTTTATAGTCTCCGCTTAATAGTTAATAATGTATTGCTATACGGACTTTGAGTGTGACTTTATACCGTACTTTATAGTCTCCGCTTAATAGTTAATAATGTATTGCTATACGGACTTTGTTTGTGTCTTTATACCGTACTTTATAGTCTCCGCTTAATAGTTAATAATGTATTGCTATACGGACTTTGTTTGTGTCTTTATACCGTACTTTATAGTCTCCGCTTAATAGTTAATAATGTATTGCTATATGGACTTTGTTTGTGTCTTTATACCGTACTTTATAGTCTCCGCTTAATAGTTAATAATGTATTGCTATACGGACTTTGTTTGTGTCTTTATACCGTACTTTATAGTCTCCGCTTAATAGTTAATAATGTATTGCTATACGGACTTTGTTTGTGTCTTTATACCGTACTTTATAGTCTCCGCTTAATAGTTAATAATGTATTGCTATACGGACTTTGTTTGTGTCTTTATACCGTACTTTATAGTCTCCGCTTAATAGTTAATAATGTATTGCTATACGGACTTTGTTTGTGTCTTTATACCGTACTTTGTAGTCTCCGCTTAATAGTTAATAATGTATTGCTATACGGACTTTGTTTGTGTCTTTATACCGTACTTTATAGTCTCCGCTTAATAGTTAATAATGTATTGCTATACGGACTTTGTTTGTGTCTTTATACCGTACTTTATAGTCTCCGCTTAATAGTTAATAATGTATTGCTATACGGACTTTGTTTGTGTCTTTATACCGTACTTTATAGTCTCCGCTTAATAGTTAATAATGTATTGCTATACGGACTTTGTTTGTGTCTTTATACCGTACTTTATAGTCTCCGCTTAATAGTTAATAATGTATTGCTATACGGACTTTGTTTGTGTCTTTATACCGTACTTTTTAGTCTCCGCTTAATAGTTAATAATGTATTGCTATACGGACTTTGTTTGTGTCTTTATACTGTACTTTATAGTCTCCGCTTAATAGTTAATAATGTATTGCTATACGGACTTTGTTTGTGTCTTTATACCGTACTTTATAGTCTCCGCTTAATAGTTAATAATGTATTGCTATACGGACTTTGTTTGTGTCTTTATACTGTACTTTATAGTCTCCGCTTAATAGTTAATAATGTATTGCTATACGGACTTTGTTTGTGTCTTTATACCGTACTTTATAGTCTCCGCTTAATAGTTAATAATGTATTGCTATACGGACTTTGTTTGTGTCTTTATACCGTACTTTATAGTCACCGCTTAATAGTTAATAATGTATTGATATACGGACTTTGTTTGTGTCTTTATACCGTACTTTATAGTCTCCGCTTAATAGTTAATAATGTATTGCTATACGGACTTTGTTTTTGTCTTTATACCGTACTTTATAGTCTCCGCTTAATAGTTAATAATGTATTGCTATACGGACTTTGTTTGTGTCTTTATACTGTACTTTATAGTCTCCGCTTAATAGTTAATAATGTATTGCTATACGGACTTTGTTTGTGTCTTTATACCGTACTTTATAAGTCCCCGCTTAATAGTTAATAATGTATTGCTATACGGACTTTGTTTGTGTCTTTATACTGTACTTTATAGTCTCCGCTTAATAGTTAATAATGTATTGCTATACGGACTTTGTTTGTGTCTTTATACCGTACTTTATAGTCTCCGCTTAATAGTTAATAATGTATTGCTATACGGACTTTGTTTGTGTCTTTATACCGTACTTTATAGTCACCGCTTAATAGTTAATAATGTATTGCTATACGGACTTTGTTTGTGTCTTTATACCGTACTTTATAGTCTCCGCTTAATAGTTAATAATGTATTGCTATACGGACTTTGTTTGTGTCTTTATACCGTACTTTGTAGTCTCCGCTTAATAGTTAATAATGTATTGCTATACGGACTTTGTTTGTGTCTTTATACCGTACTTTGTAGTCTCCGCTTAATAGTTAATAATGTATTGCTATACGGACTTTGTTTGTGTCTTTATACCGTACTTTATAGTCTCCGCTTAATAGTTAATAATGTATTGCTATACGGACTTTGTTTGTGTCTTTATACCGTACTTTATAGTCTCCGCTTAATAGTTAATAATGTATTGCTATACGGACTTTGAGTGTGTCTTTATACCGTACTTTATAGTCTCCGCTTAATAGTTAATAATGTATTGCTATACGGACTTTGTTTGTGTCTTTATACCGTACTTTATAGTCTCCGCTTAATAGTTAATAATGTATTGCTATACGGACTTTGTTTGTGTCTTTATACCGTACTTTATAGTCTCCGCTTAATAGTTAATAATGTATTGCTATACGGACTTTGTTTGTGTCTTTATACCGTACTTTATAGTCTCCGCTTAATAGTTAATAATGTATTGCTATACGGACTTTGTTTGTGTCTTTATACCGTACTTTATAGTCTCCGCTTAATAGTTAATAATGTATTACTATACGGACTTTGTTTGTGTCTTTATACCGTACTTTATAAGTCTCCGCTTAATAGTTAATAATGTATTGCTATACGGACTTTGAGTGTGTCTTTATACCGTACTTTATAGTCTCCGCTTAATAGTTAATAATGTATTGCTATACGGACTTTGTTTGTGTCTTTATACCGTACTTTATAGTCTCCGCTTAATAGTTAATAATGTATTGCTATACGGACTTTGAGTGTGTCTTTATACCGTACTTTATAGTCTCCGCTTAATAGTTAATAATGTATTGCTATACGGACTTTGAGTGTGTCTTTATACCGTACTTTATAGTCTCCGCTTAATAGTTAATAATGTATTGCTATACGGACTTTGTTTGTGTCTTTATACCGTACTTTATAAGTCTCCGCTTAATAGTTAATAATGTATTGCTATACGGACTTTGAGTGTGTCTTTATACCGTACTTTATAGTCTCCGCTTAATAGGTAGTTAATAATGTATTGCTATACGGACTTTGTTTGTGTCTTTATACCGTACTTTATAGTCTCCGCTTAATAGTTAATAATGTATTGCTATACGGACTTTGTTTGTGTCTTTATACCGTACTTTATAGTCTCCGCTTAATAGTTAATAATGTATTGCTATACGGACTTTGTTTGTGTCTTTATACCGTACTTTATAGTCTCCGCTTAATAGTTAATAATGTATTGCTATACGGACTTTGAGTGTGTCTTTATACCGTACTTTATAGTCTCCGCTTAATAGTTAATAATGTATTGCTATACGGACTTTGAGTGTGTCTTTATACCGTACTTTATAGTCTCCGCTTAATAGTTAATAATGTATTGCTATACGGACTTTGTTTGTGTCTTTATACCGTACTTTATAGTCTCCGCTTAATAGTTAATAATGTATTGCTATACGGACTTTGTTTGTGTCTTTATACCGTACTTTGTAGACTCCGCTTAATAGTTAATAATGTATTGCTATACGGACTTTGTTTGTGTCTTTATACCGTACTTTATAGTCTCCGCTTAATAGTTAATAATGTATTGCTATGCGGACTTTGTTTGTGTCTTTATACCGTACTTTATAGTCTCCGCTTAATAGTTAATAATGTATTGCTATACGGACTTTGTTTGTGTCTTTATACCGTACTTTATAGTCTCCGCTTAATAGTTAATAATGTATTGCTATACGGACTTTGTTTGTGTTGATCTTTATGCAGCATCTTATTGTTGAATAGAGTAAAACCCATGAACAATTGAGTTGCATCTCTGGCCAATATCCATTGCATCATGGGTATATTGACTTACATTTTTAACGGAATTTCCCGTTCTCTATCAATTTATCATGATTCAAGTGTAAGCAGTGGACACTTGCTTCCCGGTTCGAAGTTTATTTGCATTTAATTAAGGGTTTGGACAATGGAAACGAGCGTGATAATAAAGGGTAAACAAAATTAAACTATGAAACAACACAATGAATAATTCGACAACCTCTACTTCAAATCCTAATTAACCAGACTCGTATCGCCCATAAACGCCCAGCGATCTAGTGCTGCAACATAAAACACGGATAGCACGGTCAACTCGCCTTGACCGTGCCTAATCTAGGTGCCCTGAAACAACCACTGTTGCTCTGTTGGTTCTTCCTCTTGCTCTGATCTAGACGCCCTGAATCAACCATTGTCGATTCTAAACCTCTAACGACACGTTCCATCCGTGCTCACCAGGCCCCAACCATAACTGGTCCTGGTCCCTTACACTAGTCCGGTATCAACCATGACCCTCTATCGAATAGGGTGAGAATGCAAACAAGGGGTATAATAAAGGTGCCCAAGGTACTTAACTGGACAATGAATAATCGAATATTTGCTTAACCAACGCTTAGTCACTTAGACTCATATTGCCTCAAATACTATGCAACAAATTCCTAATTACTCCGATTCATACTGCCTCAAATATTACGCAACACACTTCCTGCCGTTAATCCTACCCTTAATCTAGCTTTACCTATCTGAGTCAACCATTGCTGACTATTCCTCCCGGGTTCTTACTCTTAGTCTAGCCTTATCTGTCTAAGTCAACCAGTGCTGACTATTTCTCCCGGGCTCTTACTCTTAGTCTAGCTTTATCTATCTAAGTCAACCAGTGCTGACTATTCCTCCCGGGCTCTTACTCTTAGTCTAGCCTTATCTGTCTAAGTCAACCAGTGCTGACTATTCCTCCCGGGCTCTCACTCTTAGTCTAGCTTTATCTATCTAAGTCAACCATTGCTGACTATTCCTCCCGGGCTCTTATTCTTAGTCTAGCTTTATCTATCTAAGTCAACCAGCGCTGACTATTTCTCCCGGGCTCCTACTCTTAGTCTAGCTTTACCTATCTGAGTCAACCATTGCTGACTCTCGCTCTGCCATCGAGCCCAGTGTTGTCAAGACATCCCCTGGTGTCGGACCAACCATTGTTGACCCCGGCCACAACCAAGCCTGATAATAGTAACTACGTAATGCTCCACTATTCTACGGCCGCCAATATTATACTTACCACTATAACCATCTACCTAACTAAACGACCTAACCTCAACAGGTTCTAGCTACAGAACCTGCCCGGTATCAAAATGACCCCCCTCTCGATCGGGTAAACTGGCACTCTTCTATCTCAAAAGGCTAACCCTATTTTCCTCCCGCCCCCGATAGTCCAAACAATCCACCACTTTCCGGGAACTGCAAACTGTCCTGTCGATAGCCACAACATTGTAACACTAGTATTCTGTAAACACTCCATAACTCAACCTCGTACTGACCCAAACATATGTTAAACTGACCTCTCTGCACTTAAACTGCAATAACTGTCGTATACTAATATATGCCCAAAATACTACCGTCACATACTGGACACCACGACCGCCTTATTATAATCATTACACTATCTACATATTACACAATATTACCCTAAATTCATCTCAATTAATCACTGCTTACACAAGCATTAATGAATCTTGAAGAGATGAGAGAAGTGCACGTTGGTTTGCTGGTTAATTGCGCTCATTCTTTCCTTTCAGTTTAAGGATTTGGAGCAATGGACTGATTATTACTACATTTTGTAGCTATAGTTTAAACAGGTGTGTGTTAATATAGAGAAGAGCTAATACATATAAATTAATATAGTATGTGATCGTTCTTGTATAATATACTAGAACGATCACATACTGCACTAAAATTGATCTGTAAGAATGATCACAATACTCCCGTGCATTCTGTTGAATTAATGGCAATTTTATCAGAGCACGTGAGCCTCACTTCATTAAGGAATGACTATGAGACACAGCCTTATACGTTAGGCAGCCAGGGTTTGAGGGTTTGAACTGGCTATAATATTGTTTTTCTTAGGTTTGTGGGGGCCAGAGTAATAGCTAAACGTGAGTCGCTTCAAAGATTTGACTGAGGGCCAGGGTTTGAACTGACTGTAATATTTTTTTTTTAGGTTTGTGGGGGCCAGAGTAATAACTAATCTGAGGAACGTGTGTCGCTTCAAAGATTTGACTGAGCACCCCGCCAACTCCTCTATGCCACTTCCCTCTATGCCACTTTTATTTGCTGGCTCCTAGGCTCTGTCATTGAGTTTTATACTTAAAGCGGTTTTAACAGCACAAGTCATGATTCATGATCTTGACGAATTTTGCAAAATCTATAAAAGTCTGGGTAACACGACATCTGTCCGACAGCGACATCTGTCCGACAGCACTATTTTCTTGTGTTTGAAGTGATATCTCAAATTTGGCACATAGAAATTCACCCAAACTTGCAAAAATTGTTTGTCTTAAAGCTATCTTACTATCTAGAAAGTTTTAAGAAAATCGTATCGTTGGATCTCCAGATATATGCCTTGGTACCACTGCAAACCACCGAATTGGAGATATTTTTTGTGTTTAAGGTGATATCTCAAATTTGGCAAATAGAAACTCGCTCAAACTTACACAGATTATCCGTCCTATAACTACCATACAAAGTTTCAAGAAAATCGCACGGTAGGATCCGACATAAACTATTGTCCGAATAACCTATTTTCTGGGTCGGACCGATGTCGCTGTCAGACAGATGTCGTCCAATCAAAAGTCTGAACTGGCAATTCATATTCAAGGCAAATCACTAACCCTGCAACCACTAGATCACAACAAGATAGTATAAAATGGCAAGTACTACAGCTGCAGGGAACAGCACCATAGCTGCTACAACCTCTACTTCCACCTCTCCTCTTCCTGACATCACCACAAATGATCCCAGACCTGACATTGGTGAGTTTTAACTGACTATTCAGGTGGGCTATGGTGGGGAAGTAGTACACGTTTGATTCGAGTCTGTGCTTGTACTAGCCACTTACAGGAAGCCATATCAAGCTGAATTGCATTTAGATATGAAAAATTGAGGCGTCCCTGATGTTTAGCATTGATTCATCATTCATGGATAAAATACTTGCATGATCAATCAAACTCGAAGACAAACAATTAGCTGATCTGTAAACAGAATTATCAACGACGAATTATTCTTTTGTGATTTACTTATGTTTTTTCTTTTGTGATTTACTTATTGATGCTTTTCATACAAACAAGTTAAAACAAATTCTTTATGCCGTGCATCCTGGGTTTGGACAGGATATGCCCGCTTAAAATACTTCCATCGCGTTACACTACATAATTCTCAATAAATGTAATAGATTTGTAGTGTTGTAATTAGTTTATTCTTTCGTGATGAAGTATCGTTTCAGCGGAGCAGATAAAGATGACGGTAGATGATCTGGTGGTCGCTGGAGACTTACTGGGTGTCGTGGTCATGATATCTATTATCATGAACATCTATACGATATTTGTAGTGAGCAAAAACTGGAAAAACTTCGTTCAGGTAAAAATTAGTTATTTAAAGTATGGATAATGATAATTTGCTTTTTCCTCAAACACTTAAGCAATTTAACCCCCATTCTCTCAGTCTAACAAAATCTGCACCCTCTTCCCTCTGGGAATAAACATTCTGGATCAGTCTAAATTATTATGCTTTTGTCACCATGCCAGCCAATTTGACGTGGGCAATTTTTATTTTTCCATAATATTGGTCGTTAATATAAGCGGGATATAAATGCGATATTTCATTTCCTTTCATTTCATAACTCTAAAACATTTCAGTTCCCATTTTCACAGTCCAACATAATCTGCATGTTCCTCTCCTTCGCTGACTTGCTGCTGGGTCTGTTACTTGGCCTCCCCACCGCTATACACATGAGATTTGCGGACTACTTCAGCGAACAGCATCCCAAAGTCATGGTGCACTATTCAAGGTTTGTCACAAGAATCAAGGATTATCATGATAATAATTTTGATCTTAATTGAGGTTGCAATTAGAAAACAAATTTTATTTTAATGTGTCAGCGATTGATCATCAGCTTGCTGCATCAACCAATCGAATTGCAGAATTATTGTCAAGAGTTAAATCAAATTACTGCAAACTCCTCACGCGATTCTCCACAGTTTCTTCGAATGAAAGTCCCGCCTTTTTAGTTTTTAAACATTCAAATTTCTCAAAAGATACTAAATTTTCTCCCAGAGTTGCCGGTTACTTTCTGCTGGATTACATGTTTCTCTTCCGATCAATCATCATAGCTATCATCTGTATTGATCGCTGTGTCCACATCTTACGACCCTTAGGCTACAAGATTTGGGTCTCAAATCGTGAGTAATTAGGAATTGTGTTCGTGTTTTATAGCGAGAAAGAATATACAACGTAAACAATATTTATGTTATTACGACAGAGTTTATCGACACGTAAATCAAGTGGTTATAACGACATAACGTGCACGAAAACTACCAAATCGTATGCAATTCTGACCTGTGACCATGCTTAAATTCAACCACAAAATTAATACCGTCGAAACGAAAACGAAACGAAACACTGTATTTACTACCCCGCTACTATGCGACAAAGATATTGTATAAAGAAACTAAATAATTTACACAATACGGTGCCCATGTCTGAGCGGCTCTCCTCAAATAACTTTCTCTCCTCCTCGGAGCAGAAAGTTAAAAACAAAACACGGGTCTCATAAATCAAAAAATACTAAATAGTGTTAAAGAGATAATATCAGATTAACTGTCGCAAAAAATGGTTAAAGTATACATATTACATAATTGATTTTATTGACACACCGATAAAAACCAGAAAAACAAGAAGTGGATACTCGGAAAACAAAAAATAACACAAAAAAGACTAGAAGCCACAAAAAATAGCTTAACCAGGCTATAGCTGATCATACAAATAGTTCTTTAACTTACCCTTAAAAGAGATAATATTATCGATGTTACGGACATTAAGAGGGAGAGAATTCCATGATTCAGGTGCATAGTTGCTGAACCGCCTGCTAGTTGCCTTCAATTTAGAGAACTATCAAGAGTTTAAATTCCCAAATAGTCAGACTGAGCAGGTTGAGCTGTAGTAAAACACAGTACTGAGGTGTTAAAACATTTTCATTACTATCTTCAGTAACATCCTGAATCAGAAACTCGGTTAATATCAGTTCCTACAAAGTGTAACATTGGAAATGAAATGACACAACTAAAAACGATACCTATGAATATTTTTAAAAACATAACTTTTGTGCCCCAATGCAATGGAAAAACTTTTAAGATAAATCCAATAATGGAATCCCAAACGGGTCCACGGCATTGAGCCCCAATGGACGTATAGTTCTTAGTTTCTGAATATAACGGTGTTCATCTACTTCTAGAGTTCTTGGACTACTATTACTGAGAATTGACACTTTATAAGCCTGGTTGAAATTGTCACGTTGTTTCATGTTATGAACTTCTACAAGGTGTTTACCCAAGCTGAATCCGTCGTCGTTTTCTTCAGGGACAAACGTATTGTCCGAAATGAGTTTGTAGTAATGGGCGCGATGTTCGTTTACTCGTGCCCTTAGGGGCTGCACCGTTCTTCCTACATAACACATATTACAAAGTTGGCAACTGAAGATGTATACAACATTGTAGCTGACACATGTACCAGACACTGCTTTGGCTCGCTGTCCATTGACTGTTATTGATGGATGTGGAGATATGATGTTACAGGTACCGCAGTGTCTGCCCCCACATGGTCTTGTGTGAGGTTGGGTTAAGTCATCCGCAAACTGTTTTGCTTTGACTAACTTCCTTCTAAATGATGTTCCAGTACGTCTGACGAATTTGAAGATAGGGCGTGATGTACCGGCTCTAGATGATATTGGGGAGCCTGGGGTGTTTCCACTTGTATGGGAACCAGATAATCCTGAGAAGCTCCTGGTTCTACTGAGTTCTGGTTCCAATCTTTTTACCGATTCTACTAACTCTTGATCGCTGCCAAATGTTGAAATAACGCGGACTGCTGGTTCTGGAGACTTTGGGACCAGGATACTGCTGTTTGAGTTGTCCAGTGGTTTGAGGCATCTTTCAAAGCCTTTGACTTTTTCACTGATGTTATCTACCATAGTTTTAGGGTAGTTGGATTGGAAGAAAAAGGTTTTTAATTCATCAATTTGTTTTCGGAGTCTGTCGTTATCATTGATGATTCGCCGGAGTCTCAGGCATGCACTATAGACTATGCTGCTGAATGTATGGTTCGGGTGGTGGGAACCGAAGTACAGGTAAGAGCGAGCATCAGTCTCTTTAACATGGAGGTCTGTCTGAAGATCACCTGCGGTGTCGAAACAAAATTTTATGTCTAAGAACGCCACATAAACATTGTTATCTTCTATGATGTTCTCATCAATGTGGAGGCCAAGTTCTGCTAGCCTTGTATTGACAGTCGCGATGAATTTTGAAAACTGTCTTTTCGTACCATGGAATACTCCACAGCCGTCGTCTATGTATCTCTTGACCGATTTTACAGGTTCCATTAGTTCCGTGTCTGAATAGACTTGCTCACGCATGACATGGTATACTGCTATGTTTGCAAGTTGTACACAGATACTGCCTCCTGTCGGTACTCCTCGTTTTTGTCTGTACCACTCTCCGTTAAATTTGCCTATAGACGACTCATAGCTGAGTTCAACACTTCTTATCAACCACTCCTTAAATTTGGCGGACCATTCTGGTCTCTTTTCTTCCATGGCCACCTTCAAAGCTTGGAGTGTGAGGTGGGGACTCAATGAATCATATAAAGCTTTGTAATCAAATGTGAATGCTTTAATGTTGCTTTTGAGTTCTGTGTCCAGGGTATTGTTGATGTTGTCGAGCCAGACTAAGGCGTCTCTATTATCAATAAGAAGGTCTTCGCAATAATCCCTTTCTAGTTGACGTAGGTATTTATCAGCTAGGAAGACATCCGGTCGTCTGCTGGCTCCTTCGTGGAAATTCGTGGAATTTAGAGAACTTAGGTATCTTCATAAGAAGGTTGCATGCTGTTTTTGTTCTGGTTTCTTTGACAGCCTTATCATCTCTGTTCATTTGAACCAACTCTTGGAGGTACATTGGTGCCAATCCATGGGCCACTTTGAAACAGATGAGGCACACTTTGAAAAATATCCTCTTTTCAACAGGGAGGATATGAGCTTTCTTGTAGAAAGGAGACAAGTCAGTATTTCTGTCATAGATGTCATAAATGAAACGTATCCCTGCATTTAGAACAGATTGCAGCTTCTTCACTCTAGTCTTTGAAAGATTCATGTAAAGGGCATTACAATAGTCCAGCTTTGATATGATCAGTTGTTTGACCAGCATGAGCTTAACTCTCTCATCTAGATACTTTCTGATAGTTCTTAGATTATTCATTGTCCAGCAACAGTTCTTCCTAACGTTGTTTATCTGCCTTTCCATGTTGAGAGATTCATCTAGTAACACTCCAAGACTCTTCCAGGTATCGTTTTTACATACAGTTGGTGTAATGATGGTGTCACCAAACTTTATTGTTATTTCAAGGTCAAACTTCTTCAGTACCAAAGGCTTTCCAATGACTAACAATTCTGTCTTGCTCTCATTCAGTTTCATGAAATTATTAACCATCCATACTTTGATTTCAGACAGACAGTCATTGATCCTACTAGTGACATTCTGCAGCTCCATGGGTCTCATCGGGTGGAAAGCTATATAAAGTTGTGAGTCATCTGCATAAAGCTGTATATCGAGACCATACTTCCTAGCTATTTCCTGGAGCAGCTTAATGTATAAGATGAACAGGATAGGTCCCAATAGAGAGCCCTGGGGTACCCCAAACAACAGACACAGGAAGTCAGATAATGAGTCATCTAACTTAACCTTGAAAAACCTGCCTGAGAGGTATGAACTAAACCATTTCAATGCAGAGTCCTTAATGCCAAAATCTTTTGCCAGCTTCTTAAGAAGGATTGTATGATCAATCGTGTCGAAAGCAGCAGAGAGATCAAGTAGGACTACAATCACAATGTTGTTCTTCTGCACTTCCTTAAGAATATCGTCTGCCATCCTGACCATCAGGGTTTCACAACTGTGGTTCGCTCTGTATCCAGACTGAACCGGGCAATGCAGACTGTTCAAATGTAAATGATTGTTCAACTGCTCAAGTACAATTTTTTCAATCAGTTTAGACATAACTGCAAGATTTGAGACTGGTCTGTAATTCTTCAGAATATCTGGATCAGCGTTCTTCTTCTTGATTGTGGGCTTGACCAGTGCAGTCTTCATCTCGGCTGGAAACACACCTTGCAACATAGAACCGTTTATTATGTGCAGGAGGATCGGTGCCAACTCCTGAGAGCATTTCTTCAACATGAAAGTTGGAATAGGGTCAAGACTACAAAACTTGTTAGACATCTTAGAAATGGTGTGTAACAGGTGCTGCCTAGTGATGGAGTGAAATTTATCAAATGATGGCCCTGAATAGGTGCTTTCAAGATTCTCTGACGATGACAAGTTCCCTCCGATATGACTTCCTTCTTCTTCTATCCCAAGTCTGATATCATTCACTTTATCAGCAAAGAAAACTTTAAAACTTTCTGCAAGTTTTTTAGTGTCATTACCATGTGGCCTTTCTTGGGTAGTTTCACCCGTGAGTCTATCAACTTTCTTGTACAGAGCCTTCGTATCTCCCGCAGAGGCTAAGAGGGCTTTTCTATTGTAAGTAATCCTCTTCTGTCGCTCAATGACAGTAAATTTGTTCCTGAGGTTGACAAAAATATCCTTCTGTCCCTTGCCTTTCCTCCAGGCTCTCTCAGCTGCTCTTCTCTGCCTCTGTAAAGCTTTCAGATCCTGATCCATCCAAGGTTTGGTCACAGGACAATGCTTGTCCATAAGTTCCAATAGAATACTATTGTACATCTTAACTGAATCATCAAGACTCTCAGAGCACCAAGCATCTCTTTTACAGAGATCAGAAACCAAAATATCTGCTTTAAAATCCTCAACCACAATACTTTTAAAATCACGGTAGTTCATCACCCTAGTATCATTCAAAGAGGTCTTCAGGCTCACAGACACTACAAATTTAACAAGAAAATGATCTGATCTAGTCCCAGATTTCACAATGTTGATAGAAGTTATAGAGTCTTTGAAGACTTTGGTCGTTATCACGAGGTCAAGAGTTCCTCCTTGGTTGTGAGTTCTTTCTAGTGGTACACATTGGATGAAACCAAGCTGATCAAGAAGGGAAAGAAACTTTGCGGGGTAAAGATCTTTAGGTCTTTCAACATGTAAATTAAAATCCCCTGCAATCACCGGGGTTCCTGGCTTACCGGACAAATCACACAGGTATTCACTGAATTCTTCCAAGAAGTGGCACTCAGTGTACCTGGCCTTTTTGGTGTAAGGCGGTCTATACACATCAATAAGTCTGATTATCCCACTATTTGTTTCAAGTACAACTTCCATGACTTGGTAAGACTTGTACTTCTTGACTCTACCGTTGCTTTTCAACTTAAGGTTCTTATTGAAAATCATACCTCTTCCTCCACCACTACGATGCTTCCTTGGGTTGGATAAAATACCCCAACCATAATCTCGTATCTCTTGTAGCTTTGCAGTATCTGCTTCCTTAAGAAAAGTCTCCTGAAGAAAACAGATATCAACCCCCTCATCAGTTAGATGCTCAAGAACCTCTACTGTCTTGTTCACTAGACGATTAACATTAAACGTGGCTAAGACTAGTTTATCCCAAGCTCTCTTTGTCGAATCTTTGCCCACTGGAGATAAGAGTTTTTTGATGTTTCACATCCGCTCGTTCTGGCCATGATATAACTCTGCTCTCTCACATAAGATGGGCATAATCTGTCAGCTGCAGAATGTGTCTTGCATTTATCTTTGACATTCTTGTCTTTACTGTTGCTACAGTTCGGACACCTGATACTAGATCTTTGGCCCGCCGTTTTCTTCTCACAATCTTTCGATTTGTGGGCACCTGCACAGTAGAAGCACACTGGGTCGGCATTATACTTCTTACACTTACAGTAATCACTGCCACTCATGTGTCCGAAGCTCTGACAGTCAAAGCACTGGATTACATGATACCTATCCTTAACTTTATACTGTCCAAGATCAGCGTGTACAAAGTCACCTGACTCCCTTATAGACTGCCTGATTTTCACTGACACTTGTAGGCATGCCCAGGTCTTGTTTTTCTCCAGGAAAATAACCTTGAAAGTGTTGTTCTCATCTTCAACTAAACTCTTAATGGAACTGTTCTTATCAAGGATGCTCTGGCGCAATTCTTCAGATGACTCAAAATCTCCCTTGAGATCATACATAGTAAGCTTAGGTTCAAGCATTGTCACGGTGTGGGATTTTGCAGACACTTTGTAGTCCACACTAAGAGCATCTTTAGCTTTCTCCATAAGTTCCTTGTTCTTGAATATTAACCTTGCTGTGCCTTCTTTGACACCTGAGACCCCCTTAATAGGGATGCTGGGCAGTATTGATGCAACATGTTTCTTCCCCTTTGAGGACCAGAGTTCTTCTGTTATCTTATCTGCCTCATTCTGCCCTTCCAGAGTTAAAGTATGAGTCTCACTGGGTCCGAGATTGGTCTTAATCTCAGGTATAATATCTGGACCACCTTTATTGTGCTCAATGAGAATTTGTCTAAATTGTGCTAGCTCCTTTCTCACTATATCTAGTGCCTCGGTAGCTGTCCCTTCCTGTGGTGCAGGTGTGTCTAGTATAGACTTGGTTTTCAGTAGTGACAGGGCCCTCTTACTGTAACTGTATAGTTCCTTTATAACTTCAAACATATCCGGCTTGTTATTCCCTGTGGGTAAGTCTAAAGAATCCGCAATTATAGTATCCAACTTCTTCTTACCTTTTAAACTGTCGTTTAACGTTTCTAACTCCTTTTCCATCTTGTCATAGACATCAGTGATAACCATTGCTGTAAAGGATTTGAGACCTCTCTACTTTAACTCAAACCAAGTAAATATAGTGGTAAGTGCTGAAAAGTACTTGATAAACCCACTAAAAGCTGTTGGTCGTCGTTTAAAACGCAGTAAAAACCTCAAATTATTTGTTATATAGTAGTGTTGAAAGTATTAAAACTGTGCATAGTTCGAACCGAATTTTAACCAAATACCGATATACACTATACAGTCATTGCAAATGTCAGCATGAGTTGAAGAAAACAAATTTCCGTGTATTCCACCCTTGTTTCATTTCAAATATCCATTTTTCAGGTTTGACCATAGGAATCATTGCCGGGATGACAATCTTTCCTTTGCTAGCTCGAGTCGCCCCACAAATTATATTTCTCAATGTTGGTTAGTACCAATTAATATCGTTAATGCATGTTGTTGAATTTGTGCTAATTTCATAATTCATTTTTGACTAAACGAAAATATAGATATTCTTTAAAGTTTCTTGTTACTAAAACTTCACTGTTTGCACCGTATTGAAAAGCAAAGCTGAAGCATCAACGATACCATGAAAATACTAAATTTGAGCGACTGTTGAAATGTGGATACAAGTTTTGAAACACCCTGTATTCAGATAAACTAATACTTTATAATATGTATATAAATTAGGATAAAATGAGCAAGGACTTTAAAAGTGATTTCCATCAGGAGGACAAATGATATCGCACATATCCTGTTCATCATTCAGGAACCCGGACCCAGATGAAGGCGCCGTGATATCAACATTTGATTCGATCAATTTTACTTTGCCTCTTTCCTGTAGCATTAACATCTGGTTGGACGGAGTGAAAACTGGTCTAGGAGCTGACAAAACTAAGGTACTGCTTGTGTATTGCTTGTGTACTGCTTGTGTATTGCTTGTGTTGAATTAAAACAGCACCTGCTCAATAATTGACATGGAGGCGTTAGCAATAGCACAATCTTTTTAATTAGTGGTACTCAAACGATTATCACAATCCGGGTTCACGCGTACTCAATGAAAAATGTGACAATTTAGTAATTGTTGAACTTCTCAGTCTCACCCCATGATATATAGTGTTATTTTCACCACAATTATCATTTAACCCACTTATCACTAATTCCCCAGGCAAGCTGGCCTGGCCGAGTAGCGGTTGCTGAAGTGGTGTTGTACACTTGTAGTGTGGTCTTCACCTTCCTGTCTATTGTTATCGGCAACATCATCATATTGGTTGTCATCATTCGTAGGTTCAGAGCAAGACAGGCACTCACCTGTCATACAAATCAGGATCCAAACGTGATGAAGAGGTATAATAAAAGAAAGTAGTAGAAATTAACTGTGATCAAATTATTCCTGATTTCGAAACGCTGAAAAATTGGACGAGAAATGGGATGGTCCATTTTCTGACCATAATTAGCATAAGTCTCCAAATTTATAGATGGTGTTGAATAATGAATAGTATGTGTTAACAAATTTTCATTACATTTACCCCACTACCTCAGTAAAGTGAAGCAAAGCATACAAAAGAATCTGATGGCGACGTCGATCATGGCATTGGTCTTTCTAATCTCGAATGGACCATTTGTCGTGATTGGGGTGGTGGATTATATGGTGAATTTCCTGGTTAAGCTTGACATTGGCATAGCATGGAGGGTAAGCTAGAATTAAATTATTAATTTGTTAAGCTTTTTACTTTTTTTAAATATACATTATCGTTAAACTTAATCAGCTTCAAGAAATTTAGCATTATATTAGCTCTCGCTTTGATATATTAAATTATCAGCCTCCACAAATAGATTAGCTTAGGCATTAAAAAGCTGTTATAAACTAATTAGCTAACAATTAGCAGACTAATTAACAGTCAATTAACAAACGTTTAACACTCAATTAACAGACGGGTGATGACAAGATGAGGCTCTATCTTACCATGTGTATGTTTCTCTCTCTCCTCGTCAACCCATGGCTTTATCCGCTCAGGATGGAAACTATCCGAAAGTAACACTTTAATCTATTTATTAATCTATTTAATAATCAATAATTCATAAATAAATTTGTCCATCGATTGATTTTTTGGTCAAAAACAAATGATTGATGAGTTATTTAACAGTGATCGTAATATTTAAGGATTTGCTCGGATGATGCTCCAAATCCCAAGTTTAACCCCAAATTTATTGTCAGGTTCTTCCCCTGTTTGAAACGTCCTCTCAGTACCACCCTCCGTGATACAAGAACTCAGATTTTCTCTAGTAAGTTTGATTATTAAATAATCCAATTTGAGTTTTGTTTTCCGAATTATGTGATTTATTATTATTTCAGGGCCACAATTTCACAATACAATAATTCTTCAATATGTAAGCTTTAATTTAGTCTTAAATTAAGGTATAAAACTCAGTTTTTTTTTCTTTCAAGTGTTATAAGTATAACGGAATTTTCCCACTGAGCATGTTTATTGACCTTGTAAGTTTTATATGTGCTGTATCATGAATGTTGATTTTGATTTTGGTATGATCGGTATTACACTGTCTAAACCCAGTTAGTCGTGCTGTAACTGTATATAAATCTGTGATCAAAGCGACGGTCTAAAAACGCTGATGTAAAATTATAAAACATGACCATTTATCGTTTTATTGATATTGCAACTGTTGTTAGTTTATTAACTAGATTTGTATGTTGCATGTTTTTGATGTTTCACGCTTTACATTTAGACACTAGCATAAGGACCGAGGAAGAGCATGCTTTTACGATAAGAAAAATTAATAGCTCTTTCCTGTCGACTGGATTTCTTTACAATTAATAATACATTCAACAAAAACGATGCTCGATTCTCAATTAATTTGCATCGATTGTAATTGCTACTTTTGTTGATTTTTACCACTTTATACGCTACTCCTATGTTAGAACGGGTGTCCAACTCAGCGCTCCAGCTGTTTCAAAGAATGTCTTCCACTCTAGGAGCAAACCGATCTGTATCTACTGGCTCTATTGACCAACCCGCTCTATTGACCCCCTCTATTGACCAACCCGATAGTAAAATCTCGGGAGTCACTGACCAATGCCCTGATCGCATGGACAGCAAAATGTAAAAATGAGCATGCAAATGAGGTGGTTTTTTTTGTGAGTGAAGATTGCAATTTGATTTGGTTTGATGAGATTCTTGCTGAGAGTGATTAAAGCATGCGGGTTTGAAGTGCAGCACGTGGGATAGTTATTACAGCACACTTTATTACATCACAGTAACACAAAAGTTAAATTTATATTCTTTTTATTAAGTTAAATTCTTATAGAGCTGCCCATTCACTGCACACGTGGTACACACGTGGTACACACGTGGTACACACGTGGTACACACGTGGTACACACGTGGTACACACGTGGTACACACGTGATACACACGTGGTACACACGTGATACACACGTGGTACACACGTGGTACACACGTGGTACACACGTGGTACACACGTGGTACACACATAGTACAGTTTAAGTTTAAGCTACTCAAATTGGAGATCTGCCGAAAAAGTCCAGCTTATTTACAATTTTTTAACTTCGAATTGTATTCAAACATTTGACTTCTACAGCAGCCCAATCCTTCGGTCGTACGATGACGTGAGTGTAGCATGAACCGTCTTATTACACATCTTATTTTTGTGGGTTCCTGATCACAACGTATAACAGTTGTTTTCTGTGGGGTCTTGCTCACTACTGCTACCTTTTTAAAACTGAAATTCTTTAGTCATTCGTATCATCGATTATTCCTTTTTCTGGTTTTTAAGTTTTCTTTTCTTCTTTTCAATCGATTCATTTGCATTCTTCGGGTATTTTTAGCTATTTGGTTTAAGCATGAAATCCTGTACTTCTACTGTCTAGAAGAACCTTCATGTACCTTCATGTATATGAAGGATTGTTGAATTTGTAATGCTTCCAGGAATATGAAATTATAAGGGTCAAATAATCTTTGTTAGCTTATAATATTGGAAATACAGTGCACCAATAACTAATGTAATAAATAAACAATCGGTATCCCACTAAAACCAAAACTTAAGATTAATAAAAATATCAACAGGTATTCCAGGACTATCTCGAAAGCTGAACTCTCCGAAGACGGGAAAGAAGATCAACCTGTGTAATCCTTATCAAAAGAGTGGGTATAAATCCCCCGTTGAAACTGTTCCACTACCTAACCTTAAAGAAGATTCCGTTGTTGTGTCGAACTCAAAAACTATCACGAAGAATTCAAAAACTATCATGACGAACCCAGAATTCCCCTCACCGTCGTTAAGCCTTAAAGTAACATTGCTTTCTTCACCTACTGAGGTGATAGAATTAGAACAGATAGAATTAAAACAGAAATGTGTTAGTGAGACTGGAGATAATTCTACGGAAAACGGATTTTCTCCGACACGTTCTGCAGTTGTCGCAAATATTTATGCCACTGAAATGGAGATTTAAAATGGCTGTTTTAAGCAGAAAATTTAAGTTTTGTTTTTGTTTTTGGTTAAAGTTTTGAAATTTGACTGTTCTTAAACTTAAATAATGATATTGACAAATATTTAGAATCTATTTCTGTGTTATACCGTAAAATGAACGGAGTTATCAATGCTGAAATTTTGTTTGAGAAAACGCGAAAAGAGTGTTTTAGACCTAATCTTAACCGACATTTCAACGTCATGCTCATATTTTGAATTAGTATTAATTCGATCATATTATAATTCATAACGATCAATATTTACATTAAAAATTTGACGACGAAATTTATTTCAAACAAAATATATAACTGTAAAATAGTTATCCACTGTAAAATAGTTTTTAACGAAATGAATGACTATGACCGATGAGTCTAAATAAGTTTTCAATCAAAATTGTAACCGCATTAACGTTTTATGAAGCAAATCCGTTTATAGGCCGGTCATTAAAATATAATCGCTATTGTGTATTGGCGGTGAATGGTGATGTGAGTGCATACCGAGTAAGTGCATATCAAGCTGTATTCCAGTGCAAAACTACACTTGATATGTTATTTGAGAGGTTAAGGATACTGGGGATTAGGATCATGGAACTTTTTTGAGAGCATTTTTCGTTTCTCCCGATAAGCCCGGTTTTAAGAGTTTCACTGTATAAGTTTATACACCGTGTATTACACGTTACCTACTCTAATACAGTTGCAATCAACATAAAGTATAAAAATAAAACTCTTCCGAAGCTATCGACAACCAAAAATACAGCCGAAAAAGTTTTATACTCTAATACGAGGTTCACCTTGATTAAAATCTTTAACCATGATTCTTTGTTAATGTCTGGCTACACTGCAGCCAGACATCCCTTCTATGATCAAAGCCGTGTATGCTGAAGCTAGCACTACAGTCTGAGATTTTCTTATCATCTTCGTCATACTCCACATAAGTCGTTACGGTAGCCCCGTACATCGTTCAAATCTAACCAACTCCTTTAACATTAATTAAGTTAATCTATCAGATTTGATACACTTTCAAAATCATGTCGTTCGCTGTCCTCAAATTTCTGATAATCATGGTAACTTATCTAAAAACTTACTTAGGAACATATTTGTAGCTCAGACTACCCCAAGAGCTCCCGCTTTAACAAAGTATCCCAATATGTTCTGACAGAATAGACGAGTAGTATGCACGTTGTAATGATAATCACACACTGTCCCTCTCTTCCTTCTCCAGTTTGTTTGTTAACGAGTGTAACATACAACAGTCCTTCGTCTCCAGACGGAGCTACAGTTCCGTTATCATGTTGTCGAACTAGAATCGCGCCCTTAAACTCCCAATCTGAAACAGTACTGAGTACATGTTTATCATTTGTGCGAAGTTTTCCAAATGTGTTATACGTAAAATGCCCAAAACCCAGGTTTATGGTGCTCTACTTGTAGCTAGTGGTCTCCTGAACATTTATATGAAATTTCATCAAGATTGGAAAAAAATGACTGAGTTATGAGCCAAAAACCATATGCCCATATTTGGGCATACGCACCAAATTTGGTAGATTTCGTCCCATAAATTGGTCAAATATCAATATTTTTGGATGAGACTAACTTTATATGAAAGGTATGCCTAAACTACATATTCTCTGTAAGTTATAGCTTTATATCTGTTTAAATGTGGATACTAAGGCGAAAATACCCCAAAAAATGAACAAAATTGCCCGTATCTTCGTTCGCGATAAATTCGCGGAATTGATTTCATCAATTTGGAAATAACTCAATCAGTTTTCAAAATTTTTGCATCGACTCTAAATCGCATTTCCACCTTATTCTAGGAAACCGATTTTTAATTTAGGCCTCCAAAAAAATTTGGCGGCCAAATTCTGAATTTTGCCATGCAAATTTTTGAATTTGGCCGCCAAATTTTTTTGACCAATCTTGATTAAATTTCATATACAAGTTCAGGAGACCACTAGCTACAAGTAAAGCACCATAAACCTGGGTTTTGGGCATGTTCAGGGTATTTGGCTAAATTGGGCCTAATTTGGACCAAATCATGGGCGTGGCTGCCAGGCCCGCGGGCACTGTTTGGCGGTTGGGGTCCGGGACCCCCTCAAAAGTTCGGTCACTATTTCGAAATTAAGTTTCACAAAAAACCCATGCCCCCCCCCCCCCCCCACCTACAAGTACTTTAGTTAAGTTTTCGAAATTGTCCCACATTCAAACGACGATTTGCCGCCCCCCCCCCCCCCCCCCCCCCCCCTAACACGGCGTTGACTCTAACATTGTTGAACTTGACTATTTTATTGTTCCTAATACTATTACAAAGAAACTTGTTGCTCTGCAGTACCGTTTTCTTGATTAAACCGTCTGGAAATTTCCCACACACACACACACACACACACACACACACACACACACACACACACACACACACACACACACACACACACACACACACACACACACACACACACACACACACACACACACACACACACACACACACACACACACACACACACACACACACACACACACACACACACACACACACACACACACACACACACACACACACACACACACACACACACACACACACACACACACACACACACACACACACACACACACACACACACACACACACACACACACACACACACACACACACACACACACACACACACACACACACACACACACACACACACACACACACACACACACACACACACACACACACACACACACACACACACACACACACACACACACACACACACACACACACACACACACACACACACACACACACACACACACACACACACACACACACACACACACACACACACACACACACACACACACACACACACACACACACACACACACACACACACACACACACACACACACACACACACACACACACACACACACACACACACACACACACACACACACACACACACACACACACACACACACACACACACACACACACACACACACACACCACACACACACACACACACACACACACACACACACACACACACACACACACTACACAGACACACTACACAGACAGACACACATTTTGGGATAATTAGTATTGATCTTGTGGCTAACCTAATTATGATTCATGTACCAACGCTACATAATATGCAGTAACAGGAGAGAGAACGAGGAGGAGAAAAGAGAGCCATTTTATGTCACATTTGTGGTACAAAACCATCAATTAAACCACTGACCAATTTGAAAAACCTTATTCATTTGGCTTCGTCAGAGTTTTGTCGAAACTTATATATATACCGAAAAAAAAAACAGTCCCGTAACTCTTATCGTTTTCTTGATTAAGCACTCGGAAATTAAACACGCACGCACATATACAGACAGACACACATACACATATATTATGATATTATTATGTGTGTATTATGTGTATTGTGTACGGATAATTGATAAACAAACTAAACAAATATTAGTATGATCAAACAAAGTGAGAACCGAATAAAAGAACAAATGAATGTGAACTATATTGTACTTTCATCTAAATTTTACAGTCTGACATAAATTGGATGATTACAGATCAAAGTATTGTACTGACGGCTGAGAGCCAACATTCTTTATAATGGAAAGTATTTGTATATTATGCAGAAATTTCACTTATCATGATAATAGTTGATTGCTATCATGGCAGGTTACCGAGGATTGGGTACTTAGTTTGAACCTAAATATTTGTTGCAGAGAACCGCTTAAACCCTATAGATCCCGGATCCGCCTTGTGTCTGGTTTGGCACCGTTCCAATTTCGAACTCAATACAGAAGGAACAATATCTGGTCGAGCACATGGGTCCAGCAAATAATTTGCGATAAGACAAAGAAAAGGAGTAGTGATTTGATAAATCAATAGTTGTAGCGAACTTTAAGGAGACTGTATATGAATAACTCGATCATCTCTTTTTAAGGCTGGGTACGTAGAACTTATTATTTTATTATTGAATTAAATATTATATAATTATATTATTTACCGCGCGCCAACCAACTCATGCAATCCTCTGATTTTCATCATCACATTTTCGGCGCGCGTTCCGTATTAGTGGTCCGTACTTTTGTGGATTTCTGTAAACGAGAAGCGATTGCATTGGTACTCGATATTTTATCACACACTTATGCGTGTCTATAAGCCTGAAAAGAGAGTTGACGGCTTATTTTGTAGTTTAAAATTTTCCATTAAATTTCACTTAACAGCGCTTAGCCATTCACACTTATTTGTATTCAACAAAATGATACTCAATCATGAATAAGCAGTAACGAATAAATCAATTCAAATATAGTACATTTTAATTATACACGGTAAAATAGAATAAGAAAAGAGAATCTTCATTAAAAAAGATAAAAAGATCTATCAGTTATTACATACATACAGCATTGTCATCATCCCAAATGGAGGATAACCAGAAAATACCAAGTCCAGGAGAGAGAAAGGTAATTACGGGCTTTCTAAATAGGGCAATTATGGAAACAAGAAGCAGGTGATCGGAGCACGTGTAGTGCCACATGTATTCATTACATCAGGTTCACGTGCACATTCGGCACATTTACTTCATGTCTTAGTTCAGCTAATTTCGATTGGCGCCAAATCAATGGATAGGTTATGATGAGAAAGGTCAAATTGCTTTTATTTAATCTTGAATTAACTTGATAGTGTGAGAATGTTTTATTCTTGGTCTGACAGTTGGGCAAAGCACTGGCTGCTTGACAATACATGTTTTAAATTTGATGTGGGATTTAGGGAATATTGTCGGGTGAGGCTGAATCTTGGTATCTTCTTTCTAGTTTAAGGTAGTTATACACTAAGCGTATCAGAAAATACTCAAACACAAAAATGCGAAATATGCAGTTAACCCTACACGAGCGCCCAAATATGTGCTTAAAATAATCGCAATGCATGTCTATAACGAAAGCATATTTTAGACCCCATTCAGTCGAATTTGCTCCAAACAATAATTCAAGTCCGTTGCTGTGCAGTAATTCTCTTAGCAGTTTCTATATTGTATAACAAAATATAGTTTAAACCTAACATAATTGAATTTTTTCGCAATGTTAAGAATAATTTACTAAATAAATATTCACAACCCCTCCTCCCCCTTACGCTTTTAAAAACAGCACGAAAAATAAAATAACTCGAATTTAAGGTCTGAAAGTTTGCACAAAGTCTATTTATAAGATAACAGAAGAAGATAAGATATATCTGTGAACTAAAGGAACATAATTGCCTTTTGGATTCTTTCGATAATAAGGAATTTGATGTCACTCGAATCATCATCATTACAATATATCATAGCGCTGCCAAAATAACATATATACATACGAAGTTGACATCAATTCGCATATATTTATTACACATATCATTGCACAATAAAGATATATGATGAATACCGTGAAGTTCGTACACAAATAGCAATGCTCTTACACTCTTAGACTCACATTAGCTGGCAAGTTGTATAAAAACGGAAGCAGAATCGACAGGACGTGTAAAAGTAATACACGTATCTATATAGTTTATATGTTTTAAGTGACAACGTCTGTAGGGATGTGGAATGTGGGACTAATGTTCATGTTAATATTTAAGGATTGCAGGCCCTCGCGAAATAGCATGCCAAGACATATTATGTTATTTCTTTGTTGAGAGACTGGGTTATCTGTGTACGATCTTACTATTTTAAACAAGCACCAAAGCAGTGTCCAATAAGTATAACACAAACCATGAAGTTGGACATTTGTTATCTTTTCATTGATAGTGTGAACTTCTTGGACAATACCGATACCATATCATTGTTTAACTTATTGAACATTTTACATTCAAAACTTTTAGAAGGCTATAGTTATCCAGCAGATACCTTATTTTAATGATAAAATGAATAAAGTAAGTAGTTGAGGCATGCAATATTATGTGGTAAAATAATAGATATCATAGGTATCCAATTATTTATAGCCCTTTTTAGAAAACAACAAAATATTTAGAGCTCTTACATTTCTGCCTTAATATGTATTTTCTGGGTTACAGTGAAAAAAAGGGCTCATATCATTAGACCAACTCGGCCAAATTAGACCAACTCGGCCAAAATCCATCTAAAACGCATGGTATTAGATCATATATTTTAACATGTACATTGTACATTTTCGGAAAAAAATGAAATTATCAAATGCACACGAAACATCAACATAACAAACTCGTATATTTAGTAATATTAATAGTTGGACGAGTTTATCATACATAAATCTGATGGTGGGATAGTTATGATGGTACATCACGGATTTTACATCCATATAAACCCAACTCGAGGCATCCAGATATCGTAATTTGATACCCATTTAAAACATTCAAATGCAGGTTAAGTCAAAGGTTATCAAGATAAAAAGGCACAAAATTTAAAACAGCCGAAAAATTCGTAGTAATTATCCGGGTAATAAGAAACCCTTTGCCTTGAGGGCGACATTAGTGAAACCCATACAGGCGAAAACATTAAAACGGAAAAATCAAACCAATCTGAAATGAAAAAGGGCAATTTAATAACCCATAATAACACACAACACTCACACGAAACCATTCATAGTGACATCACCAGATACCACTAGAGATATCCTGAGATATCCTGAGATATCCTGAGATATCTAGAGATATCACTGGCGACATTCTTAGATATCACTAGAGATATAACTCGACATATCTAGATAAATCACTTGACATATCCTGTGATATCATGAGATATCACCAGATACCACTAGATATATCCTGAGATATCTAGAGATATCTTGAGATATCAGTAGCGACATAGAGATATCACTTGAGATACCCAGAGGTATCACCGGACAATGTAGACATCCTCAGATATCACTAGAGATATCACTAAAGATATCTAGTGATATCCGGAGATACCTAGAGATATCACTAGAGATATCCGGAGATACCTAGAGATATCACTAGAGATATAACTAGAGATACCACTAGAGATATCCGGAGATATCAACTCAATAAAATCACAACCCTCGGCCTCGTCAGACACACTTAATTTATACAAACACGCACCTCGACCCACACACAATTCTCATCACACCGTGTGATATAACGTGCTATCCAATGTTTGATCACACAACGTGATTAAAAAGTGATCACACGGTGAGACAATTAGCGTGATATCTGTAAAATCACTCCGTTTTAGCCCGTTTTCCGTCACCAGCCGACCCCCCGCCTCCTGTATCGTCCCAGCCTTTCCTTTTGTCCCGTGCGCGCTTGTTCTGGAACCACAACATTATCGTGTCGTGTGTCAGCCCCGTCTCTCTGATGAGCTCGGGGAGCCCGTTGTCCGGCCGCGCGTACCGGCTGATATTTGTGTAGTAGCGCTCCATCGCCGCGACTTGCTCGTCGTTAAAGCGCGTGCGGTGGCGCCGGAAGGGCTTGTTCCGAGAGTTGGTACAGTTGTAGCCCATAATGTTGAGGAGGGTGTTGTTCTGCTTGTAGACGTTGAGTTGGGGGAATGTTTCTGTGTTGTTGGCGAGGACAAGTTGGGCGGGAGAGAAGGAGGTGTCTAACGGGTTCGGACGGGGAGGTGAGCCTGAAATTAGAGAGGAGTTAGAGATGTTACGTCACGTGATATTTCACGAGTTAGAGATGTTACGTCACGTGATATTTCAAGAGTTAGAGATATTACGTCACGTGATAATTTATCATTTTCTGCGACGTCAAATGATATTTAGTATGAAATAACTAGACATTCAGCGGGAATTTTAGGACATCGTGACTTTCAGAAGAGGGATTTTAATCACGATATATGCGGTTTTGCCTATGTCATGGCCCAACTTACAGCTTTACAGTCTTACACCATGTAGGCCATGGAATTTAGTAATTAACACTAGATAACAAATAATACGCTCGTCCTGCCAAGTCAAGATAAGTGAGTTCAATATTCCTTAACTAACACAGTGGTACAGAAATATGAAACTAGTAAATTATCACTCCGCCCCCCTGATACATGATTATTAACCTGGAATTACTCTGGTAGTCGGTTTTGTAAAAGAATGTTATTTGATCCACAAAAGTACCGATAAAAATTGTGAAATTTTACCACCTCTTTTGGATCAGGCCTCGCGGTTTTACCGCCTTGGTAGATGCTCCTTCATAAAATTTAAACATAACAATGCTACACACACGCACTTCTCTAACCGAATCAAAGTTATAGTTTAAACAAATATAATTCACACACACACACACACCAAACCTCCAGTGTAGCTTCTTCAAAACACAATTTAACATAATTACATTTCTCTCTTATTTAATTCATATTATAGCAGTTTGGTAAGCACGTTATTTACTAATTCGCCCTCCGTGGTGTGTGTAATGTAGAGAATGTAAGAAACTTCATGAGCAATACAAATAATCCCAGTGTTATGCAGCTCCTGCCTCCTAGCAAGCAAAATCATCTTTAATCTTATTAAATTGTTTGAACAGTTTTGTCAGATTCTCCGTAATTTAATTTCCAAACAGTGATTGAGCTGAATATTTTATAAGAGTTTTATTACAAGATGAAATTATGGGTTATATTAATGTAAACAAATATTTTATCCGTCCCGGTGTGTGAAACTTAATTACCACAAAACATAAATTGTTGGAAATTTGTTGCGCGTGTCAGTGTGCATATCAAAGAAAAATGCCATATCCTCCTCCCCCCGACATAAGGTCACCACTTTAAATAACACTTGGGAAGTAAAGCTGTGGCCAAACAAACTTCACTTTATCCCTCCTCTATTATGACAGGAGAGGAGTATATTATATTATATATATCATATTCAACTTACTTCTATATAATATATACTTACTTCTATACCAGTTAGCTAGCTTTACAAGTTATCAATTACACGTCAAATTATTCCATATAAGGGCACAGTTAGAACACAGCTAGTATCGCATTACAGGGGACCCGGCCCGCATATAACAGTATCACGCGGCCCTTATCTGATTGGCGGGATATTGACACGTGGGCGGAATCCCTGGTCGTGATTGGTCTGTACTTGTCACGTGGGCGGATTAGACGTTTCCTATTGGTTGCATGATCGGTTTGTCCTGATGAGTGATTGGGTGGCGGGCGGTGTCTACAGTGTCTAATTGGTACCTTTGTATTATATAAGAGCAGTCAATCATATGTAACAGAGAGCTGGTGTACACTGTGCCATGGGTTACTGTATATAACATTAATTTATTACAACTAATTGAGTAGCATCCTATTGGTCATCCCGCTGTCACGTGATACAAATGGAAGCCCGCTATTGGTTGCCATGGGGATATGCTCAACACTGATTGGCTGACATAGCAGCACGTGGTGAGGCTTGTTCCTGCTAAAGTTTAATAAGTTTTACATTATTGTTAATATTTTGTTATATATAAAGCCGAGATATATGTGGAGTGTGTGCAATAATAACGCCGAGCTGTGACACACTGTTGTGCAAAGTAAATTCAGGATATTTCCCTTTCTTTTGAAAATATATCCAATATAACATGTTCAACTGTTCAAGTGTTCAACATGTGCACTTAATCAAATCTATCCCTTTTCATTGACTTTTTCTTTTTGAACAATTACTAATCCTAGAGTCGTGTCATTAGACCATATCCCTGATGACAGACACCACTCATAATTCCCTGTAATCAACAGACAGATTCTGTTCCAATTAAATTTCCAGACGGACAAGTGGTATAACTTAAAATTTTGCTAAATAAAGTAAATATTTGGTTCACATTACCGGTAATCCAACCCGATAAAAGGTGCTATCAAATTGGTATAATTGAGCAAATCAAATTGATATTTAATACCATCTGTTAGTGAGTTCAAAGTAAATCGAGCCTTTTGATTGGTTAATAAATAGCCACGTGACCCTTGAATTTTTCTATAATTGGTCAGAACCCAGAAGTAAGTCACGTGACTTTATAATTTAAGGGAGGTCACTGGGTTCATAAGGATATTTTGTTACCGCGAAATTAAAAAAACCATGAAATTAAAAAACTCCATAACTGTCTTAATTTCATGAACCTTAACTAATTAACTATCTGTTTTTTAATTCAATTTCCCTGAATGTTTCTTAACTTCCCGACTATTAACTTCTTAATCTTACAACTGCCATACAATATTATGTACAGATAAAAGTAATATTACGAGCAACATGTTTCCTGGCACTTCCAGCACACTAACCATCGAAACATCAGTTCCACAGAAAATAAAACCAGGGAAATATCATCTGCAAGCTGTATGATAAGTTATAGCTACTTATTTAAAGCTTATTTAAAGCTTTGATGTTGGTCTAGATTTAAATGTAAGATACTAGGTTACTGGGAATTACCCAACAATAGCTTTACTTAATTATACCATTTTAACCGCATTTATTCTGCTTTACATATCCACAGTTCATTTTAACCAGTCGCTCTGCTGGGTATACAATGAAATAATAAGCAGAAACAATAAAAATACGGATGACAATTTAAGTAGAATCTTACTGTTGCTGAATGCTGGACGTGGTTACTGGTTTTTGGACTTAATCAAAGTGAGATAAGATACAGCTACAGCTACAGACACGTACACACAGAGATGATTGCGCTCTCTCTCCGAACATCATCCACGCTGTGACCATTTTATTTAAATCACGCTTGCTAGAGAAGAATCACAGGAATTAAACTGCACACAACTCAGTTCATTTAAAGTACACAGTCAATTTCATCATTATAGGTATTCAAATCACACAATATCACACAATACCACAGCGATAATATCTACATATACTGTCTTCATCACCTAAGTCTCAGCTGTTGACTGATGATGAGATTGCACTGTTAGCTACACGAGTTTAACTCTTCAAACTACAAGAGAACAGTTGTTGTCTATATGTGCGTAACTTCAATAGCTTCAGTACAGTTGTTCAGTCTATTTCAGAGTTTTAAAAGCCTGGATAGAACAAAGAAATGACTTGAAGACTGAAGTTGAACAAAGATATTATTATATATATATTACATTGATATAGATAATGTTGTAATTGTGATATATAATATATATTGATGTGCTACGCTGATGGAGGATAAATTGGATAACTAACAGTTGATGACAAGTATGGCTGAAGTAAATGTACACTGGTACAGCTGTTTATACCAGTGTTCTTGTAGGTAAATTATTAATATGTGTAATGGAATTTAGCCTTTGTCGATCGGACGAATGTTACAGTACTTCTAGAAGGAATGTTATTTCCGAACCAACGGATTAATGTTGATCTCTTGCGATGCCAATTAAGTTACTCATAATGTTAATTAATTAAGTTATTCATAATATTGTAAAGTTTCAGATCGAAATGTGAAAGTCAAAGCTATATTTAATGAGATACTTTTCCCTTTGACAACTCCCGCCACTTAACTAAGTTTACTTGTAACTTTATGATTATAAATAAGGTTGAGATGCGGATATCGCAATAAAATTTACAATACAATTTACTCCCGTTGCGATCGGGAGAAAAATACCGAAGAGACAGCGTGGCGACTATTTATAAGGGTTAAATTATAAAGTTTTAAGACGTCAAGTAGCTGGTGACAGGCTCGCAAATTTAATGCTGGATTCAACGACTGTAAACAAATATGCTCTAGTTAATATGTTAAGCTTAGACATTGGACATATTTCGGAGACTTTTAAAAACCGGTTGAGGCTAAGTTTTATAAATTTTCATGGGTATGGGGATCAATACACAGTCGGGTATCTGAAGTGTTGTATATAAAGTTTTATTTAACATAATATATTATAACGATTTTATTGTAGCGGAAAACAAAACCTCTCTAGATATTTTAAAAGTTACAATGAGTACCAGAATCGTGCGAAAGCCGTTAAATATTGTAAGAATACGTGAAGTCTGCGTCGTTCACGAGATACCGGCGATGTACATACTTGGAAAATAAAAATTATTGTATCGAGCTTTTAAAATTGTTTTAAAACTTCAAGTCTTGCTAGATTATTCATCAGTAAGAGTTGCTTTTTTGTTGATCATGATGACACGTCATGTTGGATTTATAGATAAATTCACCACGTATAGCTTTTGTCAGAGCAAAAGGTTTCGTAAGGTCGTTCGTGAGGTTTTAACATTGTAGTGTTCAGTAGAGATTGGAGAGCATCACAGCTCTCGACGGACAAAGTGAAACAAGGCAAATGACTGGTAAAAACTAAATGAAATAATCGATGTTTCGGCACTCATAGTCATTGGTAATCTTGGTAAAAGGCCAATGCCAATGAGTGCCGAAACGTGCCGAAACGTTGATTATTTCATTTCAGTCATTTCAGTCATTTGCCTTGTTTCACTTTGTCTGTCGAGAGTCGTATTGTTCCCTACTGAACAATACTGAAGGGCTATTTGATATTACAATAAAACGGTTTAATTGATCGTGGTCATTCCAATACAGAATTCTCAAGAACCCGTTCTGAACCGGGGGGGGGGGGGGGGGGATCAGGTACCAAGTGCCGGACATCACGTCGACTAAGTGTAGTTTTGGATATTTTTCACTAGACCCACCCACCCCCTTTGCGGTACTAACTGTTTTTTTGGATAATACGTAAGATACCCACCCAGAAATTGCTTTTTTTTTAAAAGAGCTCAATTAAATTTTAAAGGAAGACTTTACAAAATTTTAAAAATTTAAAAAAAACCCAAAAAAAAACTTTAAAAAACCTCAAAACCCATTCCCAAAATTGAAATTTGAGGTAAAATGGGTTTTTTTGGGGTTAGACACCCCCTTTAGTACCATGTACTAACTGTTTTTCTGGAAAATGGGCAGTAGACCCACCAGTTAGTACCATGTACTAACTGTGTTTTTAGAAGAAAAAATGACCCACCCACCAACGTGATGTCCGGTACTAAGTGTATGATCTCCCCCCGTCTGAACTCAAAATGTCGAGGTACCGCCACTTCATTATACAACTGCTAGTGATATGATGAAATGATCGGGATATGTCATATGAACAAGATAAATGACGTCACACCACGTGATACCACGTGATGTGACGTTACAACACGCAATATGGGCGGGATTGTTTTTGCCTGAATTGTAAAGCAAGTAATCGTTGTCCTCGATTTTCTTAAAGAAAGGAATCTCGAAAGTCGCGAAAACTTAACCCTTAATATTTCATACCGATGATAAAATTAATCTTTATGATTATATGAATTGCCACAATATTTCATTGAACAAATATTTGCCGCACAACAAATCCGTTAATTACCGGTGTGGTAGAAGAGAAAAGGCCTCATGATAAACTACATAATTTACATTTCAATATTTCAAAGATTATCTAGTTTAGCTTTACTGCCTCTTAAACCATGTAACGATTACAGCTCAGCTACAGGTATTAACTAACAGTTAACTAACATTTTAAACCAATATCATCGCCAGCACACACATCACATCTATAATATAACATTTGCTCAATAAATATATTAAATTTATTGAGCAGGAAGCAACAAGCTATACAGTACAGCCTGCTGCAAGCGTGTAAATAAAATACAAAATACAGTATTTTATATTCTTACATAACGTAGCGATATACACATCGTACATTTGCAACAATTTAATAAAATATGTAGAAAGAGATCAGCTGTTGTGCATGTAAATTGAGATGGAAATGTTATGATGCGTTTGCAGTTTGCACCTTGCGATGAACGTACACTCAAAACATGTTAAATTTTACAGCATTTTACATGTTCCGTTACTTTTTAATGAATAGTTAAATAGTGGCGAACATTGAATTTATTCTCTTTAATTATGTGCACTTCCTTCTTATTACACTCAGATGAATTAGCCTTTTATTTAAAAAAGAGAGCGCAAAGAAAATCCGTTAATTTTCTTGATTCAACGTAAGTAATTTAAATTCAACATAAAAGCTTACAAGCTAATCATAGTGTGGCTCTATTTATATTAGTAGATTTACAGATTGGGTAGTTGCTCTATTTAACACATAATATTAACAATATTCATACTTTTCTCATGTCAATAGCCCGATTACAAAACCTTATATAACCGTCTGTCAACTTATGTAACTGTCTCTTAAACCATTTAATCTGTTAACCCACGCTTGGAAGGCTTTGAAACTTTAAATTCTAAAACTTTCGTAATACATACTGTTGTAAGTCGGAGTTATACATGTAAGAATTTATTAACTAATTTATTATGTAAATCAGTTCAATCTTTACTGCTGCGGAAGCAGGTAGCTCAGTAACTTAAATCATCACATCGATCGTAACGAAGAGACATAGATTATTTATAACAAACTTGAAATATTGCAGTGTCAACATATTAGTCAACTAGTGGTAACCTTTATCTAATATTTATCTAATATTATTAATACTTAATAGTGCTGTAAAAGTACGGGTTTACTGCGACTCACTAACAAATCCAATACCATGAGAAAAACGAGCAACAAACCGTTTGGAATGTTGTTCTTAATGTGCTCCTTACTCTTCCGAACGTTTTCTTCAGAACTAGTGGTTTGCAGCAAATTACTAATTAATACTAATTAGCCCTTACAAATTTTCAACATCACAGCAAAAATACGTCCTCACAAATTCTGATACATCACTCAGTTTAGACTTTAAAGCGGATGACTTGTATGAGGTGTATAATTGGAAAGAATTAAATTAGTTAATGGCTGTCTCAATTAGTCAAATGCACTGCCAATAGCCTAGGTTATCTATTCCGTACAAGTACTTTGTTTTATTAGAAGGCTTTTATCTACTCAGAGACAATAAAACATCTAACCACGAACGAAATATTTATAATATCAAACATCATGGCTATTGGCTACGTTATATGACCTTATAATATAAGGTCATGCAATTAGCCATGATGTTTAATCTAAATAATATAATATTATAATAATATCGTCACATATAAATTAAAAGGGCCTAATTCAAAAAAGCGTGTTTCTGTCCACATATATGGTAATGAGGCATGTTCTTGTGCAAATCCATAGTGACTGAACCTAGCTGAGGTGACTTACAGCATAACATTCTCACACTAACTTTGGCTAATTTAAAAATCTACTTAAATCTCGGCTAAGGCCCTTTTAAAACATAGTTTAGAACGTATTATGCATGTACATGCATAGGCCCAGGGCCTTTTCATAATACGTTCTAAACTATTTTTTAATTAATTTCAAAGCTTTCCAGGCCTTTTAAACTTTAATACCAAAAGAGTCCACAGTACTTTGTTTTCGAGCATAAGTTACTTTTCTAAACTTAGTATTCATGTTATTTTCTGGGATGACTAGTTTAAACACTGCTGAGTATAAGTTTTATCTTAATAGCGGTGTTATTAAATTTCAATTTATTATTATTATTACTATATTCAGGTTCCTAAAATATGTTAATATCAATATCATTATTTTCTTGCTAGAACCTGGACAGGTCTTACAGTCCACTGACTAGATGTTTGTTATAACGTTACATATCTATAAATAACTGGGGCCAACTCTTTGGGTATTAACATTTAAAAGGCCTGGAAAGCTTTAAAATTAATTAAAAAATAGTCTGTTGACATCTAGGACCTTTCTAATTATCAAAAATCCAGAATATGAAGATTCAAAAGACCTATGTCGACATGGCCATAGGCCCAATTAGTTTGTATATAATATTTCCTATGATAAATTTAAATAAAAAGGCCGAAGTCGACATAAGCCGCTTCTAAAGTTCTAAAAGATTCAAATTTCATCAGATTACTTCCATATTTTGGGACAATGTAGTCGACTTAGGCCCTTTTCATTTGTAGGTATTAGGTAACGATATAATCATGAAATATAAATTATTTTGTAACGAAAGTACTTTATCTGGTAACTTACTTTTGTCACTCCCGTCAATGAATTCCTCTTTAGTGGGACTCGTTACAGAAGCTACAGGTGGGACGTTGTAAAGGTTGTTGTTTTCACCTGTTGCAGATGAAATGTCGTCGTTGAACACTGTGTTACCCTGAGTAAAATTGTGATTACCAAAACATTTGTTGTGAGCTTGATAAAATGATTGATATCCTCTTGCTTAATTTAGGGAATGAGCATGGAATGATGATCCATTTAGGAATTTTCAAACATTAAACGTAGCACAATAATCCCAATAAATAATCAGGACAATGAAAAAAAAGAACTAAAATAACAAAATTATTCAATTAACCTGAACAAGACTTTCAACAAGAGACTGCGTCAACTCCGTAATCTCATTAATCTCGCTGATAGAGGTGATATTGGAGAGGTTGTTGATCAGGTTCTGTGTAGCCTCATCAGCAGAGGCAGGAGTAGTCTCCGCGGCACTGCCTATCAGTGGGGTACTGAGTGCACTGTTGCTGAGTGGGGTACCAGGAACTGGTTCTGGAGAGAGGACGTCTTGATCGTAGGGTTCTACTTTAACATCTGCAGGTTCAATCTTAACGTTGTCTCCTTGTTTAGGGCTGTTGTCAGCAACTTTAGAGGTCACTTCCTGCACTGCAGCATTGCAGATCTCTTCCAGTTCTTTTGAGAGTTGTGATTGGATTGATTCCTCTTCTTCTAAAGCGAGGACGTGTGCCGGTTGTTGTGTGGTTGTGTTGACGTGGTTGTCTCCTCCGTTGGATTGATTTAACAGTACCATTGGAGCAACTGGAGGCGCTGATTCTGTTGGGTGGATTTTACAGTTTTATATTTCTGGTTATTAAGTTAGCTGAAGAAAGGAAACGAGTTAAAGATAGAAGAAAGAACGAAAACGAGTAACAAGATAGAAGAAAGAAGAACGAAAACGAGTAAGGGTCGACATTCCAGTGTTTCGTTACAACATACTCAATAATCACGTACTTAACAAAACTTAATTATTAGTCGTAGTAAGGAGTTGTAACCTGTTGTGGTGGGGTATAAGGAGGGAGGGCCTGAGTGAAGGCGTTTCCGTGTCAAACTGTTCAGATTGGACAGGGACGTGGGTGGCGAGGGCGGCGTGAGGGGCTTTGCTAAAATGGGGAGACGTTAGATTGATTTGGATTATCTCACAAGATAATATTATAATATATCTTGAAGAATCTTGAAGATATATTATTATGTATATTTTGATATATAAAAGATATTATCAAAACGGTAGTAAAACAGAATATAATAATAGTAATGATCTAATAACCAGTAAGAGACAACTGATAGTTAATTTAATTAATATAAGATGTACAAATCTCACCATTGCTCTGTTTATTGCTAAGATAGTCAGCCACATCACTCAGACTCAGCAGACAGGCAGACAGGATACTGCTCAGTCTGTTACTTGGTATCACGTGACCTGGGGATGAAACGGGAATATTATTACAAATAGTATTATATTTAACGGTTATATTATTATGGGAATCGGGAGGTGTGTCGAATTTGGAACAAATAGGTCACATGATTTAGCGTGGATCAAACTCTAATAGTTTATGATTAATGGGTCAGACTTGTGGACAAATAGGTCATCAATGTCAGGTACAATAAATTGGTCGAACTATAAAATAAATTAATTAGAACTTTTAAAATAAACGTTCGACCAATGAAATAAGAAAGATAAAAATATAAAACTGTTGTAGTGAAATCTCACCTGCAGTGTCAAGGACACTCATCTCGAGTTTCATTGCTGCCTCCATGTGCCCATCACTGTAGAGCTGACTGAAAAACATGTGATTAGCTAATAGAAAATATGTGACCAGCTACTAGAAAACATGTGACCAGCTTCTAGAAAACATGTGATTAGCTACTAGAAAACATGTGACCAGCTACTAGAAAACATGTGACCAGCTACTAGAAAACATGTGACCTGCTACTAGAAAACATGTGACCAGCTACTAGAAAACATGTGACCAGCTACTAGAAAACATGTGACCTGCTACTAGAAAACATGTGACCTGCTACTAGAAAACATGTGACCAGCTACTAGAAAACATGTGACCAGCTACTAGAAAACATGTGACCTGCTACTAGAAAACATGTGACCTGCTACTAGAAAACATGTGATTAGCTACTAGAAAACATGTGACCAGCTACTAGAAAACATGTGACCTGCTACTAGAAAACATGTGACCTGCTACTAGAAAACATGTGATTAGCTACTAGAAAACATGTGACCTGCTACTAGAAAACATGTGACCTGCTACTAGAAAACATGTGACCAGCTACTAGAAAACATGTGACCTGCTACTAGAAAACATGTGACCTGCTACTAGAAAACATGTGACCTGCTACTAGAAAACATGTGACCAGATAATAGAAAACATGTGACCTGCTACTAGAAAACAAGTGACCTGCTACTAGAAAACATGTGACCTGCTACTAGAAAACATGTGACCAGATAATAGAAAACATGTGACCTGCTACTAGAAAACATGTGACCTGCTACTAGAAAACATGTGACCTGCTACTAGAAAACATGTGACCTGCTACTAGAAAACATGTGACCAGATAATAGAAAACATGTGACCTGCTACTAGAAAATATGTGACCAGCTACTAGAAAACATGTGACCAGATAATAGAAAACATGTGACCTGCTACTAGAAAACATGTGACCTGCTACTAGAAAACATGTGACCTGCTACTAGAAAACATGTGACCTGCTACTAGAAAACATGTGACCTGCTACTAGAAAACATACATGACCAGCTACTAGAAAACATGTGACCTGCTACTAGAAAATATGTGACCTGCTACTAGAAAACATGTGACCTGCTACTAGAAAACATGTGACCTGCTACTAGAAAACATGTGACCTGCTACTAGAAAACAAGTGACCTGCTACTAGAAAACAAGTGACCTGCTACTAAAAAACATGTGACCAGCTACTAGAAAACATGTGACCTGCTACTAGAAAACATGTGACCTGCTACTAGAAAACAAGTGACCTGCTACTAGAAAACATGTGACCTGCTACTAGAAAACATGTGACCTGCTACTAGAAAACATGTGACCTGCTACTAGAAAACATGTGACCAGCTACTAAAAAAATGTGAGGATCACTGTCAAATTAATTAAAAACTACATATTTTGATGTTTTAATCTTGAAATGATTTGTGCGACAAATTATTCAAAAAAGATTATATTGATAAATCATACTGTACAGAAGAAATAAAAACAAACGTGACGTAATCACAAGATATTTAATAAATAACTTAATTACCTGATAATAAGATAGTATAGGTACTGCTTGTCCGTAGGTAACGACACCGATTCGAGCTTCATAATTACATCTCAAGCTCACCTACTGCCTTCCTAAAAGGAAATGTTCGGTATTTTTAACCCTCTGTTGTCAGAAACATCATTTATTCGGCATTTCCATGAGAAATTATACGAATTCATTTCATAGACATGAAGTTGAAAATTGTGTTACCAGAAAATGTTCTACAGAAAAAGTACAAGGAGACAACTTAGAGAAAACAATGAAAAACACGGGCTTGTATCAAATATAATAAAAATGTAGCGTAATATAATATCATATATCATCAGTATATTTTAAATCTAGATATATTCTGTATAAGTTAAACTCATACATAACGATTTGATATTATATAACTTATGACCTCAACTGTTGTCGTATATAACACAATCGGCCACAGTGTAGACTTCAGCCTTGATCTCACTTATGAAGTTATGATATGAAGATATTTTTTAATAACAATTTGGTGATAAGTGGAATCCTTGATAGGTCCCAATTTCTGCTCTTTATAAGTAGAAAATTAGTATGAAGTCGGTAATATTGAGATCAATATGGCGTATTCACAGGAGGTGGTCCAGAATTAACGCAACTCGTCATAGATGAGGTTGTGTTCAACTAGACGCTATTCCCTTGCATTGCAAGTGCTTACATTGCGTTGTTTCTGGCCCACCAGCCTGTATAACATTTAGTTAAATTTGGAACGAATCTAGTTTTGGAAGAAGTGGAATGTCAATTTTTGGGATGAATTTAAAATGGAAAATTTGTTTGGAAGTCTACACGTAACGTGGCCATAGGATCTCAAACTTAGGATGAACAAAACACAACTTCACAAATTATAGACATTTCATTACTAATGCAGTAGATAAGCTGGTAAAGCAGTTTGGTGAAAGAGGTTACAGAATAGTTTCGTATAGTGCAGATCAATTAAATTTTACCAATTAACTAATTAAATATCCACAAGTCAACAATTGCAGCTTTTCAAGGATTTCTTGTTGTTATTGGAGGTATTTCATATTGTTTTAGAAGGGAAAACCAGGTAACAGGGGAGAAACCAGGTAACACGCACAGTATCAGATGAAGTTGGTCTCTGAAATCACTGAAAATCACACCCTCCTCTCATTTTATTCATTTTTTCATGTCACGTGATTTTATTAAAACACACAGGTCTAATTCTCATGACGTCACAGGACCAACTTCACTTGACAACACAAAGTAGGGAGGGGCAAAACAACACAGTTGACTTGTAAATACTTTAAACACGTGGTGATATCTCGTAACCATCATCCTCTCCGGGGTTGCTAATAAAATATTCGATTGAAAGCCTTCCCAAGCCATGAAGAAGTAGAGCGTACCAGTAATATGGTTCACTCAATCTTCAGGTGACAGTTATTTAAAACTCACTGTCTCTTTAAAACCACATCTCCGCACCACAATGACTCGCACCACAAGTCATTGAAACAAACTCGGGAGAGTGCTAAGATGATGTTGCGCTTTTACGCACGTGCAGTATATGATGTTGCGCTTTTACGCACGTGCAGTATATGATGTTGCACTTTTATGCAGTGGATGATGCTGGATACGTACCAAACATATCTTTAAAATGCTGCTTTGGCCGGCACTGCACGTAGCGTGCAGAATTTAAGTAGTTTGAATTGTTGCGCCACGACGTTATAAAATGAGCTGCAAATCATAGACATGGTCATGGGTAATCTTGGGCAGGTAACACCGCTCTTCCACTGACAAAATGGCCAATGGAGGAGATGAGAATTTATGTTAACTCCCTACTCGTCTATGATCTGCTTCAGAAGCGCAAAATTTCGTCGCAACACAAATTTGAAGCACCAGCATCATCTTAAGCACAACGTGCCGTAATCAGTGTCACGTGGTGTGACGTCACACCACGTGACATGACGTCACAACGTGTAGCCTAATTAAAACGTTAATCAACCATGTAGGTGATGTTGTTGCACAGTCCAAGATGTTATATTATCAAAATAAAGTAAATACTGCTCGTAAAAAGGCATGCCAAAAAAACTCTAAATATAACCACAACATAATTTTATACACTCATCGTTCGTTATAGTAACTAAATAAGTTTTAGATTTGAAGTGCAACAGAAATGAAGAAGACAGAGGTTAGATCAAAGATAATATCAAACTTAAGATTGTGGCGTGATTAATGTCACGTGGTGTGACGTCACACCACGTGGCATGACGTCACACCACGCGATTAGTCACGTGATTAGTGGACTTAATATAAACAGAGATGTAAACAGACGTGTTTGATGAATTGCGGAGGTGGGGAAACACTGGTTGTAATAAGGTATCTGGTATATCATAGAATAATCACATAATTACATGACCGCATAAGTAAATAATTATGCGGCCGCATGCGGATAATTATACAATTATCTTGTTACATTTGGTTGTTTTTGTTTCACCGATAAATCAAGTTACAATACCAATGCGTCCCTTCTCTCCGCCCCATCAAACACATGTTTTAACTGCTAAGTACAATAAGTCTTATAACGGGTATAAATTTTAAACTTCTAAACACGTGAATAACATACATATATTGGGTAGAAAAGTGGAACAGTTTACATTTCATAGACTTCACTACAATTGGGGAGGCAGGGGGAGGGGGTCTGTGGCACATAACAGCGCTACAAGTAGGCGGTCACCATGGTGACGGGTTGGTGATTCGTTAAAATTGTGAAAAGCTATCACGTGTGAAAGCACATCTTCCCCACCAACCCAGTTGTGGTAAAGTCTATTTTAAATTTCATATCGGATTAACTATTTACACTAGTAAAAAAGTATACTCTTCATCATGGATTATTATAAACGATTTCTTATAACAAAAATTTCTTAAGTTTCACGAAAAAATATGTTAGGATTAGCGAGTTTAAGGCTTTTTGTATAAGAATTTAACGCGAGAATTTTACAAAACTTAATGTGTTCAATTATCTTATTAAATTCCATTTATGCTGTGTTAACTCCCCGGTCTTAAAAAATACTCCTAATATTTCGAACATAAAACTACATTGAATAGAAAGTGAGTTAAGAGACATATTATTGTTGTTATTATAACTATCATACTATAAATCATAATTGTTAATATAAATTACCAATCAGAATCGTGACAATTAATTCGCTTTTTTATGCAGAATTGATAAAGCTATTTTAATTCGTTATCTATTTTGAGACGTATCATAATATAATATACTATATAGAGAGAGAGAAGTAAATTTAGATTTGATGTAACATAATAGACTATACTAGCACTAATTGATAAATTAAGTGGGCTTTACCAATCAATCCCAATGTTATAATAGTACTAAGAAGGAGGTTTAGTAAGTACTCGGATTGCAATCAATTATAAAATCATCTTCATGCATAACCTATTATAATATATTATATCAATATACCATAATTGAAATCAAATAGCAAATAAGTTATAGAACGATTGCTCAAAGAGATAACAATGAATGAGGAAAATGAAGAAGAAGGAATCTCGCAAGATTCGCATCAGGAGGTTTACAGTATTGCATGAGATGTGGTGAAGTGAAAGAAATGTTAACTTTGTGTTAATAAAGAAATGTTAACTTTGTGTTAATAAGCTTATTATAATTAAAGATCACACAAAATCCTTATAAAATGTAATAAAAATCCTACGTCCACTGCACCGCCATTAAACTAACAGATATACGAAGAAAGGGTCACACTATTGGAAGAATAGGTCAAGTAAGTTGTCAACTTAGATAAAATAACCACATTAAACCAGTTCCTAAATTAAAACTGGTCAACGTGAAACCGGTCTTATCTCCCACATTATTTAATAGGGTAGGATATGACGTGGCGCGACGCCATGGGACTCAGCATAATGGCGATGCAAATGAACTCAACACATCCAATATCATATAAGCAAACATATTTAAATGCATCTGCGGTGTTGATATACAGACACAGTATTTCTCAGGTATATAAAGAATCAAATCAATATTATAGCAATAACTTATAACTTAAATCTAGGCAATAATCTGTTAGGAAATTTCGTTAGGGATGGTATTGGGGGTAATACAATTATATTATATGACATCTGTGGGTCGTCTGTCACCGTTCGATTCGTTTGTCGTTTTACCTAATAGTAGCCGTATCCGGTCCGTAGCCATCGAGTTTATTAACACTGTATTCATGATCCAAGCTCTCAAGGTCTTAGATCATACTTTCACTTAAAATAGTCCTTATATAAATCAATCATAACGGGTCGTGAGATTAAAAACCTGACGTGTCCTTCCGGACTAGTGTCTTCCGGGTTCTGAAGCGATCAGCTCAGATTCCATCCTCCGGGGTCCATTAAAATACGCAATCCAACCAGTCTCTTTCGCGATTTTGGAGTTCAACCAAGATCAATCATCATGCACCATCACACATTCACACATTCACACATTCACACACACACACTCACACACAAGCTATAGATGAAGCACAACTACTGCTGAACAACATCTTGTACACCCTCCTGCTGCTCCACCATCGGCATCATCACTCCCTCCGGGGTGTTTCCCTCCTCAACAGCAGAGGAAGAATTTCCCATGAAAGACTCGTTCATCTCCCCCTCACTTATAATCAAGCTCTCGTCAGCAGGACTTGGTGCAGTGTACTCCGAGTTAAACGAAGCATTGTACGCCATGGTAACCGGATATGGGTTGAACATGTCAACATTATTCTCCTCGTAAGGTAGCGGATATTTCCTCTTGCGGCCACGACGTGAGTTGAAGATGTGCTGGTTCTGGTTAGGATGACGGTGCTTCACGTGCGACTTCAAGTTGCTCTGCTGCGCGGTGTCGTACGAACAGTACGGACACTTGTACGGACGCTCCCCAGTATGCTTCCTCTGGTGAATAGTGAGCTGTCCCTTGGTCACACAGCGGTAACTGCACACTGTGCAGCTGAAGGGCTTCTCGTCACTGTGCTTGTACTTCATATGGGTGTCGAGGGTGTTCTTGAGACCTGCGCGGTAGTCACACAAAGTGCACTGGTACGGGCGCTCGTCAGACACATGGACATCGTAGTGGGAGTTCAGCTCCTCGCGGGTGCTGCAGTGGAACTCGCACCGCTTGCAGTGGAAGAACCCGTCGACTGGAGTTGGGTCAGCGTGTTTGCGGAGCATGTGGGTCTTGAGGTTACCCCTCCACTGGGAACTGTAGCTGCACAGTGTGCACTTGTGCTCTGGAGGATCAGACCTTGATCTGTCCATCATCTCTGGATGCTTGTCGAACATGTGAGACCGGAGACTCCCAACCCAAACACACCGGAAATCACAGCTCTTGCAGTGGTATCGTTTCTCAGGCTCCTCCAAGTTCTTGATGCTAGCGTCGTCTTTGTGGGACTGGTTAATGTGTAGGGACAGCTGCATCTTGGAGGTTGTTTTGAAGTCACAGAGGTTACAGGAGTGGATGTTGTCCATGGTTCTAGCGTGTCTGAACTCGATGTGCTTCTTTAGATTACCCTTCTGAGCGGTCCGGTAGTCACAGTATGGACAAGGGTGAGGTTTCTCCCCGGTGTGAGTACGTACGTGGAGTGTGAGCTGGATTCTGGAGGGGGCCCGGTATTTGCATAACTTACAAGCATAAGGACGGATAACAAGCTTGTTTCCGCTGTAGTTATGTTTGGTGAATGATATCCTATCTCCCTTCCTAACAGGACTGTCGTTATGACTACGAAGATGCAGGGTGAAGGCTCGTTTGCTGAAGGTCAGGTAGTCACACTTGCTACATCGCAGTTGTTTGTCTGCCAGAGAGAACGGCTTCACAACTCCAAAATCCACCGACTCATTAAGACTGAAGTCTCCGGAGGAATTTAACCGTTCGACCAAATTAAAGTCCTGGTTCTCAACCAGCCCCAGCATGTTTGGTGTGCCTGTCAGCGAGTTGGGTAGGGTTGCCAGTGCGTTCTCGTCTCCACTCATGGCTGTCACTCCGTTCAAGGTCTGCTGTAACGTCTGCAACGCCCGGTTGATATGGTCTGGGTCATCCGGGTTGGGAGGTTCTGAAGGTTCTTCCTTGATGGGTGTTCCGTTGAGCTTGGAGAGGTTGTTGATAAGCTGGAACACCTCAGTGATGGAGTCTTTGGAAAGTACGTTTCCTGACGCACCTGGATTGTTGGCTTCATTGCTGAGCAACTCCACACACGACTGAAGAGATTCTTGCAGAGCTTGCTGGGACGACGGATTAACCTGATTTACCGGATTAACCGGAACGAGTACCCTCGAATTCTCGTAATCATTAGCAGAATCCTCTATATTATCTCCCCTATTATTACTGGGCATTACACCAGAACTAGACGGCGACAACCCAGAATCACGGGTGGGTGATACCCCTAACTTGGAATAAGAAGACCCAGATCCAGATGGAGACATCCCCGGGTCCGAGGAGGCGGAGGAGTTTTGGTTGCTCTCTGGAGTGGACTGGTGAACAGGTCGCACTGCTGGTGGACCAACTCGAATAGAGGCTGGACGATCTCGAATAGAGGCTGGACCATCTCGAATAGAGGCTGGACCATCTCGAATAGAGGCAGGACCATCTCGTATTATAGAGGCTGGGTGCGGGGAGGAAGCTTTCACTGGTTCGTTATCTGGAGGGGGAATTATGTAGAACGAGTGATAAGTTTGACAGACAATTACGACATAAATGTAAATAGCTGAAAATACTTTCATTTAAGATATTGTGACTATTAATAGCGCTGCCTACTCAACAAAATTATTTGCGATTGAATAAATAAATCCATATACAGCTGTGAGATTTCATCATAGTGTAGAAATATGAATAAAGTACCGTAGTTAATTTGCTCAAATAATTACTCAGTACTCATAAAAACTATTTAATACACTCGATTGCTTCAGCGAGATCTGTAATTCACGATAAAGTAGGTCACGATTATTATCATAGCCGTACAACAAAAACTATCACAAAAAGACTCAAACCGTGGATTTGAGAACAAGATGAGGCAATCAGACGCCACAGATCGAGAAAATAGAACAATCTGACAAATGGGAGACCTCCCTGCGAATCACGTGATTCCTCAACCAATCAAAAGCGCGGAGCATCCCTGACATTTGATTGGTCCAAACATTACGTGACTTAGAGCAGGAAGAAAACACGACGTAACCTACCTCCTGGACTGAAGAAGCTGGTGACCTCGTTAACGCTGAGGAGGCAGGACGCAAAGAGTGATCCAAGTTTGTTACTGGCCCTAACGGACCCAGAACTCTGCAGGGTTTCCAACTCAAGTTGGAGCGCTTGTTGGACATACCCGTCGTGATGCAACTGACTGTGGAGATATGTGATCATTAGTTAATGAGATAATTAGTTAATTTAATAATTATGAGGTGACGTTGTTGTAATGTGATTATGATATTATGCGTGGTTGTAAGACACGTACTGGAGAGAAATGCTGCTGAGACAATGAGTATGATTTCAAATGATTTTATTGTAATCAGATGCCATCTTGGGGTTAATATCATAAATACACTAGGCGATTTGGTTATTTTAAAGTTTTATTCCTGAAGCGGATTATAATTATATGGTTACTAAATTTAGTTTGAATCGTTAACGGAGGATAGGGGCGGGGCCGGGGGATCGACCCTATCGATATACGATACCCACTTGAGCAAAAGTCGAGGAATAAACGGACAATTTTAATTTTACTAACCTGACAATAAGATAATAAAGATACTTCTTTTCTAACTGCTCGATTACCATCGCATCATCTTTCTTTCATCCGCTAAATTAATTAATGAATTAGTTAACAAGTTAATGATAAAGAAATTTAAGTTAAAAATGCTATTAATTTGTTAGGCTGATCTGTGTTAATTGTTCATCTGGCCTTTAAGTGAACTACTATTAACATATTTTCACCTTAAATGCTCTGTTTCGTAGTTTAACGTATTCAAAGGCTTCTTATCGACATAACATACATATTATCATATCATTAAATCATTCTACCAATGTTAGACGTAAATGCTGGAATTTAACAAAATTCTATTTCTAACTCAAAACTTTACACAGCAATTTACACAAACTACAAAGCTTATATACCTACTGTAATGATAATTGAATAGAACTTGTTCGTTATAGAAGGAGGATGAACAATTCATACCGATAGGAATAAATAATTCCTCTAACAACCTAACAAAGGATAAAGAGTCTTAGTTGATTAGATCAACATATGAGTCTATAATTGCCATCATGTCATTAGCCATTTGTGTATGTGAACTAAATGTCAATTGAGTTAGTACTTAGTTTATGTAAACATACTGACTTTCCTGGTAAAGCATTCGAGAACTCGTTATAATACGCTGGTAAAAGTTGCCTTTGTAAATCATGGCATCCTGTAAATAAGCGGATAATCATAATATAAGGGCGTAAAGAAATGGATCGTATCTTAGTCACGTGACTAAATACTAGCCTGGTGATTAGGTATGCTCCTAATTGTGTGGCGAAATAAGGACATTTTGTTTTCGTATATTATGATTAAATCATATCGGGGGCGCGGACTCACAATGAGAATTGACACAGGGTTAACTATAAAATACACAGCAATTATATTTACATTTCCCTTATAAATAAACTTCCCTTATAAATATAATAATATGTAACGAATCATAATAAAATGAATAAACCATCACTACATAACCCCCTGGTTTTCATTCCTCTAATATTCCTGACGACTCTTATCAAGTTTCGCTAAACTTCACGGAACAACGTATGAAGTTAGAGCGCGACTACGAAAGTATACCGGAAATACTAGAAAACGAGTACGTGGGGAAACCAATCAAACTCAACAAACTTAACATAACTTCAACAACAACCAAACCTCCCGGGTTGTCTAACAAGAATTGTATAACATATTTACACAGAACTATTATATAGTATAACAGGAAACCCTTAAAATTTACCTATATATATTGAATTAAAATTTGCTGCTGTTGAACCCGACTGCACGGTGCTTCGAATGCTTCTATCAACTTCTATCAACGCCTGCTGAACAACGTAAGTACTGTAAATGTGAGCAGCTTCAAAAAGCGGTCCAGTCCTGGCAGATTTACTTATACTAAACTACTTTACTGCTAAAACACATATATATCTGCGTATATATATCGCCCAATTAACTGTTTATATCATCGAGTCCATTTCAACAAAGCGATATATAATACGGCAATGCGTTGGCACAGTCTACAAATTGAAACGACAATTCATACACCTCCCTAGTAAACTGAAGTTTTAGTAAAACCTGGGAAGCTATAGGAAAAGACGTGGAACAAAGATTATTTAAAAATTCTCAGTGCTACTCAACAAACTCAACAAACACGCACATACAGAGTGCTGCTCTCCGCTACAACTACCTCTGCATCAACCGTATTATTAATAAGTTATAACTTATAAGCATCAATCGACAAGCTTAATAAGCTATATTGTTTAAAACAAAGCAGAGAGAGAGAGAAGTCAGATCCATTAAATTGGTGTATAATGTAACGTAAACTAATTGCGGACTAGCGTACGTGTGTCTGTGTGTGTGTGTGTGAGTTTAGCGGTTGTGATGGATACTAGTAGGGCTGATTCTGTGGAATTCAGGGATCAGGTTGTGTAAACTAATTACCGTGTAAAATAATTATAATTACCGTATAATTACAGTATAATAAATAATTATAGTGTATTTAGCCGTTAGGAGCAGGGGGCATGGTATTAATTAGAGACTGCCCAATTAATTACCTTTATTTCAACAATAACTGAGGTGGCCCCGTATTACTATTTACACTCAAATATGGCATTGGGGACACCAACATAAACACGACTGAGGTGGCCAAATTTCTCAATTTATATTTCAAAAAGATAGCGCCAATTCAATGGTGGATGGTGATAGGTAACCATTCAACCAGCGGACAATATCAGACACAAATTATAAAAATGAATACGAGTGTACTACCAAAATATTAAAGCTTGGTCAATAGACAACCAAACTAGCGAAATATAAAGTAACATAAAGTAGGCACATATAATATTATAAAAGCGGAAATAACACGGAATAAAATCAAGAATGTGAGAGCAACAATATTTCACCCGGATCACGTACAACTCCCCGTAACGTTACTCACACTCACACACACGCTGAACCGAACTAGCCAGGATCAGAGTAAATGGTGAAGAGAGAGCATGTGGTGTGCAGTAGTGCAAACTATAAGAGAAAACAAAAGTATTTAGAGATTGGTAGACTCCCAACAGATCGTAGTTTACCGGATGTAATGTACGAAAAAAACAACCAAACGACGGGAATAAGTATAATATATAATAGTTATAATAGAGATTCAGAGCTGGAGAAGAGGGTATCAATTAGATTAAATAAACATATCATTTAGATAAACAAATTAAAGAACCCTGGCACAAAGACAGGTATTTACTCTCCTCGGTGTGTAAGGAAAGTAAATACCTTATTCCACCAGAAATTAGGTAAGTCTCTTTTTCATATAATCATTTTCGTGTAACTCTAGGTTTGGGAAATAGAAAATTAGGAAACATGGAAAAGAGACTAGCTAATTAGAATGAGATATTTACAATAATGACGTAGCACGAAATAGGGTTAAGGAACTTTTAACAATATTTTTTCTTTGTACGTGGTTTCTCAACTTGGTGGTACATACCGTAACTGGTAACATCAACAGTCAACACCAAGCACAAATCAACCAAAATAAGCAAAGCATATTCAAGAAAACGAGCAGGAAAAGAGTCAACTCTTATCGTAATAACAGCGACTTAAAGAGTAAAGGGAACCCGGAACAACCGTGAACTCCATGTAAACTATCAGTATAGTTCTAGTAAAAAGGAAGAAAGCTCAGCCTAATGTGCGGTAACTCCAGTTATCATTGATATGTAAGGAAATACCAGTGCAACAGCAGACTAGGCAATGTTAATGTTAAAACATATTATATATCCCGTGTGTGTGGGGGGTGTAATGTGCCGAGTTGTTGAGTTAGTTAAATATTATGTCTAGTTACAAAACAAGCGTATTATTATAATATTATGCTAAACTTTTGTAATATTATAATAAACTTTTGTGTTTAACTTAATTAATTTATCGGTGTGCTGGTGCAGTGGTTATGATGTTTAGTGTGGGATATGTTAGTTGCATATTTTATCGGACATGTGCCAAGGGATGATTAATGTGGATAAACATAATATGAGACACAAATTATTATAACTAAATAGCATTATCGTGTCTGACCTTCAATCGGACCGTATAAGTAGGATAATAAGTATAACATCTAAATCCACGCATGATAAGAGGCGGCTGTAACTGTCGAAGAGTTACCAGGGCCAAACGGACTGTCATTTGGGCGGGAAAATTGAGATGATGGGTTGAACAATAAAGAGTTAACTGAGGAGTGGACGTATTACAAAACGGATAAGTAACGTGACGTTGACAACGATGATTTAAACTAAAATCAAATTATTGATAGTAACGTACACGCTGAAAAACACATCATTAAGCTATTTAAAACTCAACATCCCCTCGACAGTTAACGCAATTCAATCACAAAGAAAAATAAATAAATAAAGTTATTTCTACCGAGAGATTTCTTTTCAAAGGATTCCAACAAAAAATTAGCACCGCAAATTCCGAAGCACCAAAAATAAATTAAGATCGCATATAATATCGAGTGTAGCTGAGAAGATGAATGATCGAGTCGGTAAAGAATACGATTCATTACAATTTACACGCATTGTCCAATGCTATTCACAATTACCGTGTCAAAGAAACCTATGTAATTCAAAACACCAATATCAAATCAATCAGACTTATTTATGACAAAGAAACGTACATGGATAATGCAGACATAGTGGATAATAAACGTGGGTATATTCACTGGACACGTACAAGTGTAATCCAGTAAGCTGATTGGTCGAGCGTGCAACCTGATTGGTCGAGATACTGATCGCTGATTGGCCGATACTGATTTGCTGGAAGCTGATTGGTTAATCGCACAAAGAATCACGCAGACACACAGGATGTGACCACGAGAACTGTAGATAACAAACCTGCTGCTAGGGTTAAGTGATTTAAGAGTGAAGTAATAATATGTATCCGCAGAAGAAATGTGATACTGCCGCTAAATTTTACGTTACAATTAGTACAAATTTATTTATATATTTGTGTATTGTTTGATGGTGATCTAGGGTGTTGTCAAGTTTTCCGGAAAACTTTGTTGTTTTAAACACGATCAACAATAAAAGATACAGAAAAACGAGGACGTGAAAATATCCCCCCTGATATCAGTACATTTAAACAAAGTTGTGACTTACAGCTACAATCTACTGATTGAATGACATCACACAGGACACACCAAATTAAGTCATGTGCTATAACAGCCTCCTATTTTATATAATATCAGGAGATAGATGATGACTTACAGTTTGTTAAATAATAACCAGTACTGTAGCAACGCCTAGTTAAGATATTATATAGTCCATCTATATAGTGTAGTTATACTGTAGTAGTGTAGTTATACTGTAGTAGTGTAGTTATACTGTAGTAGTGTAGTTATACTGTAGTAGTGTAGTTATACTGTAGTAGTGTATCATAATGTTAGCTAGTGTATCATAATGTTAGCTAGTGTACCAGAATGTTAGCGTGTGTATCAGAATGTTAGCGTGTGTATCAGAATGTTAGCTGGTGTACTACAATGTTAGCTAGTGTACCAGAATGTTAGCTAGTGTATCAGAATGTTAGCTAGTGTACTACAATGTTAGCTATTGTATTAGAATGTTAGCTAGTGTACCAGAATGTTAGCTAGTGTACCAGAATGTTAGCTAGTGTATCAGAATGTTAGCTAGTGTACCAGAATGTTAGCTAGTGTATCAGAATGTTAGCTAGTGTACCAGAATGTTAGCTAGTGTATCAGAATGTTAGCTAGTGTATCAGAATGTTAGCTAGTGTATCAGAATGTTAGCTAGTGTACCAGAATGTTAGCTAGTGTATCAGAATGTTAGCTAGTGTATCAGAATGTTAGCTAGTGTATCAGAATGTTAGCTAGTGTATCAGAATGTTAGCTAGTGTATCAGAATGTTAGCTAGTGTACCAGAATGTTAGCTAGTGTATCAGAATGTTAGCTAGTGTATCAGAATGTTAGCTAGTGTATCAGAATGTTAGCTAGTGTATCAGAATGTTAGCTAGTGTATCAGAATGTTAGCTAGTGTACCAGAATGTTAGCTAGTGTATCAGAATGTTAGCTAGTGTATCAGAATGTTAGCTAGTGTACCAGAATGTTAGCTAGTGTATCAGAATGTTAGCTAGTGTATCAGAATGTTAGCTATTGTATTAGAATGTTAGCTAGTGTATCAGAATGTTAGCTAGTGTATCAGAATGTTAGCTAGTGTATCAGAATGTTAGCTAGTGTATCAGAATGTTAGCTAGTGTATCAGAATGTTAGCTAGTGTATCAGAATGTTAGCTAGTGTATCAGAATGTTAGCTAGTGTACCAGAATGTTAGCTAGTGTATCAGAATGTTAGCTAGTGTATCAGAATGTTAGCTAGTGTATCAGAATGTTAGCTAGTGTATCAGAATGTTAGCTAGTGTATCAGAATGTTAGCTAGTGTATCAGAATGTTAGCTAGTGTATCAGAATGTTAGCTAGTGTATCAGAATGTTAGCTAGTGTATCAGAATGTTAGCTAGTGTATCAGAATGTTAGCTAGTGTATCAGAATGTTAGCTAGTGTATCAGAATGTTAGCTAGTGTATCAGAATGTTAGCTAGTGTACCAGAATGTTAGCTAGTGTATCAGAATGTTAGCTAGTGTATCAGAATGTTAGCTAGTGTATCAGAATGTTAGCTAGTGTACCAGAATGTTAGCTAGTGTATCAGAATGTTAGCTAGTGTATCAGAATGTTAGCTAGTGTATCAGAATGTTAGCTAGTGTATCAGAATGTTAGCTAGTGTATCAGAATGTTAGCTAGTGTATCAGAATGTTAGCTAGTGTATCAGAATGTTAGCTAGTGTATCAGAATGTTAGCTAGTGTATCAGAATGTTAGCTAGTGTACCAGAATGTTAGCTAGTGTACCAGAATGTTAGCTAGTGTATCAGAATGTTAGCTAGTGTACCAGAATGTTAGCTAGTGTATCAGAATGTTAGCTAGTGTACCAGAATGTTAGCTAGTGTACCAGAATGTTAGCTAGTGTATCAGAATGTTAGCTAGTGTACCAGAATGTTAGCTAGTGTATCAGAATGTTAGCTAGTGTATATCAGAATGTTAGCTAGTGTATCAGAATGTTAGCTAGTGTATCAGAATGTTAGCTAGTGTACCAGAATGTTAGCTAGTGTACCAGAATGTTAGCTAGTGTATCAGAATGTTAGCTAGTGTACCAGAATGTTAGCTAGTGTACCAGAATGTTAGCTAGTGTATCAGAATGTTAGCTAGTGTATCAGAATGTTAGCTAGTGTATCAGAATGTTAGCTAGTGTATCAGAATGTTAGCTAGTGTATCAGAATGTTAGCTAGTGTACCAGAATGTTAGCTAGTGTATCAGAATGTTAGCTAGTGTATCAGAATGTTAGCTAGTGTATCAGAATGTTAGCTAGTGTATCAGAATGTTAGCTAGTGTATCAGAATGTTAGCTAGTGTATCAGAATGTTAGCTAGTGTATCAGAATGTTAGCTAGTGTATCAGAATGTTAGCTAGTGTATCAGAATGTTAGCTAGTGTATCAGAATGTTAGCTAGTGTATCAGAATGTTAGCTAGTGTACCAGAATGTTAGCTAGTGTACCAGAATGTTAGCTAGTGTATCAGAATGTTAGCGTGTGTATCAGAATGTTAGCTAGTGTATCAGAATGTTAGCTAGTGTATCAGAATGTAAGCTAGTGTATCAGAATGTTAGCTAGTGTACCAGAATGTTAGCTAGTGTACCAGAATGTTAGCTAGTGTACCAGAATGTTAGCTAGTGTACCAGAATGTTAGCTAGTGTACCAGAATGTTAGCTAGTGTATCAGAATGTTAGCTAGTGTATCAGAATGTTAGCTAGTGTACCAGAATGTTACTGTTAGCTAGTGTATCAGAATGTTAGCTAGTGTACCAGAATGTTAGCTAGTGTATCAGAATGTTAGCTAGTGTACTACAATGTTAGCTATTGTATTAGAATGTTAGCTAGTGTATCAGAATGTTAGCTAGTGTATCAGAATGTTAGTTAGTGTATCAGAATGTTAGCTAGTGTATCAGAATGTTAGCTAGTGTATCAGAATGTTAGCTAGTGTATTAGAATGTTAGCTAGTGTATCAGAATGTTAGCTAGTGTATATCAGAATGTTAGCTAGTGTATCAGAATGTTAGCTGGTGTATCAGAATGTTAGCTAGTGTATCAGAATGTTAGCTAGTGTACTACAATGTTAGCTAGTGTATATCAGAATGTTAGCTAGTGTATCAGAATGTTAGCTAGTGTATCAGAATGTTAGCTAGTGTATCAGAATGTTAGCTAGTGTATCAGAATGTTAGCGTGTGTATATCAGAATACTAGACACTACGGAAAGTGATCTGTTCTCAGTCTGTCTCAACTGTAGGTATTCAGAAAACAGACAGTGTGGAGTTCTTTGTATCAGGTTGGTGTGTACACGTGTAGGTATTGTTACTTGTCATAATGTGTGATAATGTGTAATAATGTGCGTGTGATTATGTAATTATGTAATTATGTAATCACGTGTAAGATTCACATTATTAGCATTTTTCCTTTAAATCGGCAAAACCCTGGCCCTGGTCCCTGCTCCTTCGTATAATAACTAATATTAGAAATCTATGGTGGAATGGAATTCGATTTTGCTAGTGCTGTTAGAGCTAAATGAGCATTATCAAAGTGAGGATGTGTCTACAGATGATCTGATCTATTAGATTAAATCTGGCACCCCTCTACTCAATTACTGATATTCATACACGTACATATTATCATACTGTACTGGAATGTGTCCAAAAGCGGGTATGACACAAGTCAGGTGTACGAAACTGAATTGGATTCCGGGGATAATTTGACAGGAGGGGTCGAATTCAGGAGACCCCAAAATAGCTCCTTCACAGTTCATTTGCTCTTTACAGGAAACCCAATCTAGGATTGTTTCATCTAAATTATCTGATAATATTCTCCTCATAGTTTCCACGGCCAAGGAACCACGCAAGTTAAATACTAAAGATTGAATAACAATAACGGTAAGTCTAGACTTAGATACACTATATTCTGGGAACTGTAGAACTAGAACAACCAACAAATAAGACTGACTCATATACACATAACACAACTGCAGTGTACCGACTTTTCACGTTATTAAAACATATACAGAAAACACAGATTAAACTGCACTAATTGGAAGTATGGTTAAATTCCGCATCTGTTTCTTATTGTTTCTATGGTCCCCCCTCATCGGATACTGAAGCAGTAACTTAGGCTTTCTTCTCGTCTAGCAAACAATTATTAAACAATGTTAAATGTAATTAGTATAATATATCCGATCTGTAAGTAAGTAACTAACGTCTGTATCTTCTTTCATGTTGAAATAGCATTGTCATTGTTAGTAAACTTTTATTCTGTAGCTGCTGCTGTAGCCAATTTAGTATATACTAAATGTTATATAACATTATCATTTAATCACTTATTCTTTTTGTGTGTAGGAATGCTGGATTAGCTCTCAAAGTACGAACTAACTTTCCAGTGAACTGAGTAAACATGAACTGGTCGGTATGTACACTAAAACATGGATTGCTTGCGGAGTACGGATTGCAAGTACAACGCCGCTGTAAAGCCATGAAACAGCAGAACAACTTATATAATATATATATATACAGTTATTATAATATGCTAATAAGTCTTAACGTAGGTAAATCACGCAGCAATATTATGTGTATTTGCAAAACATACTAAGTAAGATGCCCTCTGATTGCATATTATATTTCAAGTTGATTGAGCAAATTATATCATGACAGTTTCTTGTATTGCTAGTCATAAGCTTATTCCAACATGTTATAATGTATAAAATTTCCATAGGCTTAAATTATTCAAATTTCTGAACAACCGTGAACCGATACCTGTTTTATGGAATTTTGTTCTTTAGGACTATGTAATAGTAAACGTCTGGACTTTAACATTATACTTAAACTAGTTAACTGAAGATAACGATGATGATGTTTAAAATCTAGACAAAACTGAGCCGTAAATTTGTTTAATTATTTCCAAGTCTGTAAAATTTAAAGTCTAGAATTAAACGGTATTATCGGCATTGCGTTGTGTATCAGGTTTCAATCTATAATTATTATAATCGATACATTTGAAGTATTTACTATAATCGGCCAATAAAGACTTTAAGTAAATGATAACATCTGGCACACAAGGCACACTCTCACGAAACAACAGTGTAAGTTGAAGAAGTACCTTTTCTGACGACCTTTTAAAACGATATTTTACCATTTCCTTGGGATGATAAATGTCGGTTATCATAGGGAGGCGACACTGTACTGTCGGCACAGAAACGAGATAAGACAACAGATAAGCAGTCGGCACTCGGCAGCAAACAATGGCAAAAACACCACAACTTACCTTAAAAACAGGCTCAAAAACAGAACTTATAATGAAAACGAATACTGTGAAGAGCTAGGAATGTAAACGAATAGAACACAAAGTTTCACATTTCAGTAAGACATCCTGTGTTATCAGTAACCATCCTGAAAACAGTGGACACAGCACACCATGCCACTAAAACAGTGCCACTGGAATAGCCGGCCATTCAATAGTACCACGTGATGACCTACCTTGAAATATAAGGTATGCTTGAAAAAAATGGCAAATATGACCCAAGCTTAATTTTCTCAGCTCATTGTACTAGCAACCAATGTTAATATCTCGTGTACAGAATCATTACTGCCCAGGTAAATTTGTCCCCGTCAATAATTAGCACTTTGCTCAGCCATAACTCATCTACATAGCCACCAGGTTGGTATAATCTATCTCTCATCATCATGGGAACAGTTACTTAGTAACCATTGGTTACTTGGTAACCATTGGTTACTTAGTAACCATCTCATCTAGCTATAGGAGCTCGGTTGCGAGGGGTGAAGACCGTGGCGGGGTACTTAGACACAGTTTCCAGTATTTCATCGTCTCCTTTTGTTAGAAGATGGTTTATTACATCCTGAAAAGTAATGTTTGGTTATCATTATGATTAAGTATTTATAAACATTTTAAACAAATGTGAGGTTTGTTTCCAGCAAATAATTCGCCCATGTAAACCAGAGCGATATTAAATTATAAAGTTGAGTAACTGACCAGCTCTTTTTGTTCGACGTTGTGCACATTTTCTTGCATGTCTTTCACTACTGCTAATCTGAAATTTAATGTTATTTATCCCGTGATTATGTTTATTTAAATCCTCCACCTGACTTTCCAAAATAACATCTTTCCCTCAGCCTCTTGAAGGATTTTACCAAGATACGGACATTCATGACGCACACAAAAATAAAGATGTATCAACCGTGTCAACAGAATCTAAATCCTGAGTCCTCGTTCAATAATGTTCGTAAGCAGCTGTAACACCACAAAGACCAAAAGCCAAGGGGTATTTTGGGGTATTATGGGGGACCTTATTAGTTTTTATGGGGGACCTTACAATTAAATTCATTCCAAAACCAATTAAAGCATTCCCATATACCCCACCCCCCCCCCGCCCCCCACAAAATACTATCACATTTACCTGGACAGATTGTAGAGGCTGGGTATGTTACTGGACAGATCCAGTAGTTCTATACTCTCTTCCACTGTTAGACTGGTTGTTATCGCATCGTAGGCCCACTGGGGGATGTTCCGTCCTGTTACCAGGAGTCTGGGGGAGATATTGGGTTAGAAAGAGGTATATAATCACGTGATCATGGCCATGGGGCGGATGAGATAGACCTTGGGGAACATACATGGGAGGGAAAGGAGCTAGTTTAGATAGTGAGGGGTATAACATGGGTGAAGCTAGAGGTAGGATTAAGGAGTAAGGAGTAAGGAGTAAGGAGTAAGGAGTAAGGAGGTAGGAGTAAGGAGTAAGGAGTAAGGAGTAAGGAGTAAGTAGTAAGGAGTAAGGAGTAAGTAGTAAGGAGTAAGGAGGTAGGAGTAAGGAGTAAGGAGGTAGGAGTAAGGAGTAAGAAGTAAGGAGTAAAGAGTAAGGAGTAAGGAGTAAGGAGTAAGGAGTAAGGAGTAAGGAGGTAGGAGTAAGGAGTAAGGAGGTAGGAGTAAGGAGTAAGGAGTAAGGAGTAAGGAGTAAGGAGTAAGGATGCGTAAGAAAATGGCATTGCATATAAAAGAAAACAAATGAAAATGGGTCATGTTCTAGTACAGTTACGTAATATTCTCGCACAAATAGCGACCAAATACATCAGGCCGCATACCAATTAACATGTCCTCACAATTCTGTTCTTCTGTAAGATGGGCAAAGGAAAACCAGCCCATGTCCAAACCTACTAGCGGTGCACAAGTGAAACAAAAGTAGTTCGGCACGTACTGAAGTAGAGAAGAGAACTGCGAAAGGATATTCATTTAGATAAAATTTGTAATTTAGTTCGACAGGGATGAAAATTTGGAGAACTTAAGTTGTCGAACTACATTACGTGTCGAACTACAGTACGTACGAGAATCAGACAGGTAACGTGCGTGTAAAACAAACCTAGTAGCGGGCCACAAATAAAGAAATAAAACAAACCTATTCTGTACAAGGGGTAATGGGGTGTGCATATGTAAAACAGATTCCAGTTGAACTAACAAAAGCTAAAGACTACACAACAGACAATGTGGTTTCAGAGCCGAATCTCCCTCTTGTCTCAAAACGAACTAGACAGCGAGGGTTGAATCACCCAAATTAGCGCCACTATGACGCACAATAAATCCAAATTTTCACGTGACAAACCTAAATTTTCACGTGATTTAGACCCTGGGAGAAGCTGATCCTAAAATTAGCTCATTCTCCACCACATAAAGTTCAACCTATGCAAATGCCTAAAACGCCCGAATGTAAACCTTACGTGTTGCGACCGTTATCCTAATGATGTTACACAATAGAAAGAATATATAATACTCTTGAAGATCTCCCCTCGGCCTCCCCCCTCTCGCTCTCTCTCTCTGACTCCCTCCCCTCTCTCTCTCCCTCTCTCTGTTATGTCTTTGTCCAGTGTAAGAACAGTTTTACTAATTGAGCCGCCTCTTGTGGCAGTGTAATTGGGGAGGCATGTAGTGGTCTTTTAGTGAGAGATGGAGGGAATGGCTGGTTGAGACGATGTCATGTGACGGAGACGAGATGTCATGTGATAGATCACACCCAATCATAGTCCAGGTATCAGGGAGGTGTACATGTTACACGTGGATGGATACTGTATGTATTAAATAATTATGCGGTGAATATTCAGTAGCTATCTATCAAGAATTGACACAGCAAACTATACAGTGTACTTTTCAATGTCAAAGGGTTCTACATTTAAACCATCTAGACTTTGAACTTAGATAATTTTCTGAGTTGAAGTATAATGTAAAATAGCTAATATGAAGTAGAATTTACTATAAGTGGGGAGGTGAAGCATATTTGCTGACACGTGACACCTAATTGCTATTTGCTGCTTGAAGCTTATTGGCAAATCGTTGACACGTGTCATAAAGCATGCCCAATCTAATACTCTAATAGTAACATTTATAATCAAGTTTTTAGTAAGATAAGATATATCTGTCCAACCTACTTGATGATTTCTGTGTTTTTCGACTCTATAGCGATGGAGAGGGCTGACCTCCCATGTCTGTTTTTGTGGTATACGTCAGCTCCGTAGTGGAGTAACAGTGCTATAATGTGTAGGTTTGTGTTTCCTTGTTCTAACGCTGTGGTATTGTCGTAATAACAATCTGTTAGAAAAATAGATTCGATCTAATTACGTTAGAATGCCTATTTGTTCAACTCGTGTCATTTGATTAAATCAAGTAATTTCTGCGAACTTGAACATTTCTTAGCATTACTTCTACCAGATCAATTGTTCTATTAATCAAATTTATAATTTTATATTTACGGAGCTCAATATCATCCCAAGATTCACAGAGCTCAATATCATCCCATTTCGAACCTGCGATAAGTGGAGTATCTCCGTCCTCATTAGCAATGTTGACATCAGCAAACTTGGACAGGAGAATGTTCGCACAAATAAGCTTGTTCTGAGTATCGCTGTAGTTGGTAACGGCTGCTGCTCGTGCCATTCCTTCGCACTTCGCAAGCTATTAATGTTGGAGTTAATAAAGCTATTAATTGCGTGTTAGAATCTTGTTGATTGCGTGTTAGACTTGAATAACTTGATTTAAATGTTCATTCAATAATTATTAATTATTGTATTCTTCAGAAATTTGAATGAAGATGTCGTGAATAATTCATTGTAAAACGATTCAAGAGTAAAACGATTTTATTTAAGATACGATTTAAATAAGTAAACTTAAAAATGGCAGTTCAACCTTCTGCTCAAAAATCTGTTTGTAGATAAAAGAAATAAATAGTAGAACAGTCAAAGAGAACAGAAACACTTATTGAGAAAAATAATGGGGTTCACACTATTTTCTGTAAAGATTATTATTACTTTACAAATACAACTTCTCGATAAACTTTTCATAAAAAACACTTGAATATTAATAATAATGATGATTACAACAAATCCATTAGAACAAGTCAGGTGAAAAATACTTAGTAACATGCAAATTTGAAGAATGCATGTAAACAGTGTAAGCAATTATTATGCACACTTCTACAAAATTGACACAAAAATTAAGTATTAATTCTATGCTTACTGCGCATATTACTTTAAAATTACGGAAATAAATAAGTTGCAGCAAAATAACCTTATTTACGAGCGTAGATGCAACGACCAATGCCACTAATCCTCCACTGTGGTGTCACCATGGCACCAGCCAATAATGGCATCATGGTGGCTTTGGTCATTGCACCTAAGCCCTTATTTGCTGCTAAAATACGATAACTATGGACTAAACAAAAATGCAACATGGCCGTCTTGCGTGGCAAGTAACACGAGGACACATAATACCGCTAAAATAAATTAATAAGTTACACTAAGTTTGCTCCAGCAACGCATCAGAGGCCGCATGCAGTGCGTCGGACAGTGATGTTGGACTTTTAAACGGCTCTTTTTCCGGATCATTTTCCGTGTTGCTCCCTCCAGGGCCAGGGGTTTCTTCAGCAAATATTTCTGAAGGAAAGTCCGTGTCAGACGAAGCATTGGATCTTTCTCCTGCGGTAGAGGAGCGTTTTTTGGTTCCTGTTTCCGGTATTGAGTATTTCTGGTCGTCTGTTGGTTCACACTGTACACAGGCTATTTGGGGCTGGGTTGGTCCTGACTCCTCGGTCTTAACCTCCGCTGTTTCATCAGCAGTTGAACTCCTTGATGATTCAGATGCAGGTTCTTTCAGAGAGGGACTAGGAGAACCTTCCGAAGGGTTTGGAGACTTTAGACCGTTAGTTTGTGATTGATTAGAATCACTAGCAGGTTGAGGAGATGGCTGGGCAGATCCACTCTTTGGAGGACTCATAGCAGAAGGTGACGAAGGGACAGACAGTGGGGAGTTTCTAGTAGGAGGAGATTCAGGGACAGGCAGGTGGGATAGAGCGGGAACAGGGGAGGATGGAGCAGATCGTGCTGGAACAGGACTGGAGGGACCTTTAGCTGGCTGACGGGACGGCTGCAAACCAAGGGCACTTAAAGTAGCCGACACGTTGATGGGTTGGGAGGGGTTGGGAGGTGTGCTCAATGAGGAGGTTGTTGTTGTTGGTGCTATCTGACTGGTTGGAGGTTGGGAGGTCAGTTCGGGAGCCAACGACCTCCTTTGAAGTGAGGTTGTTACCAGGGTAGAGGTGGGCACACTTGTCGTTTTAACAGGACTGGGACCATCTATCACGACCACTTGTGGGGGTGATTTCGATTTCTGTTGAGAAATGGTGGGCGGCATTGGCCTTTTTTGGATGGACAACACTGGCCTTTTGGATATCTTGTTAACTAGCGATTTGAGAGCCGATGCATTGGTGTTTCCAACAGTGAGAACAGGTTTAATGTGGGAGCTGCCTATCTGGAGAGGGTACTGTTGTTGTGGTTTTGTTAGGGCTTGTGGCTTCGGTAGAGGAATACCTTGGGCCGATTGTAGTGGAGCAGATCTAGGCTGGGTCAACTGCAGACCACTTGCATTCGATGATTTAGAGGTTGACGGAGCCTCAACATCAATTATTACAGGGTCGTTGGTTTTAGTAACTCTAACAACAGCAGCGGAGTCTGACGTCATGCGTTGTTGCTGAAGTATTTGAGCGGTGACAGATCGAGGGCTCACTGGCTGAATGGGAGATTTTCCACTTGCTGACTGAGGAGCGTTGTATGGTGTTACCGATGGTAGCTTAGAGGTCTTAAACAGACTTATTCCTTTCAAAAACGAATTAGACACAGTCGGCACGGTTCTTGGGTTGTTGCTGGATAAAGGAGCTTTGGATGATGATGGATTGGAAAAAAGCTGGCGAGCTGCAGGACTTTTCTGCAGTTTGGAATTATTCAAGGCACTCCTTTGAACCATCTGTTTAGGTGAGAGGGCTCCTGATTTTGACAGGGGACTTGGTCCGGGAGATATTGAACTTATATCCGATGTTGCTTTTTGCAGGTCATTTGTTACCAACTTGACACATTTCTTGATCGAATCTTGGAATATGCTGGTTGAATCAATGGTACCTGCAGTGCGCCTTCGTTTTGCTAGGTTTGCAAGGTTGGCTGCTCTTATATTAGCCCCGGACATATTGTGCCTTTTTCGGCCACTTACAGTCAAGGTAGTACCTGAAAGGATTCGTCTGTTGGTACTTTGTAAGAATCTTAGACTATTTTAGAAAATAATTTTCCAGTTGATTATAAATATAATACAGGGTGGGCCAAAAGTCAGTGTGCAAACGTTGGGTCTTATACCTCCGCCGTGTTTTATATTTGAGAGCTGTTGCTTTGCAGATGGCATACAGTACTTACTGTACATACTGTACTTACTGGTTCGAGGATTCCGTCGTCAAAATTTGAAAATTCGAATATTTTAGACCACGTCCATTCAATATTAAAACACCTATATTGTTTTCTCTGAACATGCTGAACGCCTAATTTTTTCAGAGACGGTAGATTATCAAATGTTGCATATGATCTGAAAACATGAGGCAAAACGGATTAGAAATGACGAAGTTATCAAGCATTTTGAGTATCTCGTTAACAAAATTGACTGGGTGATTATGTGACACCGTGACACGACACCTTAATTGGGCACCCTTAACAATTCCCATAATGTTTAACGGGGTAGTTAACGGGGTCACCTTATCACGTGATTAGGTAAACCAATCACCTGATCACACGTAATGAATAAACTCGTTATGCTTCATATCTCGGTCATCTGAGAAGCTACAGTTCTAATTCTTTCAGGACAAACGTAATTCTAATGGCCAAACACTATTCAATAACATTTAGCTTGATCCGACTATCCAAACTATCAAATAAATGTGAAGATGAACCTCCATTTGAAAAAAATGAACGCGAATATTTTTCGAGTTGACAAATTCCTCGAACCAGTGGTGGTACTAAGTCATACCAGAAGGAAGTATTTCAATTGGGCACTCAGTGACTGAGCTATTAAGGCCAACGTTTGCACACTGACTTTTGGCCCACCCCGTATAATAGATCATTTTGAAGATGTTTTACTTCAACTTGCTACATAATATTGAATATTGGTATTAAAACAAAATCTAAGTTGAAGTCAGATCATTCGAATCAGTGCTAAACTTTAAGCTACAGGCAGGGGGTAAAACTTGCATGTTACTTTTTTCGAGCCAGAGTAAAATAAATCTCACCTTTATTGGAACTGAAATGAGCAGTTGCCTCAGTAACGCTTGATAAACATGAGGAGAATAAGCGGCTTAGCTTGTCACTTGCTTTGACAGCACCAGAACTATGGATTGTGGAGACTTCAAGCTGAAGAGCTTGTTGAGTATATCCATCTTCGTGCAACTGGCTGAAAATTGGCTTGATAATTATATCAAATAAAATGATTTTAAAAACCATATTATAAGTGCATAATTTTCAATAATATTTAGCTACTGCCAAACTGAATCGTTGATAACTTATCAATAAAACTGAACAGTTGTAATTCCACATTTTAAAAATAGTGTCACACCATGCCAGCGTTACACCAGTGTTACACCAGTGTCACACCAGTGTCACACCAGTGTCACACCATTTTTATACCAGTGTCACACCAGTGTCACACCAGTGTCACACTGCACCAGTGTTACACCACTTTAATACTTTCAACACTACTATATTACAAATAATTTGAGCCTGAAGATGGCGTTGACGCCGAAAATTTGCCCTTACTCCTAACTTCCTTGTTTCACTTGTCCTTGTCTCTTCCAACCGGATAATATCCAGATATCAGTATTTCAATCATGAGACTAATAAACAGCGAACTACTCCGTTATTTGATAGAGTGTTACACCAGTTTTACACCAGTTTTACACTCACCTTATCATCAGGTAGTAGAGATATTTCTTCTCTGGAGAGAGTATCCGCATGTTGACATACAAGCAATTACCTTAACTGAATTAAATATAATGTAAGTTTTGAATATATATAATGTAAGCTTCATAACATCGAAGTAAATCAGCTTTCGATCACAAGACTCAGTTATAAATTTGGATAATATTTGCCCTAATTGACTTATATAAGCCAACCCTTAATGCCAATTTTGATTAAAATAGTGATATAAATCTTCATTAAATTTAAATGAAAATTACCACTATTATTATATACTATACTAGCCATAATTATAAAGAATCATATTTTATCATTTAAATGTACATTCTTCATTGAATAAATAGAAAGTTAATTAACGTTATGGATTAATTGTACTGGCTTACAGATTTGTACCTTTCCCCCTTGATAATTTTTATTCATTCTTTTGAAAATATCATCATAATTACAGCATGACCTTTATATATCTTGCAAAAGATTCAATAAAAATGTCCAAGGGGGAAAGGTTCAAATTTGTAAGCCAGTAAAATTAAAGCCAGTACAATTAAATTCAATGAGGCAAGCTTTCTGTAACATTCACACAATAGCTATGTTGAAAATGGTGTATGTAAAATGTGAATGACTTGTAATTGTCATTCACATTTTAATGCAACAAGCATTCTGTAAGTTTCACACGATAGCTTTGTGGAAAATGGCACTGTACGTAAAATGTAAATGACAAGTCATGCATTGAAAATGAATATGGGGCACATGATTCCAATCTTATATTTGAGCTGAAAGGTTGTTCAATGTCATTAATCAAAAATATGGGTCACTTTCCAAGAAATATCTGAGCCTTATTAGTTACTACTGCAGTATTCAGAAAACTGTTTAATGTTACTGAACTATATTTTAAGAATTTAATAAATAAAAATAGGTTTAATTAATTGGATGTCATAAGATGAAATTTTAATGTTAAAAAGGTAAAATAATTTAATAATGTCATAAAAATTCAACTGTGTAATGTGTAATATCACAAGTCAAATAAAAAACTCGTTTGGTTCGCAACCATAACGAAAATTGCTTACAATCTAGTCTATAGTCTTTACAAACTTATTCGTGTACAATTTCAAAATCTTGAATAAATTTTTTTACTCCTGGTCTCTCTTTTACCAGTAACTGTTTTCTTTTGTGCATTTTCGACCTGAACTTTTCTTTTTTCTTTAGCTGCAAGATAAGCCTGATATTGAGGAGACTGAAGGTATACTGCAGAAGCTTTGCGATACTCTACCCTTTCAGCTTCATATGGATCGATATATTTTTGTTTTTCTTCATCATCCAAACTTGTCCATTTCTGTCCGATCATCTTACCAATCTCACCAAACTTTAATTTAGGATTATCCTCCTTCATTGCTTTCCAAGCTTGATTGCAGAATCTCAAATAAGGCATCTTTGGCCTCTCAGGAGGTATTGGTAGCTGTAACTATGTGTATGACATCCTAGGATGACAACTGGATATTATCATCATGGTACATGGATTGAACTTTCCATTTGCAAATTTAATTTACAATTCTTGATGTAGGTAAAATGTGTGTATAATTTTCCATGAGCTGGATTGTAATTCCTCAGATTGAAATTAAGTCACTTTAGATTGTACACACAATGTGTTTCAATGTGAACAATGTGCTGTAAATTATTTGAAGAATATTTGGTCTCAATTATGCTCATCGCCAGCTCAACTAGCCCCAGTCATTCTGCCTATCTCATTGTAATTTAATTTAATGTATAAATCAATAGAATTGCCCTCATAGAAGGTTTCAACCTACATTTTCAATAGTCACGAAACTCAACATTATTTGTGTAAGGCAACGTTATTATATACTGTTGTTAATTGCGCTATACATAATGATTTTTTTTTTTGATTTTAAACTTTCACAAAATAGCAAAATATATACAAATGTACAGCAAATCGAACAAACATATAAAATGGGCCGAAATGTATAAATTATGCTATAAAGCGTGGGTCAGTGAAACAAGTACTGAAGACAACTTACAAAACACAAGTTTTATGGCTATAAGGTCATGGCCTGAACTTTAATAGTCAAGTGATGCTAAAGCAGAGCACAAATATGTAATAAGTTAATAGATAAAAATACTGATTCAATGATTAAAATTATAGCTGTGAGTGTCAGGATGTTACTGTTGCAGACCGTATCACTTGCACTGCTCTGTTGTACAGCTGCACTGTAGTTCTGAATCCCAGACTCCACCGTTGTTTGCACTGTCATGTCTCCTTAACCGATGTCTTAAACAACTGTAGTTCTTTGTCCTTCTGCACAAGCAGCTGGCTCTGCAGCCTGATCACCTTATCGTTGTCTGCTAGCGCTTCCGCTAGCAGACTGATTATCAGGGAAAAATCTGTGATGATATCCATTTACAAAGCTTTGATAAGACCCCATTTAGAGTATTGTGGTCAATTGTCGAGTCCGGTTGCGGCTCATGGAAGTTGGGGGATCATCTTGGAGCTGGAGAGCGTCCAGTGTAGAGGCGGTTTACCCGTCTGATTGACGAGGTGGGTACTCTTCCATACAGTCGTCGACTGGAAATCCTCAATTTAACAACGCTGGCAGAGCAGGGAATACGTGGGGATCTCATTGAATCTTATAAAATGATAAGTGGTTTGGTCAAACAGTAGATACAGTAAAAGTAGCAGTAAAATAAAGAAAGTCCACAGTTCTTTTCTTCCGGAGAGGGTGAGACCATATTGGAACAAACTCCCCTCGGATGTCAAGAATTGTGGGACTGTGTTAAGTTTTAAAATAAGATTAGAGGCTTTCAAAAAAGAGACTATTTTAAACGGATCTGTAAATGATAGTCATTTTTGGCATGTTTCGGACGAAGTATTAGGAAAGATCGAGGGATTAAATTATGCTACTAATAAAGAGAAGCACAATGAATATCTTGTGTGGAATCCTCATGTTGCTAAAAAACGTATGTAAATTAGATTCATTTTAACTTGGTTGTTTAGGCCAATAGATTTAAGATAGTTTTTAAACTTTAGTAGATATATTTTTGATGATTAGATGTGCGATGATGTTTGTGTCATTATATTTTGATTTGATTTTATTTTGATTTCCGTCTTCAAGAAATATATGATCTCTTCCATTTCAGCAATCTGGCATTCATGCGGTCGAACGAGGTCTATTGCTTCCACAAGCCGGAGTGCCAGATGCTTTTTATAAACAGTTGGAGCCATAAATATTTCGCTGTCCATTTCTCCACAAATATCATCGTTGATGATGTTCAGTTCTTTTCCCACAACGTTGTCAGACCTCAGCAGATGGTTTGTCTCCTCTCTTATTTCTTTTTTTTGTCCCCCTGCATCATTTCCTTTTCCTTTGCTTCCCCCTCTTTTCATCTTGTTACATTTCAGCTTATGTTAAGATGCCACTGCAAACGCAAGGGCTCTGAATAAAGCAAGCGCGCTACTGCAAGCGAAAAGGCTCTGGTTAGAGCAAGCGAAAAAATAAATAATAAATAAATAAAATATAGATAACGTCAATTTTTTTAAAAAGCTGCAATGAAATTTTCAATTTTACAACTTATCGATAGTTTACTTTGTACTTTGTTTAATAGTTTATTTTAAAAGAAAAAGCCCATGGCCGAAAATTTCCGCGCAAGTCAGGGATGGGCGCTTGTTTCACCTAACCATGTGCTTTCGCTTGCTCTAACCAGAGCCCTCTCGCTTGCAGTAGCGCGTGACCGCCGGAGGCGGCAAAGATCTATCCTACTTGTGAAACAAGCGCGTCACGCAGTACGCGTAGGCACTTGGCTATGTGAATGCTTTCGCGCCACTGCGGGCGCGTTTGTTTCACAAGTCAAGAAAATGCTATTGAAAACAATCATATCTTGGCAACCCTAAAAATATGAAATGCAATGACCAAGGACAAAGGTGGTAGCTCAGTTTAAAATCTTTTGGAGTATAGTATAAAAAATCAAATCAAATCAAAACATAATGACACAAACATCATCACACATCATCAAAAATATATCTACTAAAGTTTTAAAAATATTTTAAATCTATTGGCCTAAACAACCAACATAAAATGAATTTAATTTACATACAAGTGCGCGTTACACGTTACTCCATAGCACTTTTTAGCGCAAATTCTTTGATTAAAGCTATATATATATAAAATACGCACCTGGTTAATCCCGCTTCACTTCGCACTTCGACAAATAAATATAATGCCAAATGGTTGTATGTAGCGCGAAGCGTTAACTGTGCCGCGCCGCGCACTCAATGAGGCTTCTTTCGCTAGATCGGCAAAATGCGCTTTTGTGCCTCGCCGAGCTGCGAAGAATTGACATCGTCAATTAACCAAATGGTTGCTTATGCAAAGCAATGATTTGAAAGGGTTGGCATCGTAAATCAAATAATTGACTAAAATGTAAATGTTTTTAAGAATATTTTGAACATTTTTATTTGAAAATTATGCATAAGACGCAATAGCACTCAGATATAACTTGAACCTAAGGATTGCCCTAAAACATGTACGTGTGGCCAGAAATATTCAGCAAACCATGCGCTCATCTGCAAACTTGGTGGATATGTGTCACTGCGGCACAACTCGTTGAGAGACACTTTTGCAGAACTAATGAGAACTGTGAAATGCAAGGATGTGCAGACTGAGCCAAGAAAACAACAATTTCAAGAAAACAACAATTTTATTTAGTATCAATTAAAGCAAACATAAATATATTTTATATATAACTAGCAGGACCTTTTTACCAGATATCTTAGGGGACTTGGAGTAGCAAGAGAATGGATAGAAGGTATATACCTAATACAAAAATACGTCAAAAAGAATCCAGGGTGATACAGGATCGGAGAGTGCAGACCGTAAAGTTTACGCACCCACCCTTGACTCCTAAATTCTTGGTTGGGTAGGCATTTATGCGAACTTGGTCGTTTATACTCCAAGTCCCTTTGTTAAAAAATTAATAAAATTTATCTCAGGAGTTAACTTCATTCAACAATAATAATATCAATATCAATTTATCGCATAAATTTAACTATCGAATACAGGTTTGATTATCGAATATAGGTTCGATTATCAAATATAGGTTCGATCTGATATAAATTTGTAAAATAAAATATTTAATTATTAAAAACATTACATCAAGTGGTTAAAAATGGATCTGAAAGCTTATCAGCTTATAGTTCAATCATGATAGTAATATTAGGTGTGTGCTGCTGCATGTGCAATTTAATTACTGCAATTTAAAATTGGTTGGAGTCCAGGTATCTTTTAAGTCAGCTGCCTGTGATTGTACTAATAGTGCTTTGGTTCTCAATTTTATCAAGTTAATGGAAGTTTCTAGGCAATTGCTTGAAGTTAAAATTTTTTTATGAACTGTGTTCCAAAGCTTGGCTGCATTAAACAAAAAGGTATTTGATTTATTTAGAAGAATAACAGTTAGACTCGTTGCACGGTTTGAAATGTTGATGGCCTCATAAAGGGAGTAGGGGCAGTGGTACTTGATAATCTTAGAGAATTCTAAAATGCAGTGATATTTGTACAAGTTTTGAGCCGTTAGAATTTTTAGTCTATTAAAAATGGGTTTTGTATGCTCCTTTTCAAAGTGTTTATGGTCTAATTTTTGCATACCATACGGTCTAGTACAGCCAGTTCTTCTTCCAGTTGATGGTCTAGAGTTGCCAAGGGGAACAGTCCTAGGAGACCAAGCTAGGCTGGACATTTCTGCAAGATCGATTTGGAATGCTTCAGAGAGGGCATATTTTGATGTAAGGGTATTCCATGCCCCAGCCCCCTCCAATGCAAGCAAATCGATCCCTGCAATGTACCAGTTTCATGAAAATGAGAAAAAACGATGTTACAACTCAAGAGTTCTCGAAGTGGAGAAAGGAAGCTTCACACCGTTAATTTTCTCGACGTTTGGTGGAATGGGTGGTGAAGCTGAAAGACTAGTGAAGAAGCTGGCTAGTAAGATGGAGTACCACACAGGTCAAAGGTATGCAGATGCTGTGGGATATATTAGGAAGCGCCTTCGGTTTGAAATCTTGAGAACAACGGTGATTTCTCTCCGGGGAGACAGAGGGGCAAGAAAGAACTTTGTCAATATAGACAGTTTAGATTTGAACTTGGAGCCGCAAGGCCAAGGGTGATTTTCAAAACTTTGAGTTGTTGAAGGGTTTAGTTTTTTCTTTTTATATAGGGTCATTGTGACATTGTATGTGGACACGTTCATTTGAGTTTGAGGATATTGGTAAATATAAGTGACCCTATTAAAAGGCACAGTGTAGTTGACTTTGTCACACTATGAAATTACATAAACCCTTGATGGTTAGGATAATCGTCTCATCCTTCAGGGCTAACTTTGTCACATAACGATATCTTAATCAGGTGATAAGATATCGCTTAAATACGGCCGGCACGGAAATGGTTACATTGTCACACTATAAACATGTGACGGAGTAAATATGGACCCCTTGCCGCCGTTTATGACCAAATTTTGGGTGTCCAGTTGATTGGATGGGTACATATGACCATTACCTACATATTTGACGAGTTTTTTTCGTTAGATGGTGCACTCAGGTTTACTCTGTCACACATTAAAGAAAATATGTGATGAATGTTTAGGGCACCCTCATAAGCAATGCTGAGTAATGTAGGTTTATTTGATGGCCTGGAAGTGCTGGGAATTGTTATTATATCATATTGTCGTAAAGAATTGAAACACAGAAGGCACAACCAAGTTTACTTTGTCACATAATCTTTATGATATCTGAACATGTGTGAAATTGAACAAATAATGATATACCAGCTTAAACCCCTTATATTGCGTACTATCGATCAAACAACACTGCTAGTACCATGCACCAGTCACATAAATCATTATCAGGTGGTAATATGTACAGTGTCACAATTAAACTACCGCAACATGGTCAAAAATAGGGTAATTTCGTCACAAACAAAATTATTATAACTCTGTTACTCTGTTAGCTCCTTGGTGGCAAAATAACTAGTTTATCGAAATTTTTTTGATGATAAGTTACATAGTATTCTAATAGAGGTATAGATCTTCAAAATAGGGTCAAGACATGTTTACTTTGTCACATTAGTTATTATAAGAGTTAGGTAATCGTCATCAGATTAACAGATCTTTTTCGTAGTTTGGATCAATTAATATCGGCAATAAAGCATCATATGCCAATTTTAACACACTATCTTGATATTGTTGGGGCAGGGAAAGTTAATTTTGTCACATTTTCAGTTTCTTTGACAATTTAATCTAAAATTGTTAAATTGAGCTCTGATGTTCTGGACAATATTCTTCCAATCGTTTTTGAAAGAATGTTGAATTCTAATGGAGTTATAGATCTTCAAAATAGGGGCAAGACATGTTCACTTTGTCACATCAGTTATTATAAGAGTTAGGTAATCGTCATCACATTAACATATATTTTTTTGTAGTTTGGATTGATCTATATAGATAATAAAGCAGCCTATGCTAATTTTTACACTATCTTGAAATTGTTAGGGCAGGAAAAGTTAATTTTGACACATTTTAGTGACTTTGACGAATTTAACCTAAAATTGTCAAACTTAAGCTCTGATATTCTGGGACAATATTCTACCAATTTTTTCTGAAAGAATGTTGAATTCTAATAGAGTTATAGAATATAGATCTTCAAAATAGGGGCAAGACATGTTTACTTTGTCACATCAGTTATTATAAGAATTATTATAAGAGACTGTTTTATTCTATATTCATGTTTTTTTAACTTATTTACGATTTCGTATCAATTTTGTGACAATGTAAACATCAACTGATCTTAACTTGCATCAACTACATTGTCATCATATAAAGTTTTCCCGCCTTTCAAACCAAATCAGATATAAATAATCCGCAAAAATGTAAAATTCCATATATTGTGACAGAATTAACCTCATTTCCCAATAACCAAGTGCCTATTATATTAGCTAACTATTCAAAACAACATATTTTAGGGCTATGATTGGTAGATCAACCATCAGATAATGAGTTTAAGGGTTTTTTAGGACACCTCACAGTAGAATAGAGGTATATTATTCTGAGTGTGACAAAGTTACCCAAATATTGCCTTGTAACCGTTCGATCCGTGCCCTTTAACCAATGTTGTATCATAATGTTAAATTGACCTAATCTACTATATTTTAGACCAAGGAATGATAATTAGACAACTGCAGTTAACTAAGTCACACAAAATGTGACATTTGAAGCATTATAGTACCTAACAACAATAGATTTTCTTTCTGAGCAGTGCATATGGGAGTATGGGTTACGTGGCTAATGTTCAGAACTTCTGAACGTGCTAGGTTAATAGATGTCAAAATTAAGCCGCTATCGTCGAAAACGCTATTATTTTTGTTTACCAATATCCTCAAACTCAAATGAACGTGTCCATGTATATTGTTTGAATAATTTATTAAAAAATAAAATTATGCATAATGAAAATATTGTTTGATTTTATAAAATGTTTGTTTTTTTGTACAAATTAAGATTGTATAATGTACGTATGGCTCATTTAAACATTGTTATGATTTGAGTATGGTGCTTGTCCTTAAAAACATTTCAACAGCTGGATCCGAATTGTTGAAAAACGAAACAATCTTTTTGTGTGCTGCGCACTTAAAATCTTCAAAAGAATCGAGCGCTATTATATTTAAGTAAGCTGCAAGCTGAAGCATTATTATGACACTTTATAGGTGTGGATTCTCATGGGGAGGTGAGGTACATTTGTTTACTTTGATAGTTAGTACCCTTGTAACACTTGTAACTCCTTCTTATTACCCCCCTTTGCACAGGGAGACTAAAGTGCAAAGAAGCTGCTGCTAACTGCTGCTAACTGCTGCTGACTGCTGCTAACTGCTGCTGTCGCGTCAGCAGCAGTTAGCAGTAATTGCGCGCGGTGTGTGCTGCGCAGTAAAGACACGCATAAAATTGCTGCTAACTGCTGCAAATGGCGCGCGCGACAGCAGAAGTTAGCAGCAGTCAGCAGCAGTTAGTAGCAGTAAGCAGCAGTTAGCAGCAGTTAGCAGCAGTTAGCAGCAGTTTCTTTGCACTTTAGTCTCCCTGTGTTTGAAGGTCCCGAATTATATTCTGAACGAAAGCTTAAAAATGTCCGATAAATCGACCTTGATATTAACTCATAATTTTTATGACTGTTCTTGATCTAAAATTGCACGCGAAATCGTGCAACCTTTGCTTCCTTCTTCCTTTCAGTATCAAGCCTGTATTGTGGAAATATATTATCTGAAATTTGAAGTTGAGTATTTGTAATGAGAAATATTGACTGTAAATACTGCTTATCTTATCAACCTGATACTATTCTGCTTTTAGGAAGTTAGAATGTCTGGATATGATTTGAGTAGATGAGTATTATATGTACACAGAATACTGATATCCATGGCAGACATAGGTGTTCTTATCGATGATGACTACGTTGGAATCAATGATGAAGATTGCCAGACTATTCCAAGTCAGTGCTATACAACAATATCCAAAGGAAAAGGTAAGAGAATATTAAACAGTTCTTGGTTTTATGTCACTGCATTGATATCTCCTGACCTTAAATGAAAACACTGTTAAATAACAATATGTAATCTGTTGATTGATAGCATTGATTGATAGCATTGATTTAAGTCTTAATATCTATAAATCACAATAATCTTGCTTATATTTCAGTTCAACAGACAGATTCTAAATGTGCATACTGTTGTTGGAAAATCACTGAGATCCTAAAAGCGTTTGTCCTTCCTTTGATCTACACATTAGTAGTAGCAGGTATATCATGTTTCCATTTATGAAACCCTGCACAGACCCCTTGGCCTTACATAAACATATAATATATGGATTATTTATTGTAATCCGTAGTTAAGATATGCTTGCAATTTGTTCCATCATTAAATTACTTTATCTTGCCACTGTATAAAATAATTGTCATCCCCGCCCTTTATCATATGTGATACAGTTCACATCTAACTTATTCTATTGTCAAGGTTGTGGGGTTTACTGTTGGCAGATCTTATCTAATTACAGCCACTCTCTTCGACATCCCATAGAAACTTTGTCATATGTTTATGTGAGTAACCATAGTACTGTGCTGTTAATACTCACTTAATTTATAATTATAATAATCATTGAGTTTTAAACTATTTTCACAACTACAATTAAATACATTTATTGAGATTATGTGACTGATTAAATGCTGAAGATAAAAGAAATATATTCATTTTGCTAAGATTATGTTTGCGTTTCATTGCTCAACAGCTGTTCGAAGGATCAAATATAAGATAATAATCATTCATTAGGGAATGTCAACTTTATTTGAGCTTGCTCCAAATTAAAGAATGGTGTAACAAGCCTTAATTGAAATTGGTCTTGAATTTCAGACAGAAAAATATGAGCCCCCGGGAATTGCAGTGTTTATGTTTGACAATGCTACCTTTGTTAAATGTGAGAAGAGCTTCTATTACGATACTGAAAAATTGTGAGTAAAATTACTTCTCCTATTTCAGTTTTATTGTATAGTGTATACATTATACTTGATTTAAATAAAATACTGTTTAAATTTGAAGTAAATTTTAAAATTTAATGACCTACTCTATATCAGGAAAAAAGGACAGAAGCAAGATAGATGGAAAAGGGATCGGAAAGGCAGAGGACAGACAAGTTTGTCTTCTTTAATGAGATTTAACAAGGATATAGAAACTCAGCCTTGCTTGGTAAGCAAGTTTCATCGACAACGCCGATCTTAGGGTCATGGTTCACCGTTAAAAATAACACTATATATAATGAAGAAATTTTAATTTTGTTCTTCTTTTAATTATAATGTATTGAGGTACTGTAGTTACTTGCTAAACTTGAATATTCACCACTGTTTCAGTTCTCAACAATATCGGACTACGAGAGTATCATGGCTCGTCAGAACACGAGTATGATGGTATTTCAGGGTCCTGGTAATGTTATGAGACGAGAGCACATGAAAATACATTTCAAGTACGTTAGTTTCAACCTTGTTAACTTTACATTTTGTTAGAAGAATTTATATTTTCTTAGTAGAGTTTCATAACCAGTGCAGTGAGTAGCGATGGTTACCTGAGGTTACTTATTAAAAATGCTTGTTATAGTACATTATGATATAAATTCTTCTTTTGGCAGAGGAATGCTTGTCTCGTGCAACATTCTAAGATATCCAGTGAATCCACGTGTTTTGATATGCTGGAATTAAAACAAGATACATTTACAAATACGTCTTGTTGCAGGGTAGATCAGCAAAAAATAGACCCTGATATAGGTTTTCTGGAGTATTTTCCTTTTGCTAACTTCTCCGAGTGGACTAACGATTTTAACTCTTCCCAAACTTACTTACAGGTATGATATCAGGCGGTTTTAGAGATTTAGTTGAATGAATGTTATTTATTTATTTACTCATAAAAGCACCTACGATAAGTTAATATTAATAATATAATATTACTGCATTTTACCGCATTTTGTAACCTGAACCAACTTTCTGAATCTATATGATAAATTGATAATAATTAACTGTTCAAATCAAGTACTTTACTGTAGGATCGAGAGCGATTACAAGACATTTGGCCGCTAGCTATGGGGTTCACAACCTACTCTCGCCTTTCAATACGAGTGTTCAAAAGTATGGATATTGATCATCTTTCAGGTAATATGGTGTTTTCACTTATCATTACTAATTGCGTAAATCGGTAAATTTCTGCCGCCTGCCATAGGTAAAAAATACATGAATTATTGAAAAAACCCTAAAAAATTTAATCTTAGGAATTCTCTAGATCATGGTTTTCAGTCCAGAATATCCACACTATCAAAGAGAAGCTTAGCCGAGCCCCAAATATGTAACTAGTAAGATATTTATTAGTGATAAACATTAAACAAACAACAATAATTTGTATTATTTATATAATGTTAATATTTCAGGTAACAATACATCAGCCTCCACAAACAGACTAAATGACCACAGAACTATCTTCAACCCAGTTAATGACATAGTCAAGTTCCTGCCCCCCGATACTGCTAATTACACGCCACATTATGAGAATATGTTCGCTATATTCGAGTGGAGGGACAGTGAATATGAAGTACGTATATCTGTCTGTCTGTCTGTCTGTCTGTCTGTCTGTCTGTCTGTCTGTCTGTCTGTCTGTCTGTCTGTCTGTCTGTCTGTCTGTCTGTCTGTCTGTCTGTCTGTCTGTCTGTCTGTCTGTCTGTCTGTCTGTCTGTCTGTCTGCCTGCCTGCCTGTCTGTCTGTCTGTCTGTCTGTCTGTCTGTCTGTCTGTCTGTCTGTCTGTCTGTCTGTCTGTCTGTCTGTCTGTCAAAGTGTCTGTTTACATTTGTCTGTTTATGTGTATTGTGTACATGTGTGTGTCTGACGCATGTGTGTACGTATGTCTGTGTGTATGTATATCTGCTGGTTATTAAAGCTTTAAAGGTGGTCTCAAATTGAACATTTAGTATCTAATTACATGGCAGTTGTTGTGTAGTCATAATTATATCAGATTCCGTATGTGACCCCATGCGCTGTCGTGACTACCGTATTGTATTTCAGTGCTATTTTGAGTGCACTCTTTAGTAATACAAAAATGGTAGTGAATTATTTAGTTATCAGTTCTTAGTTCACGTGAATCTAAAAGCAAAAGTCCTGACTGTAAGGTAAAGACTAAAGGGGTGATATTATGATTAATGACTTCTGTTATTCAAAACTACATTGTTTTTCAGGTTATTGAAGATGTTGTTACAATGAATCTAGTAACTACAATCGGTTTAATGGTTACTGCAGTCCTAACTTTACTCAGAATGATGGATCTTACCAAGGTATGTTTCTCATTAATAGTGTCACGTGATATGACGTCACACTACAATCGGTTTAATGGTTACAGCAGTCCTAACTTTACTGAGAATGATGGATCTCACAAAGGTTAAAAAATCAACTTTTATAGTGTGAATCTAAAATGTAAATCCCCTCATTTGTCAGTTATGTGAACTTAATATAATGTATACATAATGTGACATAAAAAACAAAAGCGATTTGAGAAATATTTCACGCACTTCTGAATGGAATGCTGATTGCTCTTGTGACATTCGTGTTATGGTACAACCGTTACCTATCTCTTAGGTATTGTTACACAACATGGGCTAGGTTCACTTGAGGCATACAGTTCACGTACCAGAGTAGCACTTCCAAGTCACGTACCAGAGTAGCACTTTCAAGTCACGTACCAGAGCAGCACTTCCAAGTCACGTACCAGAGTAGCACTTTCAAGTCACGTACCAGAGTAGCACTTTCAAGTCACGTACCAGAGCAGCACTTTCAAGTCACGTACCAGGGTAGCACTTTCAAGTCACGTACCAGAGTAGCACTTCCAAGTCACGTACCAGAGTAGCACTTTCAAGTCACGTACCAGAGTAGCACTTTCAAGTCACGTACCAGAGTAGCACTTTCAAGTCACGTACCAGAGTAGCACTTCCAAGTCACGCACCGAATACCGAAGTAGTACTGCCAATTCTAGGCATGTAAAAAGTTATCGTATGGTATAGTTGTCAGTGTGGCCGTTCTGAGATCAAAGTTACAGTCACGTGATGCGCTATGCTGTTTTTTTGTTGGTACGAGTTTGAAATCTTAACACGAAGACTTTTCTTATTTTAGGAACTTTGACGAAGCGAAATATCTTAATAGATTATAGTAGAGTCGGGTTTGGAGAATAGATATTATAGCATTGTAAGGAAAATCACTTGCTGGCGTTTCTCTGCATTAGTAACTATGAGAAAATGAGAAAAGTTTTGGGAATTAGAGGACCAAAGCATTGGACCAAAGCATACTACCATGAAAAGAACAGGGCCATGGCCCGGCCTCACAGGGCCATGGTCCGGCCTCGACGCTTCCTACATATCCGCTGCAAATACACGTACAAACATTACGTATTGCCAATGTTGGTCATGATTTTGCAAACAGTCCTTAAGGCGCAGAAAATGTTTACAAATTTTGTGATATGTCTCGCGCTGCACATCCTATATTCGCGCGCGCGCGACCAGATCACGTGCATCCATGGAATTAGAAACATTGGGATGGAGGGCCATTTCTCGAATTTCAATCTTGCAATGATAAATAAACGTGGGCGAAGCTTTTCTTGTATATGGCACGATATTAGTTTTATAAACATTAGAATTTGGTCTTATCTACACTACTTTGGTGAATAGTTCAAGGGGGCTATATTTATGAGTCGCATTTGAACTTGATTTCTCTCGGAGAATTTCTCTTTAGACTCTTAACTTGCGAACAAATTGAAGCAGCAAACTTTAGGCTAGAAACTTTATTGAATTGAAATAATCATTCCACGTAACAACGTCTTCTTCAGTTCTCAAATTATTTGTTATATAGTAGTGTTGAAAGTATTAAATTAATACTTTCAACACTACTATATAACAAATAATTTGAGAACTGAAGAAGACGTTGTTACGTGGAATGATTATTTCAATTCAATAAAGTTTCTAGCCTAAAGTTTGCTGCTTCAATTTGTTCGCAAGTTAAGAGTCTAAAGAGAAATTCTCCGAGAGAAATCTACTTTGGTGAACATAGGAATTAATAAAGAAACCGTATTAAATCACGAAATAAGCAGTTTCTGATATGATTATTTTCAGGTTATATTGCGAAGACAACGTATCCGATACAACCAGAACAGACTCAGTTTTTACAGCATTTGCACGTGCTGCAAGAAAAATTGAAACTCAGCACAGTCTAACCTGTTCGTTAGTCAGCTTATCAGAACAAGTTTAAGACTATTTCAGATATCAGATGACCGATTCCAAGACTCTGCCTTTAAGTGATCCGTCGGCGGGTCTTTACCACTTGGTACCTTATATTAAGTCAAAAGAGTCCAATAGAGAACAAAATAACCGATCTTACATATTCTTGTGTTTTTTGTTATTCAATTAATCAAAAACATGTGGTGGCCATTTTAAAATTCTGGACTCCGGATTTGTGAGAGCCAACAGTACAATTTCTACTTAATTTAATGTAAATAAAGTTTCTCGGTTCTTATTGTGTCCATGCAGCGTATAACTATTCAGTTTATTATTGGTGTGCAGCGTGAAGCATGTATTCTTTTTTTCTTATTAGAACTCTATTTATGTTGTGGTTTATCGTTCCCGATTGACCTCTTTTAATTTTTTTACGGGATTTTCATTTTCAGTAATTAAGTGATTTATTATTCGTTAAAAAGATGCTATACAGTATGGTGTTTGAAATTATTATGATAGTGAAATGCGCACCTCTTATTTGTTTTCTATTGCAATAATTATGCTGTTTATTGACTTGATCATATCAATTGCTTATACTTAGCTTGTACAATCAATAAAGATTAAATCTTAAATACTGTGACCCTCGGCCTCAACTAAAAACTCATATTGTGTAGTGTTATTTTCAGTAAAAACGTTCTTTTGTTTGCTATTACGACATTAAGAGGCTTGCGAGCGCAAATTTCTCACTTTTTACTAACTGCCTGGAGATTGAATTTCGCAAAATTGAGCACCAGGACATTCTCTAAAGTAACAGTTAATTATATGTTTTATTAGTCATTTTACATAATATGCTTTCAAATTTGAAACGATTGAATGCACATACTTGTAATACTTTATGGAAAGTGCGTAGGGATAATACTTGATGGGAAGTGTGATAAGGCAAGAATCAAGATATGGCCCTTTCTAGTATTCAATATAATCCACCAAAGTTTTTTATAAAGTTTCTAGCCTCTTTGGCTGTACAATTGGCTGTACAATTATATACTTATGTTTTACTGGTTTAGGAAACCTGTTAGTCGAAGAGAGGCAAACGGATTCTCAAATTATTGATGTCTTAATCTCTTCCTTGTTATTCTCCACAGTGAACAGGAATCAGTTCTCTGTACAGAATGTACACTGTACTAAGTACATGTGGTACAAGTACATGTGGCCTACTAAACACAGATGCATCACATCTCCTTATGGTGATACCTGTGCAGTTTGCCTCATAATTCCTTGGTAGCAATCTAGCATCAGCAAAACTATGCTCGATTTTAGAGGTAATTATTATGCCCACGTTTATAAATAACGATAATCGCTTGTAAGCTTAGCACGTGCAACTCTTCCTGGATTGGTCCTGCGGGGTCTCGTGACCATGGCAACGGCACATGATTGGTTAGCTCGCAAATCACGTGCCCAGTAACCCGCAAATAGTACACATACACCAAGGTAATTGCTGAAGATTGGTGTGTATATTTTGTGGAATGTGGAAGATTGCAATGTTACATGTACTTGGTAACTGAAGTGTACATTGTATCTTTTCCAAAGAGCTTGAACAGCTTATTTCAAATTTTAAAACTAATTAAAGTAGTCATTTTCTTAATTTTTTCTTTGATAAAGTCGTTAATTAGGTTTGTTTTCGAATTATTGTCGTCCGCTTTGCAATATTTTTTTGTTGTGATTTTTCAAAAGGATATTACTTAAATACAGCTATAAGACAGCCAATATTGTGTATTATACTTGTTGAAGTTTTAATCTCATCATGAAAATTAGGGGTCCATAACTAATTGAATAATTATTAATTAACCATTAATTAATTACGACCACAAGAAGTTTAAAAATACCTTATCGTTGTAATGTTAATACTTAATAATTTATTAATTTATTTATTAAGCTGAAATAATCATATCCAGGTTATTCTTCAGAAATTAACCCTGACTTAATCTTTAATGGCACCGTCTAAATAAATATCGCTGTTATAAAACCATTGCGTAAAACACTCTTATTCTTTTACTAAAACAGGGATAATTACTTACCATATCAGGCTTTACATCCAAATAAGGAATAATCGGTCAATCCTAGGACGGTTTAACTTCTTAACATCATCATGGAAAAGATTAGGCGGATGAAAGCTCTTGGTATATAGTTATACTATGTATACCCTTACCTAAAACTTAGTGCTGCTTCGTCTATATTGTTGTAATACCTTTGGTTTAGTAAATCTTGTCTGCTCCTAATTTTCTAAGTAGAGCTCTATAGTGAAAGATATAAATACCATTTTATAAGCAGCTTTTAGTTTGCAGAAAGACTTAGCAGTATTGCGATGTGCAGTTTAATTGTACGTGGGAACTGATAGTGATAACTTATATTAGTGGTGTAAATTTCAATAAATGGAAGATATTAATTAATGATTCGGTGTGTTGCGTTGACTTTTGAAGAATGTAGCGGGATTAATGAAGTAGCTACTAAAGGTTAAACTCCGTGAAACAATTTAAAGTTATGAGGATTGGTCCAATTTCATGTTTCACCTGGACACGCCCCTTTTATTGTTTTACAGTTTTACGTACCTTCTTGCTGCATTGATAATACTTGCAACAATTTCCATCCAATTTCATATTATAACAGTGTCCATTGACGCTAAGCTGAGTTAAAGCAAGTACTTATAGTTATCTGATTGGAAATAAACGTTTAAAAGCGTGAGACTGTCATGAAAACCTAGTTCCGTAACAAATTCGTCACAAATCACAATAAACCGGATCTTTCTCAAAGATCAGCAGCATGTGAAACTACCCTCCCGGCTCTCATGTCAGAATCACTATCAGTAGTCCCGATATTCAGGGCCCTGGGGCCCCTGGAGACTTACCTCAGTGAGCTTTATACCCACAACTTTGGGACGATAGGATGTGCCATCTGGGTCGATACTGACGTGGGTTTCTATAATATTATTTCTATTTTTAGTCCGTAGGGAGGTTTCATCCCACCTAGAACTCCTTGTTTACTGTTCAGTCGATAACGAAGATGGTGATGTCTTCAGTTTTATTCATTCAATGAGAGCATCAATCCTCCTGAATTTTTACTACATTCCCCTGATATTAGTCTTTAGAAATATGAAATAGAAATCTCCATATCCCAGGAACCCTTATCAATAGAGAAAGTGCACCGAGCACTAGAGTTCATCCAAACCACCATACCACACCTCCAACTATGTATCAGACAGAATGAATGGAAGGAGCTTGTGTTTAGCAAGATGCCCGAGATTGTTATTGATTTCAGCTGTGTTCGTGCGGGAGACTGGAGCCCGATCTATCATGATCTTTTCAAGTACAACTTCAACGTCGAAAATGGTAACCAATATACAGAAATGCTTGCCAGTGTTATAAACTGTCACAATTAAATTGCTATCTAACTTACATTACCGTTATTGTTTCATAATGTTGACAACTTTTTCGTCTCATTTAACAGAAATTTGTTTGAGAGAAATTGAAACGCAGCATTATTTCGGTAGAAATATATACGGATGGATGAACTAACTTCATTCTCGGTGTATTTCAGGGCCACTGTGGTGTTGCAAGCTAGTGACCCTGCCTCCTCTCGGGAACACTCATAAAAACGTGGTGATGTTCGGATTCCATCATGCCATAACGGATAACATGAGCATGTTGATACTCTGTGACAAGTAAGTCATTCTAGAGTTTAATAACCCTAAAGTACCCCCAAAAGTGATAAAATTCATTGACTTTGGTATTTGGTTGATTTAACTTATTGCTGCTCATTTAAATTTAATAGACCTGACTGAGGGTGAATAAGTTTATTATTGTGACATCAATATTTTGATCCCATCAACACAATACATTTAACATCTGCAGGTTCTTAAAATCACTCAGAGATCTGATCAAAGAAAACCCAATATCTGACAGCTACGAATATGCTATCTTACCCGGTAAGTTTGTTATGTACAAATAATTTGAATCGTTAGCTGATTATAAAATCAACCAGCCAGCTATCTACTTCACTGATTATTCAAATATTTAAAATCTGTTCAGCTGATGCGATAATTTAATAAATATAATGACCGACTTAAATTATTTAAAATTGCAGCTTTCGAGAAGTTGATAAAAAGGAGCGACATTTCCACTCAAATTGGGGATATAATTCCAGGACTTTCTTACACGTGGCGTGGTAGCATTGTGTTCAAGAACAGGTCAGTCGTCAGATTTAGCTGTGTTCAAGTATCTTGATCTCTTAATTTAGCCTAGAGCAGTTTAGATTAGGTTCCTAGAAATTCCTCCACTGGTTTGTTACCTAGGGACCTCAGGCTTCTGTATTATATATTGATAAACACAAGATTGAAGATTGAAGATATGGTGGAATGACATGTCACAGGCTGAGCGCGGCCCAGTAATTGGTTTGTAATTGGCCACACAATCAAAGTGTAACCATGTCTCTGCAGGTATTTCAGTGTATATCCGCCTCTTCTTGATGTCCTACCCACGTTGAGGACCTGTCCACTGGAACTCAGCGACGAACTCACTAAAAAGGTTTACATCAAGTTGAATTTTGAAACCAGAATGATTATCTTGTCTAAATTGACTTTTTCAGAAACGTATCCGAAATTGAATTATGAAACAAGGCTATTTCAGATCGTTTCATTTTACGAGCAAAGTTTTAGCATTTCCATCCATGTTATCTACCTTGTAACTATAAAATTACTAAGTAATCTAATAACTTATAACTTTTATCTTAAGCTATTCAAACACTGTGTAAAACAAGGAGTTTCGTTAGAGAGCGTGTTCTGCACCGCCTCAGCGATAGCGATGTACGAACTGATAACCACAGAATCTTGGATACAACAGGTATGAAATCAGCCTTTATTGTGCCATCAGTCGTGCATGTCCACTGTCCATCAGTCGTGCATGTCCACTGTCTGTACTTACCTGTCCACTTACCAGTCCACTTAACTGTTCATTATTCAAGTATGATACCAGGATATTTAATAAACAAAAGAATCTGGAATTGAGCTCTTGATATTGTCCGAAAGTAAAAATAGTAAAGTCTTAATTAACCGTACTTGTGTTACTAAAAGTGAACGTATAAAATATTTCCTTGCGTTTAAAATCTTCTAAACACCTCTCTCAGATAGTTCCATTCATTGACACCTCGTCGGTGGACATCACATTCTCGGTGCTGCCCAACTGTCGACGGTACTGCAACAACAGAACAACCAACATCTTCGGCTGCTTCCTAGGTTTCATTTTCATTTCTTGGCTGACAAATATAATATGAGTTTCCGCCTCTGGCATTTCTGTTTTTGTTCTTTAACTGTTGAACTATAATTATTTCCGTACGACTCTGATTAAGGATGATGATGTTTCACATTCTTATCATAATTGTGAACTTTAAATTCCCTTGCTTTTGTAAAATTCTTTACGATCACAGGTTATATCGATTGCGAGATAAGAGTGTCAGAGGAGTCTAAAAATAACTTCTGGGAGATAGCGAGAGAGATAAAAGATATGATAAACACTCAGTTAGAGGAAAAGAAGCCCCTTCAATACAACCGGTTCCTCAGTAAGATCGATGTTAAGAAGTTTGCAGATCTGGCGTCCAAGAATAACAGTGTCTTGAGGTATGAAGTTGGTTTAGTTCTCAAAATATGTATACTTTCGTTTGAATCGTTTTAAATACCGATCGGAAACTGATCTTTAATCGCGCCTGAAAGATTAACATACTATAACAAAACAAATTCAGATGAAGAACCAAAATACATTATCCATAAATTATAAGCTTTTTCCACCTCAGATATTTTTGCGTGAGTAACCTTGGTAACATAGAGAACATGAGCACTGGATCACGTGGTGACATCATTGCAACTAAGATTCTGAGATCTTCAAACATATTTCCTTACAGAGAGGCTCCCTTCAACCACAACTTACAACTTTTCAGAGGTAAAATCTCATTTTTGCTTATGAAGGTAGTTTTAATTTAAATCAATCGTAATTTATCATAACTTATCACAATTCAATAGTCCACTATTATGACTGAAGCCATAGGTAAAGATACCAGAGAGTTACAGTAAAAACTTGATACAGTAAAACCCCCATTTACAGCGGAATTTGGGGGAAGGAAATGGCCGCGGCAAATCGGGGTTTTACTATACCTTTGGCCTGGGGGCTGATCGATCCACCGAGCAAGTTATCTTATAATCAATTATTATCGTAATAATTTTCAGGTAAGCTAATGTACAATCTGGACTACCTCAACAATCTGTCCACAGACCAGTTCGCCAGGGACTATGTAACAAGGGTGTTCGGTGTAATGACTGACATGGTCGATAGACTTCCTCAGACTGCTAATTAACTAATCATTTCAGTTACCATTTTTAAGGTAATATAGTTCGTTTCTAATTGGGTATTTCGATAATTGATTAATTGCTTTGTATTATAGCTCCCTAGTCCCTGTCTTAGATTGGGCTTTAATCTTAAGTGGCGGGAAAATTTCTTAGGGTTAGTTTATTGTTCATGAACTATAGAGTTTTCCAACTATTTAATATTTATATCATATTTGTGAGGACCATCAACCAAAACACCACGATACTCACTGTCAAGCCGCTTTTTCATGTTATATAAATTTAATTTATTTTGTAATTGAAGAAGTAAAACGCGATATCTAATAATCTAACATTACATGCATAGATATAATTAATAAAGATATTGAAGATTTTTAGTTTATTAAGTATAAACTAAAAATAAATAAAAGATAAAAGATAAATCTCTTAAATTATCTCTTAAATCTCTTAAATACCATACCGTAGTATGGAAATTTAACTTATTTTGTAAATCATACATGTACTGTATAATATTTATGTTATAAGTGTAAAATTAAACAATCTAATGCAATATCAATCCTTATTCATTTTGATTCTGTCCGTTTCAACCATCTGAAATCTCAAAATCTATGTAATCGAATCCAAGTTCTAATTTGAAATTTCAATAACATTCAAGTTGACGCTCCGAGCGTTCTCTTTTGCTTTTTCTTCCCACCATTCAAATGTCTTTTTCTTGAGGGAACACGTCTTTCGGTCATTCAGATAAGTCAACGAGAGACAATCTTGTGTGTCCCTGCACATTCTGAAGCAAGTCTCCATATCATCAAGAACAAGACTCCTAATTTGTTTTCCTGGGAAGTCGGTTTCATCTTTAGCAGAGTTCAGGTCAACTTTGGTGTTATCACACTCCATGTTCATACTATTGTATGCGGCCGATACTGTAGGTCCATTTGCACCACCACGCTTTGATTTGAGGTAGCATTGCCGATTTGTTACTCTGAAAGCGAAGCCTACACATTCTTCAGTGTCTCTACAATGCTTTACACATTCTTCTTCATCCGCCACTTTGAGATTTCTTAAAGCAGCTCCAGCAAAGTTGAATCCTTCTCTCAAACAACCCAAATTGGTGATTGGACTGTTATCACATTTCATGTTCATGCTGTTGTATGCGGCCGATACTGTAGGTCCATTCGTACCACCACGCTTTGATTTGAGGTAGCATTGCCGATTGTTCACCTTGAAAGCGAAGCCTACACATTCTTCAGTGTCTCTACAATGCCTTACACATTCTTCTTCATCCGCCACTTTGAGACTTCTTAAAGCAGCTCCAGCAAAGTTGAATCCTTCTCTTAAACAGCCCAAATTGGTGATTGGACTGTTATCACATTTCATGTTCATGCTGTTGTATGCGGCCGATACTGTAGGTCCATTCGTACCACCACGCTTTGATTTGAGGTAGCATTGCCGATTGTTCACCTTGAAAGCGAAGCCTACACATTCTTCAGTGTCTCTACAATGCCTTACACATTCTTCCTCATCCGCCACTTTGAGACTTCTTAAAGCAGCTCCAGCAAAGTTGAATCCTTCTCTCAAACAGCCCAAATTGGTGATGGGACTGTTATCACATTTCATGTTCATGCTGTTGTATGCGGCCGATACTGTAGGTCCATTCGTACCACCACGCTTTGATTTGAGGTAGCATTGCCGATTCTTTACCCCGAAAGCGAAGCCTACACATTCTTCAGTGTCTCTACAATGCTTTACACATTCTTCTTCATCCGCCACTTTGAGACTTCTTAAAGCAGCTCCAGCAAAGTTGAATCCTTCTCTCAAACAACCCAAATTGGTGATTGGACTGTTATCACACTCCATGTTCATACTATTGTATCCGGCCGATACTGTAGGTCCATTTGCGCCACCACGCTTTGATTTGAGGTAGCATTGCCGATTTTTTACTCTGAAAGCGAAGCCTACACATTCTTCAGTGTCTCTACAATGCTTTACACATTCTTCTTCATCCGCCACTTGAGATTTCTTAAAGCAGCTCCAGCAAAGTTGAATCCTTCTCTCAAACAACCCAAATTGGTGATTGGACTGTTATCACATTTCATGTTCATGCTGTTGTATGCAGCCGATACTGTAGGTCCATTCTTACCACCACGCTTTGATTTGAGGTAGCATTGCCGATTCTTTACCCCGAAAGCGAAGCCTACACATTCTTCAGTGTCTCTACAATGCTTTACACATTCTTCTTCATCCGCCACTTTGAGACTTCTTAAAGCAGCTCCAGCAAAGTTGAATCCTTCTCTCAAACAACCCAAATTGGAGACTGGACTGTTATCACATTTCATGTTCATGCTGTTGTATGCGGCCGATACTGTAGGTCCATTCGTACCACCACACTTTGATTTAAGATAGCACATGTTATTGCTTTCTCTGAACGAAAAAGCTTTGCAATCTTCTGTGTCTCGACAGAAAATTGTGCACTCTTCCATGTCTTTCGCAACCAAACTCGAAAGGGCGGCTCCAGGAAAGTTGAAGCCCTCTCTTTTGCAACTCAAATTAACCGGTTCCCTGTCACACTCCATATTAATACTCATGTAACGAGCATTTACTGTAGGACCCTTAGCTCCCCCAGATTTAGACTTAAAGTAGCAAGTTCCGCTAGACGTTATGTACGCAATTGACTTGCAGTCTTTCGTTCTGAGACAGTCATCAGCACAGGCGCCAATTCTTTCGTATATTTTATTGAACATGCTAGGTCCACTAAACATTGTCTCTTGATGTGCACACTTTGTTATAAGTAGCTCAGACTGAGTCAGTTTTGGCTCTGGTTCAGGTTCAGGTTTTGCTTCAAGTACTGGTTCAGGATCTGGCTCAGGTTTTGGTTCAGGTTTTGGTTCCGGTTTAAGTTCAGGTTTTGGTTCAAGTACTGGTTCAGGTAGTGGTACTGGTTCAGGATTTGGTTCAGGTTTTGGTTCCGGTTTTGGTTCAAGTACTGGTTCAGGTAGTGGTTCTGGCTCAGGATTTGGTTCAGGTTTTGGTTCCGGTTTTGGTTCAAGTACTGGTTCAGGTAGTGGTACTGGTTCAGGTAGTGGTACTGGTTCAGGTTTAGGTTCAGGTTTTGCTTCAAGTACTGGTTCAGGTATTGGTTCAGGGAGTGGTTCTGGCTCAGGTTTTGGTTCAGGTTTTGGTTCAGGTTTTGCTTCAAGTACTGGTTCTGGTTTTGGCTCAGGTTTTGGTTCAGGTTTTGGCTCAGGTTTAGGTTCAGGTTTCGCTTCAAGTACTGGTTCTGGTTTTGGCTCAGGTTTAGGTTCAGGTTTTGGCTCAGGTTTAGGTTCAGGTTTTGCTTCAAGTCCTGGTTCTGGTTTGGCTCAGGTTTTGGTTCAGGTTTTGGGTCAGGTTTTGGTTCAGGTTTTGATTCAAGTACTGGTTCTGGTTTTGGCTCAGGTTTAGGTTCAGGTTTTGCTTCAAGTACTGGTTCTGGTTTTGGCTCAGGTTTTGGTTCAGGTTTTGGTTCAAGTACTGGTTCAGGTTCCGGTTCAGGTATTGGCTCAGGTTCTTGTTGATCATCATCAAGCATTGTAAATGTATCGGGTGCGAATAGGAAAAATTGTGATTCTTGTGGCACGCTCTTTACCAACACTCGCAATCCCACGGATAATTCAATACCCTCAACCGAAACCATTAGGACTAGGAGTAGGACGCCTAATACCTGGCTTCCCATGGCCATATTATCTCTGATCTTCGCTAAACGTTCGATATGTAACCTAATGGATTAGTAAAATAAAAACTGATCGTTGAGTCAATTTAAGTATAATTTCATGAATGGAAAACTTAAAGTTATGAATATGATTTACAAATATTTACATCTATTGTCAGGCTTATGAGCACAACAATGAACAAGCAATATAGGGATTGGGTCTTGGGAACTGAAATATTTATTTTAAAACTTAGCCAAACAAATATCAATAATTATATTTCATTTGAACATTAAGGTATCACAATAAATACATACTACATAATATATATTACGGAAAACGGTAAGATTGATCGCTGCACAACGGTCAGATAGTGATGATTAGGCTGAATGTCATTATATCATTACAATAAATATTTTCTTATGAAACTTTATTGCTATCATTTCTAATATCACCAATCACAAACAAAAGACTAGACTAGAAGCTCATTTGAAAACACAAACAGTACAGTTAAATTTTGAAAGTTATTGAATGTTGAGAGGTAACTTTTGAGATTTAAATATTGAGAGCTCTAAATGTTTAATTGTGTATTGAGACCCCCAAATTTCAGTGCTTAAACTGTAAATGTTTGATGTGTGATAAGGATTAAACAATATTTAAATTGAGGTCGGGCGGGGTGCACTGAGCAGACGAGCAGTGTCTGCCATGCTGGTAGTGGTTTCATGCCACATGCAGCGAATAGTAATTTAATAGTTGGTCGTGAAAGGTTTACCTTTAAGAATATCTAGTTTCAATATATCATTATTGATTATAATTTGTATATGATAGTGAAAAAAACGAAATGCGGGAATTGAGCAGGACACCAAGAACAGCCACCAAAACGATGACCCATGTTTGTATTGGAGCTGATTCTTAGCGTATTTCTTGTTTTTCTTCCTCTCACGTGGGTCCGGAGGAACCGGTACGAGAAGGAAACTTTGACGAAGGTTTAGGTTCCACATGATATTCCTGAATACCTATGAGTTTGATAAAGGGAGGGAGGGAACGAAGGAGTGAGGGAGCTGGAGGGAAGGAGGGAGAGATTACTGGGCGGCGCTCATGGCTCAGTCTGACATTCCGCCGCAGCTTCAACATTCAATCTGTTTATGAACAGAGAAAGCCTGAGGCCCCCATGTAAGAGAGGGAGGGAGGGAGGGAGGGAGGGAGGGAGGGAGGGAGGGAGGGAGAGAGGGAGGGAGGGAGGGAGGGAGGGAGGGAGGGAGGGAGGGAGGGAGGGAGGGAGGGAGGGAGGGGAGGGAGGGAGGGAGGGAGGGAGGGAGGGAGGGAGGGAGGGAGGGATGTTAAGGACGGTGTTTATATGATTGAATATCCATGCTGTAACTGTAAGTCTCTTCATAAAACACTGGAGAGAACAAGAGAAATATCAATATTTAATTAATTATTAATAAATTTAACATAAATAAGTTAACAAACCTTAGCTGAGGTCTCGTGATAGGGCGGTGCTCTATCAGTAATGCTTATCTGCAGCATGTATTCAGGATTCACCTTGTAGTCTAGTCCTCCTATCACCACCAGCTCACCTGAACAAACAGTCCTTTAACTAAGATAGGAGATACATGGTTTCAGCAACAATATCGACTACATGCATGATTTCAACAAGAAGGTCAGGGGTTTCATCAAGCTGGCAGATGTTAACTGCTAATATATGTTACAGTATTGTATCTAATCAAGGCTTCATATAGATAGGTTTCTATTGAAGACAGCATGCCACCCTTATCTTACTGTTATCTTAGAAAATATAACAGTTATATGCAGAGTATATGCCGACAAGAATCCGGATAATGTCTTACAGGGAAGTAGTACAGACAGTCAGCAACTCAACTAGAGCCCTCGTTAGTGCCTAGTTCCAACTTCCCCTACAAATGTTGCATTATCACGAGATTAACAGATAAGACAGTCACGTGATTAGGTGATCTCGTGATAATATAATGCTGATCTCAGATCAGTAAAGTCATATTTTCGAACATCGATAGCATTTTCCCGGTGTTCCATTTTCTTTTCCTTCATGAATTGTTCGGTTGATTTGCGACAAAGCAAGCGAATCATGAGCAGTGCCAGTAGTATAAATTGCAGTACATTCTAAATGAAACATAATTTATAATCTTAGAGTAGTACAATTTTCGCTATTCTCTTTTAGTTTAATATATATCATCGATCATGTTTATAACTTAAACTCTAGTTTCAACCGTTACAACTTACACTACAATATAAGTAGCCACATAATAATAATGTACCACTTTAAGTTTGATAGCTAATAACAGCACCAAGATGAAAGAAGCCCTACTTCTGACACTACTCACTCTACTACTGCACGCTACTAGTGGGGACCGTTTCAATGCTCTCAAGTTCGGACAGACGGATAAGGATTACATACTGTACCAGCCTAACATGCAGCCATTTGAGACCGGGTTTACGACGTGTGCGTGGATCCGGAAACTTCGAACTAGTGGTAGCGTCGAGCCAACCTGGTTCTCATACGCTGTGAGTGATCAAGCCTACGAGATTGAGATAACAGATATGGGTGAACGCACCAGGATATTCGGAGACAACTCTGATCTAGAAAGTCTATATACCGTGAACCACGGTACGTGGTTTCATAATTGTTTAGGTTGGGACGCAACCAGCCAAACAAGGACCGTTTACATTAATGGTGCACCAGTTGACAGCAAGGCTACACCTGCAGGGAGGACTCTGGGGCAAGGAGGGTACCTCGTGCTGGGTAACGAGCAACAAAGGCTAGGTACAGGAATGGATACCAACAATATGTTTAATGGAGAAATGTTTAATCTAAATATGTTCAGTAAGAAGTTGAGTAATGAAGAGATCAAGGAAATGGCAAGGGACATGTGTTCTGGAGTTGAGGAGACACACGGTGAAGTAAGAGTTATGAAGTGGGAAGACGTTCTCCTAAAAACAAGGACTGGTAACATCACAGAGATTGACACTAGGTGCAAGATCGTGCATCTGCAGGTCAAACTGCAACAAACAGAAGAGAAGTTAAATGAGACACTCACAGAACTAGAGCAGAGCAAGGAAGAAACAAGTACCTGTAATTCTGAACTGGAGAGCAAATCACAGCAACTAAATGAGACACTGGGGGAGCTCGCTCAAACCAAAGAAGATAAGGAAACATACCGAAGAGGTTTAGAGAACAAATCACAGCAACTGAATGCCACCGAGACAGAGAAGGAGACGACAATCAAAGAGCTGGACACGGTGACCCAGGAACTCAACATCACTAATACAGCTTTGAACCAGACTCAAGTAGAGCTCAAACAGGTCAAAGATTTACTTGAAAAGGCGAAGGATTGTCCACTCAACACGACCATTAGCAGCTACTGGGATCTCCTTTATTCAACAGAGTTCTTTGGTGCAGTCATAACTTCCCACAAACTTGAAGTTCTAACCAAGAGCATTGAGAAACTTGGTAATTTAATTCAGATATTTATATATTATTCATCATAGAGACCTATTATTTACATATACATGTATAGTTTGTCTGTTTAGACATACCTCACATGCACTAAATTTATTATACTCGTATGTTACTGTGGTAACAAACAAACCAACATTTCAGAATACTTCGAAGGGACCCGAATAACTGAAGGAATAATCCAGTTTTTGAAAATGTTTCACGATGGGGATGATCAGTGCCTCAGCTTGAGCTAAGTAAATACAGGTATCTTACTATATAAAAAGCGAGACGATATATGTGTATATATCCGTGCCATTTTACTGACACCACGGCATCAACTTTAACACGACATTCCGCAAAAACCGTAAAAGATATAAAACTAAAACTTTTTTAACTGGGTCAAATGCTTTAATGGCCTCCAAATCAGCATGAAAAAATAAAAAATAGGCCAAGGAATAGGAATTTCAGTGCCCAAAATTTGGATCGCCAAGTGGTGTCAAAAACGCGAATTAAATAGGTAATAATTATTTTAGTCTCTTGAGTCTTGACACCATTTTAGGGTTATATGGGTTCCTGCTAGTATATTGAAATACTTGCTCGATTACAAGGCCAAGGTTAATGTTATCGTTACAAATACAATGTACAAATAATCGTACTTTTGATTTTGAACGATCGCTAATTCAAACAAAGGTATCATCGTTTGTTAACGGTACTCTGAGTCTGGATTTGGAACAACGTTTGAACTATTGAATCACCATCAGTATCACTTATTCAAACAAACGTATTATTGTTTATTAATAGTAATAGTATATTAGTAGCGATGAAATGTCTAAACTCCTCATTTTCAGACATGGCGGGATAACTTTAAGAGTGACAGAGGAACAATTCATACAGCAGTTCTACCGCTAGCAATTTATGACGTACGAGATTCTTGTGCTGATAGGGTAAATGAACTCAACTCTGCTATCTCAGCTATTTAAGTTTACTCTTGACGGATGTTACTCGTCTAAATTTCTTCGAAGTAGCGCGCGCCGCTTTCTTCTCGCGACGGGCCAGATCATTATTGTAGGTTTACAACCTACCAGGACGCGCGCCGAGTTGGACTCGTCGACGGTCCTGTAAGTGTATGGAACAGATATTTTACGAGTATCACCCGTTAAGATCATTAACAATGGTCAAAGTTTACTCCTCCCGGAGTTAAAAAATGAACAAAAAGTTTGGCTCTTAATTATTAAATGATTCAGGCATTGGTATTGGTAAACTAATATTTACTGAATATACATTAATTTAAATTTGTAACTTTTCGCTTAAAAACTTTTGACGAGCAGGTCCATTTCAAAAAAATATATACTTTTTCGTACAAGTTCTATTAAATCAGTGTGTATTTTCGCTAGTGACAGTGTATACGTAAGGATATGGCTGAAATGATAAAACCTGATTGTTAAGAAAAATCGGTTCAATTGTAGTGCAATCATGCAATGTCAAATGTGGGGTGTAATTCTTAATCCTTCTTTTAAATATAATCATATTGTGCAAACTTTTTTATCATTTTTTAGATACCTTACAAAACATATTTATGTGGATCATAATTAGCGGGGATCGAAATTATGGGAGCGAAAATATGGGGATTTTTTTCAGAAATACAGTAACTCAGTACGAAATTTCAGAAATTCAGTACGAAAATATGGGGATTTTTTCCCATTTTTTCCAAAAATCCCCAAATTTCGTACCATATAAATATGTCTCGTAAGGTATTCAAATGTTATAGGTCATTGAAAATGGTTCGTTCAGTTTTCAACTTGCCACTTTGGTCGATATTGTTCTTTTTGATAATTACATCAATACTTTCGATAAGATTTAGAAAGCCTGATTTATAAAATTGTTCTCATTTGTCCTTGCTCATCATTTTTAAAATTTGAAAATTACAAATGATTCATGAACTGGCTGTTGATTTTACATAAATTTCAATGCCAGTTACTGGCATTGAAATTGATGTAAAATCATATAACCTTTTTATTTTGACTGAATTCATTTATAATTATGCTTTTTACTTTTTTAGCTCCCGGTCCCTGGAATCAGTATGCTTCTCCATCTTCTTAGGATTACAAAAGAAAACGAACGTATTTTTTGTTTAGTACAAAGTATTCTTATAAATATTTCAAGCAATTTCGGAATAAACTTATTTCACATAGCTAATAGCTGATATCCGTTTATCAATAATAAAAGTTAAACACAATATAAAACTTAAAGTTAAACTAAAAATTCAATATTTAATGTGGCCTTTGATTTAGGAGTAGTGTAGAAGTAACAGGAACCCAAACTGAAAGTGAACGTAACCTATGTCTGAAATTCATGCAAAATACAAACAAAATTATATCGCACCCATTACCGTGCACGGGATTTTTATTCGATTGGTCACTAGTTGGATGGTCACTGAAATTTAAATGTGTGCAGCTCAGGGGGGGGGGGGGGGGGGGGGGGGGGGGGGGGGGGGGGGGGGGGGGGGGGGGGGGGGGGGGGGGGGGGGGGGGGGGGGGGGGGGGGGGGGGGGGGGGGGGGGGGGGGGGGGGGGGGGGGGGGGGGGGGGGGGGGGGGGGGGGGGGGGGGGGGGGGGGGGGGGGGGGGGGGGGGGGGGGGGGGGGGGGGGGGGGGGGGGGGGGGGGGGGGGGGGGGGGGGGGGGGGGGGGGGGGGGGGGGGGGGGGGGGGGGGGGGGGGGGGGGGGGGGGGGGGGGGGGGGGGGGGGGGGGGGGGGGGGGGGGGGGGGGGGGGGGGGGGGGGGGGGGGGGGGGGGGGGGGGGGGGGGGGGGGGGGGGGGGGGGGGGGGGGGGGGGGGGGGGGGGGGGGGGGGGGGGGGGGGGGGGGGGGGGGGGGGGGGGGGGGGGGGGGGGGGGGGGGGGGGGGGGGGGGGGGGGGGGGGGGGGGGGGGGGGGGGGGGGGGGGGGGGGGGGGGGGGGGGGGGGGGGGGGGGGGGGGGGGGGGGGGGGGGGGGGGGGGGGGGGGGGGGGGGGGGGGGGGGGGGGGGGGGGGGGGGGGGGGGGGGGGGGGGGGGGGGGGGGGGGGGGGGGGGGGGGGGGGGGGGGGGGGGGGGGGGGGGGGGGGGGGGGGGGGGGGGGGGGGGGGGGGGGGGGGGGGGGGGGGGGGGGGGGGGGGGGGGGGGGGGGGGGGGGGGGGGGGGGGGGGGGGGGGGGGGGGGGGGGGGGGGGGGGGGGGGGGGGGGGGGGGGGGGGGGGGGGGGGGGGGGGGGGGGGGGGGGGGGGGGGGGGGGGGGGGGGGTTTTTTTTTTTTTTTTTTTTTTTTTTTTTTTTTTTTTTTTTTTTTTTTTTTTTTTTTTTTTTTTTTTTTTTTTTTTTTTTTTTTTTTTTTTTTTTTTTTTTTTTTTTTTTTTTTTTTTTTTTTTTTTTTTTTTTTTTTTTTTTTTTTTTTTTTTTTTTTTTTTTTTTTTTTTTTTTTTTTTTTTTTTTTTTTTTTTTTTTTTTTTTTTTTTTTTTTTTTTTTTTTTTTTTTTTTTTTTTTTTTTTTTTTTTTTTTTTTTTTTTTTTTTTTTTTTTTTTTTTTTTTTTTTTTTTTTTTTTTTTTTTTTTTTTTTTTTTTTTTTTTTTTTTTTTTTTTTTTTTTTTTTTTTTTTTTTTTTTTTTTTTTTTTTTTTTTTTTTTTTTTTTTTTTTTTTTTTTTTTTTTTTTTTTTTTTTTTTTTTTTTTTTTTTTTTTTTTTTTTTTTTTTTTTTTTTTTTTTTTTTTTTTTTTTTTTTTTTTTTTTTTTTTTTTTTTTTTTTTTTTTTTTTTTTTTTTTTTTTTTTTTTTTTTTTTTTTTTTTTTTTTTTTTTTTTTTTTTTTTTTTTTTTTTTTTTTTTTTTTTTTTTTTTTTTTTTTTTTTTTTTTTTTTTTTTTTTTTTTTTTTTTTTTTTTTTTTTTTTTTTTTTTTTTTTTTTTTTTTTTTTTTTTTTTTTTTTTTTTTTTTTTTTTTTTTTTTTTTTTTTTTTTTTTTTTTTTTTTTTTTTTTTTTTTTTTTTTTTTTTTTTTTTTTTTTTTTTTTTTTTTTTTTTTTTTTTTTTTTTTTTTTTTTTTTTTTTTTTTTTTTTTTTTTTTTTTTTTTTTTTTTTTTTTTTTTTTTTTTTTTTTTTTTTTTTTTTTTTTTTTTTTTTTTTTTTTTTTTTTTTTTTTTTTTTTTTTTTTTTTTTTTTTTTTTTTTTTTTTTTTTTTTTTTTTTTTTTTTTTTTTTTTTTTTTTTTTTTTTTTTTTTTTTTTTTTTTTTTTTTTTTTTTTTTTTTTTTTTTTTTTTTTTTTTTTTTTTTTTTTTTTTTTTTTTTTTTTTTTTTTTTTTTTTTTTTTTTTTTTTTTTTTTTTTTTTTTTTTTTTTTTTTTTTTTTTTTTTTTTTTTTTTTCTGTTTTTATACTGTGGTAACAAACAAACCAACATTTCAGAATACTTTGAAGGGACCCGAATAACTGACGGAATAATCCAGTTTTTTAAAATGTTTCACGATGGGGAAGATCAGTGCCTCAGCTAAGTAAATACAGGTAAAACTAAATATTGAAATACTTGCTCGATTACAAGGTTATCGTTACAATGCACAAATAATCGTACTTTTGATTTTGAACGACCGCTAAGGTATCATCGTTTGTTAATGGTATTATACAAAATACAGGTTGCAGGTATAGATGTCAAAATATAGTTATACTTGTATGTTATTCTTTACTTTAACTATGATCTAAGAGTTTAGAATTCGGCCACTATTCTCCTAACGCGATTTACATATAAATGATTCGTATTTCGTGACGAGGTTTTCGTTACAAATTGAAATAATCGTACTCTGAGTCTGGATTTGGAACAACATTTGAACGTTTGAATCACCATCACTTATTCAAACAAACGTAGCATTGTTTATTAATAGTATATTACTATTAGTAGCGATGAAATGTCTAAACTCCTCATTTTCAGACATGGCGGGGTAACTGTAAAAGTGACAGAGGAACAATTCATACAGCAGTTCTACCGCTAGATTCTTGTGCTGATAGGGTAAATGAACTCAACTCTGCTATCTTAGCCATTTAAGTTTACTCCTCCCGGAGTTATAAAATGAACAAAAAGTTTGGATCTTAATTATTAAATGATTCAGGCATTGGTAAACTAATATTTACTAAATATACATTAATTTAAATTTGTAACTTTTCGTTTAAAAACTTTTGACGAACTGGTCCATTTCAAAAAAATATATACTTTTTCGTAAATTAAATCAGTGTGTATTTTCGCTAGTGTATACGTAAGGATATGGCTGATAAAACCTGATTGCTAAGAAAAATCGGTTCAATTGTAGTGCAATGTCAAATGTGTGGTGTAATTCTTAATCCTTATATTAAATATAATCATAGTGTGCAAACTTTTAATTATTTTTTAGATATTCAAATGTTATAGGTCATTGAAAATGGTTCGTTCAGTTTTCAACTTGCCAATTTGGTCGATATTGTTCTTTTTGATAATTAATAATTACATCAATACTTTCGATAAGATTAAGAAAGCCTGATTTATAAAATTGTTCTCATTTGTCATTGCTCATCATTTTTAAAATTTGAAAATTACAAATGATTCATGAACTTGCATTGAAATTGATGTAAAATCATACAACCTTTTTATTTCGACTGAATTCATTAATGCTTTTTACTTTTTTAGATCATAGATACACTCCCGGTCCCTGGAATCAGTATGCTTCTCCACTCTTAGAATAACGAAAGAAAATGAACATTGTTTTGTTTAGTACAAAGTATTCTTATAAATATTTCAAGCAATTTCGGAATAAACTTATTTCACATAGCTGATAGCTGATATCCGTTTATCAATAATAAAAGTTAAACACAATATAAAACTTAAAGTTAAACTAAAAATTCAATATTTAATGTGGCCTTTGATTTAGGATTAGTGTAGAAGTAACGGGAACCCAAACTGCAAACTGAAAGTGAAAGTAACCTATGTCTGAAATTCATGCAAAATGCAAAAATATTATATCACATCCTTTACCGTGCACGGGATTTTTATTCGATTGGTCACTAGCTGGGTGGTCACTGAAATTAAAATGTGTGCATGCTCATCGAAGACCCTAATTTTATTTAGAAAACATTCTGAAAAAAGTGAGATAAAAATAATAAAGCACATTTCATACTACCGTTAAAATCATTTGGGTATCAAACGCTTAAAAATTTCTAGTAAATTCTCTAGTTTTATAAATCTGCATGAATAATGAGTACCTATTAAAAGCAGCTCTAATAAATAAATCTCCAGTCAAATATACGGCGGTTAATAACACTGCACATTATTTAGCACACTTGAAGATAATATACCGACTAAATACATATCAAGGAATTTTCAATAAAATTTTAAAATTTTATTGAATTCAGTTTACAAATAAAATGAAATTTCACAAAGCTGACTCAATCATAAGTTCATGATGAATCATTATTTTTTAATTAGACAAATTGAAATTACCTTCTATGTGAGAAACTGTCGGGATATCCTCAATAATGAAATTACACGCATTTCTAGATACTTTATTCTTCAGATAATATATTTTTATCAAATGTCAAACTGTTTATACAACTAATATATCTTTTGGTAAACACTACATTAAATTTATAAACAATTTATCTTCAGCCACATATATATCAAGTAAATTTAGCTCTTATCATAATCATCATTAAAATGCTAGTAAAGAAATATTTCTTAGATGCGATAGATATAGCTGTCATGGCCGAAAATGCAGCACTTTGCTGCCACTCCTCGGACGAATATAGGCCGTTTTTAGACCTTACCTAAACGCTCACTGCACTTGCTCAATAATATAATCTCTCTAATCTTATCTTATCTTATCTTATCTTATCACAGCTTGATCTCGTTATCTAAAGTGGCTGTTGATAACTGGGATAGTTCGCTCATCTGCACCATATTTCCTGGGGTCGGTGTAACCGGACCATGGCCCGGATATTGTCTATATTGAAACATGTTATTGTTATAAGTCTGAAGTTTGTCTGGGTAAAAGTGTGGGGATTGTACTGGTTGTTGATAGTAGGGGTGTAGAGGGGTCCCGCCCCCTTGAGGTGGGATCTCCCGGTATTTGGTTTCCGGGTAGCATTTCTTCCTGCACAGGACTATGAGGAGGATGACAATGAAAAGTAAGACACCAAGAACAGCCACCAGAACGATGACCCATGTTTGTATTGGAGCTGATACTGAGCGTATTTCCTGTTCTTCTTCCTCGCACGTGGGCCCGGAGAAACCGGTGTAGCACGTGCAAACTCCGTCCCAACAATTCCCGTTGTTGCACGTGCTGCAATCTATCTCCTCACAAGTTGGTCCGGTCCAGATCTTATTACAATCACACTTCACGTACGAGTCTCCCTTTGCTGGACCTTTACACTTGCCGTGGACACACGGATCAAAGTCACATGATCTGGGGAGCTGACAGAGATCGCCTCCCCAACTAGAAGTGCATGTACAACCAAACTTTCCTTCCCCGTACTCCGTACAAGTTCCCTGGTGTAAACAAGGATTGTCTTTACAGGGTGTCCTGTCTATCTCACATGTTGTTCCCGTATACCTGGGGGATAAAATCAAGATAGTGAGGGAGGGAGGGAGGGAGAGAGGGAGGGAGGGAGGGAGGGAGGGAGGGAGGGAGGGAGGGAGGGAGGGAGGGAGGGAGGGAGGGAGGGAGGGAGGGAGGGAGGGAGGGAGGGAGGGAAAAAGATAAACGCATGATGTTTACAGTACCTGATTGAATTACACCGACACTCGAATCCATTGACGAGATCGACACACGTGCCATCGTTTGTGCAGGGTAAGTCCGCACATTCGTTTATATCTACGTCACAGTTCATGCCCGCGTAGCCTGGCTTACACTCGCAAGAATACCTACGATAACTTAAATTAAAATATTTCTTCGAAGTTCTCAAGTTTACCAAACTAGACTAATGTTTATGTTAAAATCAACTAAACATAAATTTTGGAACTTTCCAACCATCAACAATAAAGCCGGTATTGTTCAAATCAATATAATAGTAAATAGTAATAGTAGAGACATCGTATAATAGTATACGATGTACTCCTTTTGCCGCCGAGGGCTCTGGTTAGATCAAGTACCCACTGACTCAATAATTTGCTAAAAAATAATTGATTTTTTATTTCATAATTACTAACTATTTAATCAGTAACTAACCCATTGAGCTTATCAGTGCAAGAGAGGGAGTGAACGCAAGGGTCAGGTTCACATTCGTTAATTTCATACTGACATTGGTTCCCAGTGTAGCCAGCAGTACAGTCGCAAGTTGGACCTTGGAAGAAGATCGTTATTATTTCCATCGTCAATATTAGTTGTTGGGGCAACATGCACATTGTTCAAATGTTGCAGCATAACATTTTGAACTTTAAAATAACTAACCAGAAAATCCGTCCGGACAATCGCACTGATAGTCGCCCCAAATATCCTGGCACCTGTGTGTAGCCGGGCACGTGGAGTGAACGCACGTGGGCGGCACTTCACAGCCTAACTTCACGTCCCCTCCTACCCTCAGATCAAATATATCAACCTCACTATTACCAACTCTTACGTCCCTGATATAGTGATGCTTATTAGTTAATCTAATAATAACAATTGTAAAGAAGGAATTTTGAAAGGAATTTAGAAGGAAATTTCAAAATTTCCCATTCAGACATACCTGACACATCCAATAACTCCGGACCTGACCCTCTCTTTAACGCTGACTCCGCCGGACACTCCACCTACACTCAGAACAGTCCGGGAACTGGTCCGGAATTGAGTGTGTCCGTCCCTGGTCCGGTTAACAGCAGAGTGTAGCTCGTCTAACTGTAGCTGGATTTGGTCCAGAACCTGGGGTGTTTGGTAAGGATATCATGATTTATGTTTTGTTGTAAAGCGGACATGATATGTTTACTTATTATTTATTATGTTGCTGAGAGATCTTGCAAGGCAGAACAAGATACCAGGTATATTCTATATGTTACATTTTCTTATTTAATATCTTATATTATATAGTATTACTATAACATTTCATTGTTAGCTTTGTGAATCTCTCGCGGCATCTACTTAATACTACTTAGGTATTTGATCAGAAAAAAGAGAACACAAACCTTATTAAACAACACAGTGTGCCACACACCATCATTAACTTTAGTTCCGTACATGGTTAACTGAGTGGTTGTTCCTGTGTTAAGTGTAACTGTGGGCTGTCCTTCCGTCAATCCAACAATCAGGTAATCCTGACCATCTCCGGCTGATCCGAACACGTAGAGTAAACAATCCGGAATTCTGGTCCGGAACTGGATTGATATCATGAGGGTTGCTGAGTTGAGGAAGAGGTTGGAAGTGAGGGAGAGAGTGAGGGGGATTCCTTCAGAGAGGGTGATGGAGGGGGAGGTGGCGGAACAGTCCCCGGTTTTACCCCAGGGACATTGACATGTCACAACTCCGCCGTGCATTGTGCAGACCTGCCCAGGAAATTTAAAAATAGTTGGACATTTTGGATGCTGTAGGTTTAAAAAAAGTAAAGTAGTTATTTGAACTGGCTTTCTCATTCACGGTTTGTCGTCTAACATTGACAATGAATTTATTGCTACACATTAGATCATGCTTAGTCAGATTTCAAGTTACCAATCGAAAAAACTTTCCAATAACCATAAATTGTGATAAATCTTGTCTAAAAACTAAATAACCAATATTTGATTATCAATCTAAATTTGCATGTAATTTCATCAAACCTTCTGTCCGGAGCAGCTAGTTTTACAATCTTGTTCCATACAACCAACATAGTGACGTGAAGAGGGTACAGTGTTGGAGAAATCTACCAGCTTGTCCCCTGATTTATTTTCATCAAATAAATGTTAATATAAAATAATTTGAATAAAGATAGTTAGACATTAAATTAAGTTCCGATTACCCTAATTACGTGTAAATAATATGTGAAGAAGAGGATTACCAATGTAGAGATCCTTGATACAGCCATGGTAGGTAGAGGCAGGAAGGAAGGAGTAACTGTAGTCAACTCCACCCAGGTAAAGTGGGGTGTTCGTGTCTAGAGAATAATACGCTCCTGAAAGTGAAAGTGAAAGTGAAATAAATGTGAAAGATAATCATGAGGAGGGTGAAAATAAGTGTTAATGCGACATCATTCATCATTGCTGGACTTGGTAAAATAAGTGAAAACAGAGTAAAATAGTTACGAAAATGTGTAGATAAGAATAGTTTAAGCTAGAGTAAAACAGTTTGAAATAGAGTAAAAAACCTGAAACAGTTGCGGAAGCAGAACAGGAAGATTTCACTCTATCATGGCACTCATCAACAAGTACTGCTACCTGTTTACTGTTTACCTTAACAGTAATTATGTGCCATTTTCTGTCGAGACGCTTTTGTTGAGGACGAGTCGAGCTTGTTGGTCACTCCCTACACTGAATCTCACAACTATATTCTCGTTTACTAGTTGCACTATTAGATAGTCTCTACCTCCACCGTACCTGTAACGTGAAGTGAGGTCAAGTTGAGGTAGAAAGAAGTTAGGAATAATATCTATAAAGAATTCATATTCAAATTGCATTCATGCTGTTATTACTTTATTATATCATCAGGAATTGTCTTTGTTTACAGTCTACCTTGAGTTTCTGTTACTATTCCCAAGCGGGAACAGCATGGTTAGTATTCGAACAGCAATTCAGAAAACCTGACAGAGAAACTTACCTCCCAGCGTACATGAGGAGACCATCACTGGACCTGGTCCTGATCTTAAAGGAAATAGTGCTGTATTTGAGAGAAGGAGAAGGGACAGCCACGTGACCGCCCTCCAAAACCCCGACCTCTACCAGCTGGCACTCTGGACCCTGGTACCCGACAGGACACTGACATCTGTACCCTCCTACCCCCTCTACACAGCTGCCCCCGTTTAGGCAGGTGTCAGGGGTACAGTAATGGTACCTGCAATTTGGGAGTATTTATTTGAACTTGGAGACGAAGGATGTTTTTTAATGAAAAGGGTAATTTTGACACTATCACGTCATTAAATCATAAAACTGTGGATATAGAGTTTCGAGAAGATTCACCTCGGTATTATGACCTCACTCAAAATGCAGCTCAGTAATCATGAGAAATATGTAGTAGTTAATACTGAAGTTACATTAATTATAATCAGCGTCTTTAATTTATTTTACCTGTACTGACAGTACTCCCCATGATAGTCCGCCTTGCAAGAACAATCCAAACTACCATCACTCCTAACACCGCACATTCCACCATTCCTACAGTGGTTTTCCGGACAGTAACTCAGCCTCTCCTCACAGTTCCTCCCGGAGAAGGAGGACCTGCACTGACAAACATAAGAATCTTCCAGACTGTAACATTTCCCGCTATTTCTACAAGGGAGTGAGAGACAGGGATCTTCAGTGACCTGACAGTTTCTACCGCTGAATCCCGACTGACAGAGACACTCGTATGTGTTTGTGCGGTCTGTGCACGTGCCTCCGTTGAGGCAGATGTCCGGTGTGCATTCGTTGATGTTTTCCTCACAGTTGAACCCGCGGAAGCCTGGTTCACATTGGCACGTGTAAGGAAGGTAACTTCCGGCTTGGGACTGAGAGACGCAAGTTCCACCGTTAATGCAAGGGTTCAGATCACAATCACTCGCACTGCGGTCGGATATCTCGCAGTTCTTACCGCGCCATGTTAGAGAGCACGTGCACGTGTAACCAAGGAGACCAGACGTGCAATAATCCGCGTGCTCCGTGCACGGGGAGGCGTCGCAGTAACCCGGGGAGACAAGGGGGATATCGCACGTTTCACCGACGTAACCTGGCGCGCAGTGGCACAAATACTCCCCGGATAAGTTGTAGCAGAAACCACCGTTTTGACAGGGGTTTGAGTCACATGGTTGCGCCGTGTGTTGGCAATTCTTGCCACTGTAACCGTCTTTACACTCACAAACATGACCATCAATCCCATCTATACAGGTTCCCCCGTGAAGACAAGAAATTCCAGAACATTCGTTAATATTCTCCTCACAGTTACTGCCTCTAAACCCTGGTGAGCACTCACAACTGAACTCATCACTGGATGCAGCTACACATTTCCCACCGTGTTCACAAGGATTGCTTGCGCAGGGATCCGTTAGACTCTCACTAACGTACGTGCAGAATCTACCGGCCCACCCGTCCGTGCATGTGCACGTGACGTCATCACGGCCGGAGGTGCACGTGGAGTGTCTGCTGCAAGATGCACGTGCGCAAAGGTCCTCAGCAAGGATTACAACCTCACAGTTCTGTCCTTTATAACCGTTCTGACACGTGCATGTGTACCTGACAAGGTTTATAAATTTAGTAGTAATTTTAGTGTGTCGTGACTCGTGGATATTTAATTAAAATATTGTATTTGATTTAGAGATCATAATATGAAATATGAATCATGATCTTAGAATGGGGTCAAAATTTCTGTAAGTAAAGATTAAATTAATTGATAACAATATGATTGCCATTTAAAAGAAGGACCTCTGAAATTGTCAACTATATTTCAAGAATCAGTCTAAAAATCAGCATGATCAAGGAACGTACCCGACAATCTCGTCTCTGCAGGAACCACTATTGAGACAGGGGTGACTGAGACAATGTCTGATGGGTATATCACAGCGTGCCCCGCTCCAGTTCTCATTACATTCACATTTCTCAGATTCCTCTACCACGTGGCATGTCCCTGTGTTGCAGGGGCTTGTGAAACATGGTACCTGGGGTGGGAGTAGTCGGTAAGGTTCACTTATTGTAGCTGATATGATAAGTTATAATTACAAATAAATAGTAGAACTTTAACTTGAACAGTTTAACTTTTAACTTGAAGATATTTTACATTATTTGTTTCCTTATAAAGTGATATATTCTCACCTTGACATCACACCGACTGCCCTTTAATCCGTCAGCACATTTACACTGTGGTGTGGTGGTGGAAGTGATCCGGTCGTTTACCTGAAGTTTTTGTTTTAATAAAATTGCACTTAATTTTCACCTGACTATGCTTCTAGGAACTGTTTTTAAATCTTCTAAAGTATTAAGATCTAGTGCAATGGTTCTCGCCAATGAACCGAAATTAATAAACGAAATTTTCATTCAAAATCTGTATTTCAGATCTACATCTCTAAATATAATTCTAACCAGAGTATAGGATGTGCGAGAAGTACAGGTGGAGGACATGGGACAAGGCTCCCGGAGACAAGGGTCCAGATCTATTGTATCCAGTATGTATCTGAGGGAGAGTTGTGATTGGTCAATGGGCTAGAGTTTGAACTATACGATAAATGTGCTCTTAAAATTTTGAAAAGTGGTTTGTAGGGAATCCGAAACATTGATACTTATATTGAATTATTGATATCATATCGGGTGATTAATTTCCCGAATAAGAAGCTAATAATCCCTTATTTTTAACACGTACCCGGTACTATCCTGGAAGAGTGTCTGATCACGTGACAGCAGCCTCTTCATATCATCAACAGACATGTACTCTCCGTCAGCTGATCTAGCTATCAGGGTAACCTCCAGAGTTTGTTGTGCTGATCGCTTCCTGGATTTGTCTTCAGCGCTCAGCACGATCACCTGATGTGTGGTTTTGTCAGAATTTGTCTTTTGAGTTCGTCTCATATTCAGTATTCACTATTCAGTATGTTCAGTGCTGTTATGAAGTTATTTGTGGAATCCTGGCCCTATCTCATTCAAGGAGCTATTCTTTAAATTTTACTCTTTTGATCCTAAAAATCGAGGCTTTAGCCTAAATTATGGTAAAACTCTCGATACAACATCTTACTACCAAAGTTATAACTAATAGCTCAATATGAACAGCTAAGTTAAAGTACAAATAACTAAATCGATAATTCACCTCGCTAGGGCTCGTTCTAAGGATCTCCCCTAAGATAGAAACAAAGAGCTCCTGATTGAAGGACCGCTCATTAACCGCATCTAACCGCACTGTGAGCGGATTAGCGGCTGCCGGGGAGTTTAACGAGTAAACCTGCACCGTAATAGTTGATATCTCTCTGTGTTTACCATCACTGATGTAAACTGTGAGTCTGTGTGTTCCTATGGTGGGTTGTTGTGACGTCATCAGCGTTCCGTTAGGAAACATCCAGAATTCAGAGTCAGGTTCTGAGAGGGAGTAGACAAGGGTCGTGCCCGGGTCACTGTCCTGGGCGGAATATTCCAGAACAGTTTGGCAGGTTACTCCGCTGTCGAAGAGAGGGAGGTTAACTTGGACGGGGGTTGCTATTGGTGGGTAGTTGTTGGTTGTTAGAACGGAGATAACAACATCAGCTGAGGAGGTTAGTGGAGGGGTCCCCGAGTCGGACACCTGGATCGTCAGGGTGTAATCTGTACCAGGGGTCAGCGTCTTCGGCTTCAGGACCCTGGATGAGGTCGTGTTAGTGTCATATCACATGTTTTGATATTTAAGTTACCTAGAACTTTAGATGGCTGCCTGAAAATTTGTAGGCCAATTTCCATGAACTTACATGATTTTCAATAAATGTGCCACCGACGATTTTAAGTTCTAACATAAATTGAAGCTGGTTTTTAATGAAATTAAGAAAAGAAGGGCTTAGAACTTTAAAATTTTAGAAGAGCATGAAAATGAAGGGTTCAGAAGGGCTGAGGTAAAAATAAGGGGGAATTAAAGCCAGGGGCGTTTGCACAAATTTATTACAATTTTTATATTTCTATCTTTAGGCAGAAAAGCCTTAGACAACCCTTCCACAGGCTCCTTTAAAGCTTTAACAAGACGTTTAATTCTAAAAGGAACCAATAAAGTTCCAAAAGTAACGACTTTTGGATTCCAAAGCTCGGAATTTCGCCAAAAAGGCTTCTTATCTGACAGCAAATCCATATAACTTTAACTCCGTTTGCCTTTATGTTTTATGTAACAGACTAATAAGTATTACTTAGTTCAGTTAAGTTCTTTAAATGCTTATATTCTAGTTAAAATATCCACGTGAAAGAATTTTTCTTGAATCATTCTAAATGTGCGAGACAGCTCACGCAAGTTTTAAGTCTTACTAAGCGTTTAAGGATCCTTATTTATACCCCTCATATTTTTCATAAAATTATTTTTTCTTAATGTATTGTAAACTATCAAGTTGTATGCTAAGCAGCTAATAGATATAGCAATCTCGTTTCCTTGTCGTTGAAATATCGAAACAATTTTCTAAATATTTTATTCTTATCCTAGTTTTATCTTACTTTAGGACATTATTTTCAATTCCGAAAGCTTCCTTGCCAACTCCGGACATTATGACCGCTGTGAAGGGAGCACCATTTCCAGGTCCGTCTAGATCTCTGATAGGCAACGTTAGTAGATCCGTCCCTGAAGTGAAAAGGATGTTACTATTCGTTTAGAAATTTAAACCGTTCGCGTTGTAGTTCGATTATAATCTAAATATTACATACTCAAACTTGAAATGATAGGCTACGCCCAGGCTACGTCTAAAAGCCAGCGCAGCTTGTGGTATAAAACAAATAGGGCAAAATGAGGGACATTTACCTGGTGCAGTGTCAACAGAAGTGCTGAGGGAGAATTCAGTTAGCATTAGTTCAGGAAGATTGTCATTAACATCCGTTACAGTGAGAGTAAGTGTAGTGGTTGAGGAGAGGATTGGATCTCCGTCATCTGATACCATCTGATCAGGGGATCAAGTGTTTGGTTAAAAACTGTTTCGCAATTCATTAATTACTCACGAATCCTCTGCAGTCTCTGTTCTACTACAAATAGCAATAACAACGTAAAAAAGTGCCCTTGTGATTATAACAATTCTACTGAAAACACGCACGCTTGGGTGATAATAATAATCATATCTTGATAATCTAACAGTGTGTCAGAGATTGTTTTCTATCCATTAGTAACCTAATTGGTTAATTATATAATCACATAATAACCCACTCACCACAGTAAGAAGGAACTCTCCCCGCCCCTCTCTGTCTAAACTCTTCATCAGGACCACGTCCCCCTGGTTGTCCATTCTGAAGGTGTCTTCGAATGTGTCTTCCAGGGCGAAGGTCAGAGTCTGGTTGGAGTCGTCGTCTGTCGCGGAGATGGTAAGGATAGTCGTACCTGCGGAGGTGATGGTGTTAATTAGGAGCATACCTGTTGGGCTGTGGAGGTGATGGTGTTAGTGCATAAGTGGGGCAGTAGGTTTAGATATGTTTTAAGTTTTTAGTAATAATTGGAATATTATCCCGAACTACTCCAAAATGTAATTTATCACGATCTTCAGACAGTAGAAATAGATTTACATTACCTGGAGTGTAATTTTCTGGAATATCTGTGGTATAGCTCTCTTCATCAAACACTGGAGGGTTATCATTAGCGTCAATCAGTTTCACCTGGACCTGTGGGAAATTCTGTTAGATAAAATAAATTCTCAACAAATAAAAAACACAAGGAAATATAAGTCTTTCTACAGATTCTGTTGTACAGTAAAACCACGATTTACCGCGGAGTTTGGGGGAAAGGAAACATCCGCAGTAAATCGGGGTTCGCGGTAAATCGGGGCGCGGTAAATCGGGGTTTTACTGTATAGTGTATACTAGGAAATTAATTTTCCAGACATATCAATATTCCATATTTTGTTTATTAATAAATTTAACACAAATAAGTTAACAAACCTTAGCTGAGGTCTCGTGATAGGGCGGTGCTCTGTCAGTAACGCTTATCTGCAGCATGTACTCAGGATTCACCTTGTAGTCTAGTCCTCCTATCACCACCAACTCACCTGAACAAACAGTCCTTTAACTAAGATAGGAGATACATGGTTTCAGCAACAATATCGACTTAATGCATGATTTTGACCAGAAGGTCAAGGGTTAACATCAAGCTGGTAAATGTTAACTGCTAATATATGTTACAGTATTGTATCTAATCAAGGCTTCATATAGATAAGTTTCCATTGAAGACAGTATGTCACCGGCCTAATCTTATTGCTATCTACGAAAACATGACGGATATATGCAGAAAAGAATCCGGAGGTGTAGACACTGACAGTCAGCAACCCACCCCTACAAATGGCATATTATCACGTGATTTGCAGATAACACAATCACGTGATTAAAAGTGATAATATTTAATTCAATATAAGGTTGATCTGAGATCAGTAGAGTCATACTACACTATGAAATAACTCATAGTTTCTGAAATCAATAGTATTTCCCGATGTTACCGACTTTCTATTTACTTTTCCTTCGTGAGTTGTTCAATATGCCTACGATGGTTTTTAGATCGATCGATTATTCTTTTGATTATTTTTCTACTTCTTTTGATAATGTAAGACTGATCCGAGATCAGTAGAGCCATATTTTAAGTTTTTTCCTCCGTGAATTGTTCGATTTACATAGCGTAAATGTCACGTTTTAAGTAGCCACAAAATAATATGTACCACTTTAATAGCTAATACCAGCACCAAGATGAAAGAAGCCCTACTCCTGACACTATTCACTCTACTTCTGCACGCTTCTAGTGGGGACCGTTTTAATGCTCTCAAGTTCGGACAGACGCAGAATGACTACATACTGTACAAGCCTAACATGCAGCCATTTGAGACCGGGTTTACAACGTGTGCGTGGATTAGAAAGTTGTATAGTACAAACCCAACCTGGTTCTCATACGCTACGAGCGTGACAGCGCAAGAGATTCAGATAGGAGACGATGGATATCAAACCCGCATATTCGGTAGTACTGCACGTCTACAGAGCCATTACACCGTGACCCCCGGCACATGGTTTCACAACTGCCTTAGCTGGGATGCAACAAGCAATGCTCGTAACGTGTACATCAATGGTGTACTAGTTGACACAGCTAGTACAACTGCCGGGAGGACTCTGGAGCAAGAAGGATATCTCGTGCTGGGAAACGAGCAACATGGGCCTGGTACAGGAATGGATTACGCAGATATATTTGGCGGAGAAATGTTTAATCTAAACATGTTCAGTAAGAAGTTGAGTGATGAAGAGATCAAGGAGATGGCAAGGGACATGTGTTCTGAAGTTGAGGAAACGTACGGTGAGGTTAGAGCCATTAAATGGAAAAACATTCTCCTAAAAACAAGGACCGGGACTGTGACAGAAATTCGAAGTGGGTGTAGTGCAGGTGCCATCAGCAGGCTTTTGAATTCCTTCGAAAAAATTATCAATGAAACCGAAACAGAAGTTGAACAGATTAAATCACAACATGGAGCCTGTCAAGCTAATTTGAAGAGCAAGGTAAACCAATTAAATACTACAGAGATACAACTCAACAGAATCGAAGAAGGGATGCAGATATGTCAAAAGAATTTAGAGAACAGAACAAACCTGCTCAATGAAACATATGTTGAACTTGAGCAAATCAAAGAAGAGACGGAAACCTGCAGAAGAGATCTAGGGAACAAAACACAGCAACTGAATGCCACCGAGACACAAAAGCAGACGATAATCGAAGAACTGGACACGGTGACCCAGGAACTCAACCGTACTACTACAGCTCTGAACCAGACTCAAGTAGAGTTCCAACACGTCAAAGGTCTACTGGGAGAGTCTGCCAATGCTACCATGGATTGTCTCCTAAATATGACCATAACTAACCACTGGGATCTGCTACAGTCGGAGGAGTTTTTTGAAGCAGTGATCACCGGCAACAAACTTGAAGTTCTACGCAAGAGCATGCAAACCTTGGTAATTTTGTTAATGTGATAAAATAATCATTTAAAGTTTAGTTCTACCAATGTTTAATTGTCCATTATTTCATTAATTTCTTCAATATGGGTCCTTAAATAATAGGTATAATTGAACTTTTATCATGTCTGTATTATATAATCATCGTGAAAAATATTTCAGAATTCACTGAAGGGATCAAAATAACGGATGGAATGATAAGGTTCACAAACAGTTCAACGACGGCGAAGATCAGTGTTCTAAACTAACACAACTCAGGTACATTCGCAGTAACAACTTGTTTGTAAATTATTGAAGAATTCGTATGATCTTAGAATTTTGTTACTGTAATTTTCGTTAACATATAAAATTTCATTTAAATTAGTTAGAAGGATGATATATAATCATTTCAGGGTGCGAAAAGAGGGCCGAAGTAGTTAGATACGGGTAACACAGACGAAGAGAGCAATTTAGCTCTAAGACGACGTTTGAGAAGCTGACGAAGCTGAGATTTTTCAGACACGAACTTTTCAATCAAATTAAATGAAACTTAAATTCCATAACTCCATTAGCCAAAGAGATTTTTGATTTAACGGTTTCGGAAGTATTATCTTATTATGATTATAATATATTTGTTTTTTAATTTACCTGCACTGAAGAGTGATGATATATAAAATATTTACAAAGTTTGGTATCAGTTTACGCTGTACAGGAAAAAATGTCTCGGGTCTTATTTTGTTCAGTTAATATTCTGAATATTTTGTTAACTTTTTTAGTTCGAATTTTTCGATTCACGGTTGTTACATTAACGAGAGTGCTTTGAATTTGTATCATTCTTAGACACTTTTGGATTGTTTGAATAATTCTTCAAGTAAACGGACTTACACTCGTAATTACGTCGACCAATATAATATGAATTGTGAAATATGAAATAATATGAATTGTGAAATTGATCAATTACCTATAACTTTGTTTGAAATATCCTTTCTTATCTTACTTATCTTACTTTGTCCAATAATAAAACTATCATGATAAAACATTTATTCATCTGAAATAGCTAGGCAATATCTGAATATCTGCTACAGTACATCAAATTATCTTATTTCTAAACGTATAACAACTAAAACATTACACCTACCAAGTAACCAATTATAACCACGTCGTTATTTCTATTAAAAACTAGATTAACTTATGTAAGGAATACTGATAAGTATTGTCATACGTTTTATGACCCGCCGCGCACGAGTGCGCGGCTCCCCCTGTATCGTCACTATAGTGAAACGACCGTGGGGGTCACGACGTGATACAAGATAAGTACTGACCAGTTCTAGAGTTGATATCGAATACAGGTGGTAAGTTTCCTCCAGATATTGTGTAATCTAGTTCTCCATTCACTCCAGAATCCTCATCTTCACATTCAAGCCTGAAAGGATTAGATTTGTAATACCTATCAAATATAAAGGATTGAAATAATTAAATAAATAAATTAAATAATTAAATAAATTAAGCACTGCATGCAGCGGTAAAGAAGTTCATCACAATGGGTTAGCACAGATTAAGTAACGATGGGGAGGCGCTGTGAGCTTGTTTTGACACAGGAATTGGTTGAGGCTACCAGCTGATCAGTTAAAATCAGTCACGGGTTAAATCATGCACCACCAGCCACCTCCCCACGTTTATCGTTGAAGGACTAGTAGACATGGGCGCCACCGTAAAACTCATAGGCGGCGTGGGTTATTTCACAGCGACGGCGGCGTATGACCGGCGGCGCCCATGTCTGAGGGCTTGTAGTTACCTGAAGAAAACAGTTCCAGTTTCCACTAATTCTGACAGGTCTACACTGTACGCTAGCTGTGTGAATACTGGAGAGTTGTCGTTCTCATCTTCTACCTGGCAGATTTATTAACTGATTAGTAATTAACTGGTTAGTTAATCTGTAGGCTAATTAATTGAATGGTAGCGGTAAAATCAATCGATGATTTTTAATAATGAGTGATATTTTGGTAACTTCTCATAAAATATTGGTTGATTGCTCATTTTCAGTTAAAGGGAGCCATGAACTCACCTTGATAATATAAGTGCACTCTGAAGCGAGCTGTACGTTCCTGCCACTGTCACTGACTTCAACTACCAGGGTCACTTCAGGGGTCTCTTCCCTGTCAACTGGGGCTAGGACCGTTATCTCTCCAGTTGTGGAGTTTATTGTGAATATTTCCTGATGTGATAGCAGCCTGGGGAGATGGGTGTTTAGTTAATTACTTCAAATTGATATGTTAATGAGCTTCTAATTTATAGATTGGTATGTTACGGAGTTTTCCCTCAAAATCTCGAATAACGAGTTAGACTCGAGTTATTCGAGTCTACTACACTGGAAAATAAAAAAGCAAACGAATATTTAAAGTACCTGAAAGACAGCTGAGCGTTTTCCTCCGTATCATAATCAGTAGCATTAACTGTAAGAACGGAGGTACCTTCTACTGAGTTCTCTGGAACTGAACCGGAAACGGGAGGTAGACAGATCGGGGCGTTGTCGTTTATATCTTGTACTGTTATTATGACCTGTGAATAAGTGGGTAAAAAGGCGAGCTAACATTCACAATCGTCTTTGTGACGTGTAAATTGTGGTTGTAGATATTTAATGAATCCATCAATCCCGTCAGACAAATGCAATTAATACAATAAATCAGCACAAAAGTATTCCCAGTATAAAGTATCCTTACGTAATAACTTGCTAATTGAGCAATTAACAAATTAGCTGAGATTTACCTGAACGAAAGCGGCTAATCCTCCCTTATCAGTAGCAGATACTTGTATATCGTAACTATCAGTTTCTTCACGGTTCAAGGACGAACTGAGATTGGGGTTAGTTAGGTTTTCGAACAGAAAACAAGTTAATTTAATGATACAGCGACTGATTTGGACTAATTTCGACTACGGCAAATCGGCGATGATTGTTTCTCCTCTTTATTATTCAACCTCAAATCATTCAAATCAACGTTAGTATATCAAATTTGCTGGTATTCAAGGACTTGGTAATGATTTTTCGTAGTCAAAATTAGCCGTCACATCACCCCGGCAACAAATAAATTGAAATCAAAACCTTCAAGATAAGAGCCCCATTAATTCAAAAAACTGATAGAATAGGTTTTTTAACACAAGAAAATATTTTATTCAGAACCTGACGGAAAACCAGCCCTCTATTGGGTCGATACTGAAGGGGACATCATCAGTAATATCCGGGTATATTATCTTGTATCTGATTGCTTGGTCCGAGCCTGTATCTCCATCGGTTGCAGCTGTGGGGCAAGATGTTTGATATGTGGTTGATATGGGAAATACCTTTATACCTTGTAAAGTGTAGACCTAGAAAAATGATGTAACGAGAATTATTAATTAATTACTAATTATTAAGTAGAATCACTAACCTAGCTACTCAATTATGATAGTGTAAAATTAACAAAATTGTGACCTGTTTTGTCAAGGACGTACATAATTTATTCAGATCAGAGCGAGCATTCATTTCATTTTAATGACTGCATGCGTCATCAACAAACTAATCGACCTTATCCGATGTATTGTTACATTGACTAATTGGTAAAATTGGCAATTTAATAAATGAAAAGAACGAGAAAAAATTAAATGATTAATGTTTTAATTTCTATAATCAAGCGAGCAACACGTCATACAATAGCCAATGCTAAAATTACAGAAGCAATAGGCATTATAGATCTTTCGAACTGGGTCCGCAAGGATGCCTAGAATTATTTAAAAGTTCTGTTATCAATGAAACTGTTCAATGAAATTTTTTAAATGCAAAAATCAATCTTAGAGAAACGTAGTTTAAAAAAACTATCTTTGAACATGAACGGAATTGATATAGCAATGGTAGTATCTGATGGCTTGATGTAAATAAATCTGTCAATATAAGACACTAACTAAATGAGTAATTTGATAACCAATTATTTAAATAATAACTAACTGATTTGAACGAGATCTGTTCCCGGCTTGATATCTTCTCTGATAGTAATAGGATACTCGGTATTACCAAACTGGGGCGTGTGATCGTTAACATCTTCCAGTTTTATCACCAACTCTGCTTCGTCAAAAAACTTGCCTGGAAAATAAAAACAGATTACCGTGTAGGCTCACCTTGAGAGGAAAATAGAAATCAGAGCTAAGAGAACAAAATAACGGACAGCTCGATTTAAGTTACGACAGATTCTTTTAGACTTCAGTTAAATATCGTATTACTCCAGTAGCAGGGGGGTGTTGAGTGTGCACTTCGATGTATAGAGTTTTTTGCTATTGAATCGGGTTAAATAGGTCATTGGTAACTCAAATCACCGAGGGGGGAATTTTGTGTCGCTAGCCCCAACCCTGTGGAGCCACGCCCATATTTCATATCAGGTGCGTATATGGGAAATATGTATCTCAGCTTCTGAAGGTCTTAGAGACTCAAATTTGAGTTTAAAATGACCGCAATGCACATGTTTATATTAGTACTATGAAGGTCATGAAAGCCCAAAATGCTTATTTTTGGAAAAAATTCAGAAAAACCGATATTCACTTGAGCGTGAGTAAAAAAATCTACTCTAGAAATTTAGTGAAAATCGAGTAAGCAGTTCAGTGTCTACAAGATTTCTAAACACAGGGTCCTCTGTTAGGTCATTCTGAATTAGAATTGATAAAGTAAGCAAATTCTATAAGTAGTTTCAACCCTGTGGAGCCACGCCCATATTTCATATCAGGTGCGTATATGGGAAATATGTATCTCAGCTTCTGAAGGTCTTAGAGACTCAAACTTGAGTTTAAAATGACCGCAATGACCATGTTTATGTTAGTACTATGAAGGTCATGAAAGCCCAAAATGCTTATTTTTGGAAAAAATTCAGAAAAACTGATTTTCACAAGCAAAAAATCTACTCTAGAAGTTAAGTGAAATCGAGTGTAAAGTTCAGTGTCTACAACGTTTCTAAACATAGGATCCTTTGTAAGATCATTCTGAATCAGAATTGATTAGGTATGCAAATTCTATTAGTAGTTTTAACCCTAGGGTGCAAAACTCCTAAATTACCCCCAGGCGCAAATATATGACTTTTCTATCTCGGCTTCTGAACGTTGTAGGGGCCTCTCTTTGAGCTCAAACTAACTACAATGGCCACATTTATATACCGACTATAAAGCACAAAGCAACTTAGGGTCTATACAGCTTAGTTTTTAGAAATTCATTAAAAACTTTTTTAACCTTCATGCATCATCCCTAGTCTCTACCCAGCTACCACCAGTGCGTTATGATTTTAGATCTTTCTAGCAACCTCTGATATGAATGCTACCTCTTCCTCTATCCAGCTACTATACCACCAATTCCAGCTGTTTTCACCTACTTCGGCTACTATCTCTTTAGCTACCACCAAGGTTCCTCCAACTTCTGCTATTTCTAGCAATCTTAGCTTAGGTTAGTGGACTACTTCTTGCCCTATCTAGCAACCATCAGAAAAATGTCCTCTTCCTTAATGAGCTGGAAATTGTTGGATGCAGCGGAGGTAGCACTCATATCAGAGGTTATAAGATCTAAAATTATAACGTATGGTGGTAGCTGGGTAGAGTTGACCTGGAGTTAGCAGAAGGCAGCTAGAAGTAGATTCTGCTACATGAGGTTGGATTCAAGTTGATTAGCCATAAAAGCCGAGCAGTACTGGAGAGAGCCCCAGAGAGGGAGCTGAAGGCAGCCTTCTGAAACTGAGTATTTTCGCAGTTATACCAAAATTAAAGTTAGGTGGTATGTGCTGCTCCATAAATGTTATCCTAATGTGTTTATGTTGAACGTTTTACTGTGCTGCAAATATCTTTTTAGCCCGAGATATCATTATTAAGTACATGTTTGATCATATTACTATTTTATGATGCATGAAGGTTAAAACAGTCTTTAATGAATTTCTATAAACTAAGCTATATAGACCCTATGTTGCTTTATAGTCGGTATATAAATGTGGCCATTGTAGTTAGTTTGAGCTCAAAGAGAGGCCCCTACAACGTTCAGAAACCGAGATAGAAAAGTCATATATTTGCGCCTGGGGGTAATTTAGGAGTTTTGCACCCTAGGGTTAAAACTACTAATAGAATTTGCATACCTTATCAATTCTGATTCAGAATGATCTTACAAAGGATCCTATGTTTAGAAACGTTGTAGACACTGAACTTCACACTCGATTTCACTTAACTTCTAGAGTAGATTTTTTGCTTGTGAAAATCAGTTTTTCTGAATTTTTTCCAAAAATAAGCATTTTGGGCTTTCATGACCTTCATAGTACTAATATAAACATGTGTATTACGGTCATTTTAAACTCAAATTTGAGTCTCTAAGACCTTCAGAAGCTGAGATGCATATTTCCCATATACGCACCTGATATGAAATATGGGCGTGGCTCCACAGGGTTGAAACTACTTATAGAATTTGCTTACTTTATCAATTCTAATTCAGAATGACCTAACAGAGGACCCTGTGTTTAGAAATCTTGTAGACACTGAACTGCTTACTCGATTTTCACTAAATTTCTAGAGTAGATTTTTTTACTCACGCTCAAGTGAAAATCGGTTTTTCTGAATTTTTTCCAAAAATAAGCATTTTGGGCTTTCATGACCTTCATAGTACTAATATAAACATGTGTATTACGGTCATTTTAAACTCAAGTTTGAGTCTCTAAGACCTTCAGAAGCTGAGATACATATTTCCCATATACGCACCTGATATGAAATATGGGCGTGGCTCCACAGGGTTGGGGCTAGCGACACAAAATTCCCCCCTCGGTGATTTGAGTTACCAATGACCTATTTAACCCGATTCAATAGCAAAAAACTCTATACATCGAAGTGCACACTCAACACCTCCCTGCTACTGGAGTATATAGGCTACTTTTATGTATTGGAAAATACAGAAACTGTGTTTTATCAAATCGAGTTAAAACACAACTTGGATATTTTTTGAAAACCCACCATCAGTAGCTTGTACTCTGATACGGTATTCTTGTTGAGTTTCGTAATCAAGTTCAGTGTTAACACGGACTATTCCGGTGCCAGGGTCCAAAGTAAACTCTGTTGTGTCACCTGAAATAGACAGATTTCAAACACAAGGATACAATTTCTAACACAATTTTGGAGGAGGCTTTGGGAGATTTGATAAGGTTTGACTAACCACTCCATTCGTCATAACTTCAATGATATAATATTTTCTTTGCAGGTGGGTGAGATTTAATTCAGAAGTACTACAGAATACATGTTTGTTGAAACACAAGGAAATATAATTCTTACCGCTGATAAAAGCGTAAGAGACAGCAGCGTTTTGATCCTCGTCTTGATCGAGACTAGTTAGAGTAGTGACCAGGTCCCCAACTCTAGCATCCTCACCCACATACACCTCCATAACCGGACTACGGAACACTGGCTTACAGTCGTTTACATCCAACACGCTCACCTGTAACGGGGCTCTGTTGAAACACAAGGAAAGTTTTGCACGTAGAAGATAATCATAAAAGTTAACTGTGCGAAACGAAAACTTCTTTAAGTATAACAAACGTGAGAACGTACGAGAGATAAAGGATTTGTCCAGAGGAAAGAATAAATTGAGGTCCTACCTCGACTCTAGTCCCTGAGTATTGGGGGACTGCTCCCTTGTCCGTCGCTACCACGAAAAACAAATAAGAGCTCTTTTTCTCCCGATCTAGCGGACTGCCGGAATAAATGTGTCCTGAAACACAAGGATATATTTTAAGTCTTCAAATCAATGAATCTGAATGTTGGTTGCTGATGTAATAAAATTTACCATTTTCTGATCAACCCATCTCTCTTACCTAACACACTATCGATCCGGAAGCCGTCTCTATCACCACTACCAAAGCTGTAGGTTATTTCCCCGTTTACTCCGGAATCTTGGTCCGTAGCAGTCACAGTCGTTATGTAGCTTCCGGACGGGACGTTTTCTAGCACCTGAATGTTAGGTACGTTCAGTAACAAAAAATCATTTCATTGTCTCTTATTTTAAATTAAATTTTGATTAATCATTAAATTATATATGTATATAATTGTAAAGATTAATCATTTACCGAAGCTTCGTATTTGGTCTGACTGAAAACCGGCACATTGTCGTTAACGTCGTCCAGGGCTACCATAACCTGAACATCATCATTATTGTTAAGCGTGCAAATTGGATATGCGTAAAAATGTCCATATTAAATTATCTGTTGTGTAATGGGTATTGTACAGACTATTTGGAAAGTTTTCAGGTATAGTACGAGTCTATGATTCTCTTCGTCGCTGTGTCTTAGGAGTTTCTCATATGACGAATCATAAACCCCCGACTCCCCATAAACCCCCGACTCCCCACTGCAACAAAGCAAATACCTCTGCGTAGTCCTCGTAAGATGGAAGTTGGGTTGTCCGTACTTTAATTAGGAGGTGGTAAACTGGCGTGTCACCGTCGTAGTCCAACATACAGTATCTATTGGGATCACCTGATCCTGCGATTTATTGGCGTTTAAAATCTGTAGAGTTTTTATTTTAATTTGGCACCTGGGTTCGAACAGAACTTTCTTTGTAAAGCGATTTCAGCAGCGAACTTTTGGTTACAACAAACTGCACTAAAATACTACCTGTGGAGTGTGGACCAGATAACTGAATTTTGGAACTTTATAGTTGATCTTGAGGAATGAGATAAATTGGATTGAAACATCAAAAGAATATTGATCTCAATCGTGTACAAACAAAAAATTTCCTGTGTTTCACCTACCAGAGGTTGGATCAATATCGAAACATCTGGGACTGTTCTGGGCGGGAGTAGAACCCTGGATGATAGAGTATTGAAGAGGAGAGTAGGGGAGTGCTTTTACTTTGATTACTTGTCTGCCGGATCGCCTGAAATTAGGGGATTCTTTAATCATCTAATTAATTAATTAATAGCGCGAGTGAGAAAGTTAATGGTAGGTCAAAAGAAAAGGAAACGTGAAGGAAAAAAAACTATTCCAATCACCCACTTACCCCAGTTCAGCGATCCTAGCACTGTAACTCCTCTGAACAAATCTAGGGGGAGCTGCCCCCGGTATAGTGGTGTTTTGAACAAACACCGTCACTGTGACGTTTGATGCTAGAGGCTGGGTTCCTCTGTCATGCGCTTCTATTACGAAGGAGTAAGCCGCCTGAACAAAGTGAGTTTAGCTTTGTTGAAAGGGAAAACGATCAACATGGATTGAAAGCTAGGTTTGCCACGAGGGACGCTAAAATTGTACACAAACTAAAGCAGAAAAAAACCTTTTCGTGAAGACTGTTGGTGATGGCGATCTCCCCCGAATCATCATCCACATTGAAATTGTTGCTATCACCACCCTCAACAACACTGTAAGATATTTGTCCGAATATCCCCGAGTCTGCATCTACAGCGAGTACTGTTCCTATATCCGAACCTGGTAGGAGATTGTCTTGTTATTCAACAGTCAGATTCTTGGAGACCAGGTTTTATTTTGAACTGTGATTAAAATAAAGATAAAGATTTTGATGCTGTTCTTGTCCCTATTTCTATAATTTACTTCTTCCAACAAACAGAAAAACAAACAAACCAACCTATAGGGGTCCTGTCCAGAACGCTAATTAAATATTCGTCTCGTACAAAAGTTGGGTATTCGTCATTCGCATCCTCAACATTCAGTATTACCTATTAAATGTTTTAGCTCAGCTTTTAGTTTGTTCATTGTTTTAATTTAGCTGAAATTACTGGAGCATAGAGTAAAATATTTGTGAGTTTGGGAGGGTCTGACGTTGTTGACCAACAAATTCCTCCTCCCACATTTCTGCTGTTATGCAGATACTAAACTGGTGTCACCAGCAACATAAGCCTCACAAACCCCCAGTTTCCTCCTTGAGCAACTAACCTCAGTAACAGCTCGCTCGTAACTATCACTCTCAGCTAATACTGAGATACGTATCACTCTGCTCTCCTCGTAGTTTAGTGTTGATACCAGGTTAATAGTGCCGGTTGAGGGGTTTATCTCAAACCTGCTGCTTCCTGAAAGTGAAAATAAGGGTTTTTGGTATCTTGATTTAATTCGTTTACATGGTCTGGTAGTTGGTGGAATCTGAACAAGATAAGAATCTAATCGATTAACCAATTAACTAATTATTTACCGAATGAGTTTCTGATAAGAGAATAAGTAACAGTTCTCGTGTAGTCCTCGCTGTAAGAAGCAGATACAACCATAATGTGAGCTCCACTGGGCATATCTTCAGGATAAGAATCCTCGTATCTGTAAAAACAACATATCATGTTTTTGTGAACTATATCATTGTTTTGATAATAAGGCATAACGTGTTGAAACCTCGTAGATACTCCTATTATAATAGCACAATTCAGCTTTTCGCGGCAATTCTATAGTAAGTTAGAGTCATTTGGTAATAAAGGCTAAAGTCATTGGGTTATGATTAAAAAACTTACGGATTCTGATCGAACTGAAGACGCTGCGAGCTCTGTCTCTTATTTCTGATCTCCGTTGGATAGCTAGATTTTACCGAACAAGGTCCATCACCTTTTAAATCGATAACCAAGCATGGACAATCTTCGTGCCGCTGAAAACAAAAAGGTCACGTGACGAAATTTTTCCGCGCAATGAAACTAAATGCGAGCCATGAAAACTGGACAATAAAATATTCACCGCGCGCTCCGTAAAAATGTGGCAATTTAAAAAATGTACGCCCTTTTCCGAATTTTCTCCGGATTTCACGATTACATCACATCGTGAATCATCACGTCATATGTATCAGATTTTAGACACCACGCAATAGCTACTTCACGGAGACAAAAACGTGAGCCGAATTGAACTAAAAAGATCAAAGGCCCCTCACAAGCTGTGAAGAGTTAGGGTCAAAGAAAATGTTAACTTCTTATTTCCTCGTTGTTTAAGACGTAACCCTTTTATTTTAACCCTAACCTTTATACAAGCGTTTGTTGCTAATTATCGTTCATTACCGAACGTCAGAAGGTAAGCCTTTACCCAGCATCCCAGAATATTTTAGGTAGGGCTGCCGCTAAAGTCTGTCTCGCATTTAAAATTCTTCGTACTTTCTTGTTAGGGATTCAAATGCCTTGACAACAGCGGCCTAATTCACGCGACGAAGCCTCAAAATCTCTTAAAGTTGAGAATATGCCACAGTAGCAACGTGCTTAGTAGCACTTTGAATTTCAAAACGTAAAAACCAACCCATACATGTACAACCTGAAAACTTACCTTCAGAAAATGCGGAGTATTCTTGTAGCCAATCACTTGCAGGCTTTTAGAATCTCTGAAAAAGTAATAAAATCAGATTCCAACACTTGAAAATATCTCACCAACAATTGTGGAAGTTTTAAATATGGGTTCAAAAAGTGAAATTAATTTGATGATCTAAGGAATTGGATAAGATCATATTAATATTATGTCAAAATCTAAGTTTTCATACTTTAATGTTGAACTTGTACGTCATGTGCATATGCCTTTTAAGAGTTGTATTTTGTTTGGTTTATTCTCAATGTTATCACCAAATTTGGTATATCAATCCATTGAGAGAATGTTTCGGTTAAAATCATCATCTTTCTAATTATCAAAGACACCATAAAAATATTTGATCTTCATAGTTCCTATCATAATCAGCCACTAATGATGTAAAATAATCGTAACTGCTAAATCGATGAATATCTGGTTTAAGGTTACATACTAATCCTAGGAGACACAACAGACTATTCATGAATAACCAGACGCAAAGTAAGGTCATTGAATACACTAAGATTAAAAGTTACATTATCTTAATTAATTATGTGCATATCTAAATGATCAATAGAACCGATAACAACTCTAGAGATAATCTCAAAAAGACATTACAAAAAAAAACATTACAAAAACACACAGAGATAAGTGACTCCTACCTTCTTAGGGTATCACTGACACTGATTTGTATACCATTTTCGATCCTCTGCACAGAAACGTCCTCCTGAAATTCATCTTCGTAAACAAATTAATTTCACGCGATTTAATCAAATAAACATTAGATATTTTAATCGAATATTAGGTCTGTGTGTTGAGTTTTCAATCACTAGCGAAGAGTTAAAAATAGTGGGAATTTAAAAATAGCGGCTAAGTTTCAAAAAGAAGTTGTAATTGGACACGATATTCGATAATAGGAATTGTGGACCGAAGGGCGGGTATTTGACATGATATCTTGGGAAAAAGTTTCGAAATCATGACCCAGTCCTGTGCTTCATCGTCATAGTTTGTTTTGTCAAACGATTGGGGCAAAATCAAGCGGCTGATGGGTTCTAGGGCAGGATTTAATGTTATTATTATTATAGAAGTTAATAATCTTAAATGTAATTTGTGCGAAGTGATAACCGCAGTATGATGAACTCTTAATTCAGATTAAAGTCTACTCGGAAAATTGAAAGATACATGTGACATATTCCTAATGCTTCAAGCTCTCTATTTTAACTAAAGAATTTTGATTTGGATTACAGAATCTATATTAAATGATTGGGCGTTCGGATCTAGACTTGAAAACAATGACCTAGGCTAGAAACACTCGTGTTTAACTGGTAAATTATAGTACTACAGTGATAGGACGTAGAAAATTGAAATTTAACTATAGGTAAACTATGTTTCTACGTGAAGTTCTGCGAGATTCGTTGAAAAATCTCGCCTATTGCGTTTGTATCGCGTGAATACAACTAAATTATTCACCGTGTTATGATCCACTATTATAATTTCATTACTGGGGAATAATGAAAATATTGTCTGAAACTTTCTGCTTTTGAAACTACAACCGCGGAGTGAAAGATCATTACCTAATATGGGTATCACGTGGTTACTTTACAAAGACCACAAGCCTGAAGCGTCGCTCATCAATAATAAACATTGAAATTTAATTGTAATTTGATTCAATCTATTTCTCGGTGCAGTAGCCGCTATTTTATCACATACCAGTTTATTAAGTAATGTCTATATTTGGGCAAGTTCACTGTTATTTCGATGGGTAAGGTGGTTAATGACGGACTGTAATTGTTACACTTCCTTATCATTCAGCATCTGTCATACAATGACAAATGTGAACAGCAAAATAACAAATTTCGGGGAAAGTCCTGTGAGATACCGTACTTGTAACGCTAAAAAACTTTGCGGAATCCGCTGCTTCACAACAAGTGTAATATTATAACAGAAATTAGATCAGACTTGATTTTGGCACGGAAAAGACTGTAACTCGGACTCCAAATTTATAAGATACGGGATATTACGTGATGTGAGCCTTGGGGTTTCCTTTTACCCTCAGATTCATTGTTCATTCATTCATGAACAGACAATGAACTCCAGCCCCGTAATCAAATGAAACCTGCTAACGATCTCCAAGTAACCGCGAAGATTTCATCCTGTCTAGATCCTGGCATTATAATCACAGTGTGGATAATTATATGCATATTACGATTCACACCGCATGTATCATTACATCAGGTTAGTCTAGTGACTAGTATGTTTACAATTACTGAGGGGTGTATAATTTTACATCTAGGTATATATTGTAATCTAATTAAAGATTGTACTAAATCCGAACATTACATGATCGTGATCGTTGAAGCTTACCGAGATATTAGCACTCTAAAGTTACACCTTAGGTTTTGAAGTAAGCCGTAAGATTTCAGACAAAACCCCAAATTCGTAACCACCAAATAGTGTGATATCTAACCACTGCTTAGACAAAAGCCTACATTCTGAGTCTGGTATCTAAACACTATCCCGCTGAGCTTTGCAGCACAGAAAGTTACACCAAAGAATGCTGTTCAGACAAGAATTGAATGTTGTTCAGACAATAGGGCCCGTATGTAAATCTTTGTTTGAAATATTTTGTAACCTTGATTACATCATGAATAATGCTACTTGTGAAATGATTGGAACCCCCTACCCTCAACGTTTACATCCTAAACATTTACACCATCATTGTCTGTATTTACAGTACTAAGTACACAAGGTTTATCATAACGTGAAGTATTATATGAGGTTAAACATTACGTAATCTCACTGTTGACAAGCCTAATCACATATTAATTTGAAGCTCCTAGTTCAAGCCAGGATTACCGGTGTTCCGGCCGAATCCACTCCTACAGTCGAGTATTTAATTCAGATTCGGTGTAAATATTGGTTTTTAGTGTAGTGTTTGATAATAGGCTCAGTGGAGATGTGAGCCAGTAGCTACATGGCTTTACATCTAAATAAGCCATAATGGGTTTAACGTGGCACGAATATAATATATATTATATACACCAGGGTTCAGTTAGGAGGTTAGGTATCAAGGATTTGTTTGTAGATGATAGATCAAGAACTCGGTGTCAGTTTTCACCATTTCAATCACCCCAGTCAGTACCCACATAACTAACTTGCTCTCTTGTAATAATAAAGTTGTAATAAGGAGATCAGATCACATGGGTGTTGTCATGTCACCCTGTTTGTACTTCGTACGGTGAATTAGAACGTAAACGGTGTCAGTTTTCATATTATTACAAGGGCCGGAAGAGAGGGGGAAGGTGTCTTGGGAATTGTTATTAAAGATTACCTGATTTGGAGCCAAATTTAAATTCCCCTCGTTCTATGAATTTTTCTAATAAAATATGCTTTCAAAAAGCTATTTTCAGAACAATGATTATCATCGATAATATGCATGCGATTCATCAATTTATACACACAGTGCCTTAAACACGTCATATTATACGACAAAATTCATCTGTGTTCGGCCACAGACATATAGCCCTGATTTTATATGGGTACATGAGCTGCTGCGGTTATGTATTTGGAAATAAAACCCGACAGTGTTATGATGTCCATTGGGATTATAATGACATTCATGACAATACAGTATTGTCTAAGAAAGTGAAATTCTGAGTTTATCGCAGTGTAGCTGTGCTCGTCAACAGATGTTAGCAAACGATATTCCTGGTGTATTATGTGCTGTAAGAACCATCTGCTGAGAGCAATGGTGACTGCCATTATGCATGCTTAACCCAGGTACCCCAGGTTAATACTCAGTCATAATGCTAACATATTTTGTTGTCATAAAATATCAGTAATAACGAACTTGTAATGCCACTTGGTAATCTTACTAGGGCCTTACTATCATCAGTAATTCCGAGGATTACTAATCCTGAGTCACTGCTCAATACTGGAGCTCCGAGCATCTAGTCTTAATGTAAGACTATAAAATATTTGCGATATGCAGGTTTGAAACGTTATATACAAGCTTGGTTTGGCAAATGGAGAACAATAGACTTGTTGTACACACACATTTAATCATCTTTATAACGTATGTGTTACAATATAATTATAATTACTCGTGTAGGTAAGCTGCTTGCTTTAACTGCAAAACGTTCTATAGCGACTTGTTCTTATGTACAGTGTACACAACTACAGAACTGTTGTTTACAGGTCACATTTTACATATTTCACGTGTTTTACATATTTCACGTGTTTTAACCGCCAGGAAAATACTATTTCAGACTCTTCAAGTGGGGAATTGCTTCCTGTTTCTAAACTACCAGACACAGAACGTAAACTTTACTTAACTATTACTGTAACTTTTCTTAACTGTTAAATGTTTTTTAAAGGAGAACTTGGTTATTTTAACTTGGTATTTCAACTTGAACTCTGTTTTAGTTATTAAAACCTTGAACACAAAACTCTAATGTATCATGTCAGTCTAATGTCTCTCATGTCATCTCTCATAAACTAAGCTTGAATTTCGGAAATTTTAGGGGTTTATTAGATCAAGACAGTTCCCCTCCATGAACACCATTTCGCAGCACTACATCACGAGTATCCCACGTGCACACATAGTGTCGCTACCTAGTAAGATGATACAGTAAAACTAACTGTAAGAGATTCAGGCTAGCTATTATTATAGCAGTGACGTAACGAAACAGCGCTACTGCAGCACAAAGCACCCGATACACATGTAATTAAAGGTAGTTTCAAGAACAGTGACGTCACCAGTAACCCTTTCTAGCGGAAACTTGTTGAAGGGTTTAACAAAACATGATCTCAGAGCGTGCGGTGAAGAAAGTGAGCCGCGCAGTAAACCGTGTTAATCTGCTACTAATTAAACTCTCGTGTTATAAATAAATAAATAAATTCTATTATTCATTTACAACATACAGGGTAGCCCAGAAGTAACTGCCCATACGCAACCCTTTAATAACTCACGTAATTCTTCTTAGAATTGCACAGAAATTTCAGAGATTTTAGATATGGGTCAAACTTAGATTTACTATGGTGTTATTGGTGCAGATCTGGTATGTTTAAAAGCTTCAATATGGTAAATAATGGACTGTAAAGTTCTGGAACATGCGGTAATATGCGGTAATGTGCGGTAATGTGTTACTTTCATACTTACTTAGTGAGTGATTTTAGTAAAAGGTTAATGTTGTCCGGAGGGCATTAATGTAATGTGTTTAATACGACGAGCAGGTCTCAAAGTCGAGCCGTATTCATTACTATTTTTACACTATCTTGTGTCTAATTATTAACTGTTGATATTTTGATTAGATGTCATTGTTATTAATGTTATGCATAATTATTAAGAGCCTTACTGTCTCTCAGAAAGTTCTGGAACATAAAAAGCCAGTCTAAACGTCGCAGCTAGAAGATTATGTGTGCACTAGGTTAGGAGAGATCATGTATACATTTCGTGTACATCTTTTGTACATGTGACCAACGTAAATCATGCATGATTGACATTTCATCGTACTCGAATGACATGTGTTATGTTTTAACATTTCTCGCAAGATCCACAGACCACATCTAAATATTCGAAACTCTGCTCGGCTGGTTTTTAACAAGGACCTTCTTGGAATGGGAACAAAATATTTGTTTAAAAAATTCCAAACATTTAATTATAACAAATCAAACCCCAATATACCAACATACCAGGAAATGTTAAATAAACAGATATTTAACTGTTATTCAACGTACCGTTAGGAGCGTTGTTCCGGAGTCTGTAACCACTTTAGTCACGTAGTGAACATTAGGATCAGGTGCTGTTCCTGTTGTTAACACTAGATCTTTATCCAGTGAGTCCAACCTGGAAATATCAGTATAGTAAAAACTATTCAATTCGTGCTAAATTACTGAAAATCAGCATTTAAATTATTCAAAGTTAATCATATTAAATAAATACTGTAACTACTATTACCGGCTCATACTGTCAAAGAAATACCGATGCGTAATTGGAAAGTGATGTGTGGTGAACTAAGAGCATGATAGTGACAAGCAATGACAATTATATAGGTTATTAAAGATCTGTGATTTTAGTACTGGCCCATTTGTTGACATTTAATCTAATAATACTCCTTAGTCCTTAGTTTCAATTTGCTGACTTGGGTTTCTTCCAACAAATGCAAACAGTTTAAATAAATATAAACAACATAGTTTAATATGTAAGTCCGCTTGTTAAAAACAACCAGCGGTTATACATCTTCCATCGTCGATTAGACAAAGGCCACTCAAGTACCTCTACACAATTTTAATAATTTATTAAATCTAATACGGCCATTCACGTCTAAACAGGCCTTACAGCGAATGTAAAGAAATGTTAGATTACTTTTGTGTGATCGATCTTATCAAATCCACAAACACATTAAGTCACGTAACCAAGGTGTGATTTGCACATAACCAAGGTGTGATTTGCACATGAATAATTAATATTTGGGAGGTTACCAAGCCACATTTATAATCATAAGTTGAGCACTGAGTACTGAGAAGTATATAACTATAGTTCTTCACACTGCAATTCAATACAGCGTCACGTGTTATTGTACTAGCGTACTAAAGCTTATTAGTACTAAAGCGTATTAGCGTACTAAAGCTTATTAGCGTACTAAAGCGTATTAGCGTACTAAAGCTTATTAGCGTACTTGAGCGTATTGGCGTACTTGAGCGTACTTGAGTAGGATCGAAGGTGCACGATAATGACATATCATTATTTTTTGTTGGTGTTAGTGGTGTAGTTAAAATGCACAAATTACGCTCAATTATGTTCAATTAGTACTATCTATGATCAAATAATGCTCAATTATGAGTTCTTAAATTTTGTGATTTTTGTAATATCTGTTTCTAATCATGTGACAGTGATTAACCAATCAGCTTTCAGCATCGACCTATCAAATGTCATTAATATCAAAACACACGTGCACCACCTCCCCCACATAACCCACATCAACTGTTATTCATTACTTCTTAACTTCATTGTTTACGTGTAACGACAATGCCAGCTCTCGGATATTCATTATTCATAAAAGAACATAAAAACATTGCATGATCTTGAAGATACAGCTATTTGCAACCCTAGTAAGTCTTGTAACTCTCGTAAAGTAATTGTAAGTCTTGTTATTCGTAAATATGATGAAAGGAAAACTCTCAACCTTTCAATGAAGACTTAAATCTTTTTGACGTTTCAACCCACAAATTTACACTCCAACGCGGTGTTGAAATATATATAATAGAATGAGTTGAGATTGGTAAAGTTTATGTTCATCCTGAAAATTAGAGCTGATTACTCCTAGCTTCTACTGGAGTTGACTGAGTGCTGTGTGTACTAAGCACGAGTGTTCAGCAACCTATTCGAAACTATACACCTAGATCACTGTGAGAAAACACTCCTGATTGGTTTGTTTTAAGCCACGTGATCTACATGAAGGTCACGTGATCACTATGAGGTGATCAGATTGGCTGGTAGCCGGTTTACGGTACTGCAGTTTAACCCCCCTGGGACACGACAAGCAGAGCTACTGATCTGACCCCCAGTGGACTCTGCATTCTCTGCTCTTATTGGTTCGTTTTAGTCACGTGGTACAAATAATGTACGCTGATTGGTTGGTTTGGGTGACGTGGTGGTGGTTCCGTATGCTGATTGGTTATGCCCCACTTGGAGCTAAACGTTTTCTACACAGGTTCATCAATTATTACCAACTTAAACTTAAATCCATAAAGCAGACAGTAATTAGTAATCAGATAAATACATATCAATTAATGATTTATAACACATAATCACAATTTAATGATTTTGACGTGAATGAAAGACCCGTCTAATGCCAATGATGAGAAAGTGGGTTAATTTCGTTCCAAAATGGAATATTAGAAACCTTAATGCCATGTACCATTAGTCTAGTTTATCACTTCAGCTTCTAGGCTTAACCTTACGCTACCTGCTGCACAACACGTAATATTAGACTAAGAATTCGTTAAAATACGCGGGGTTGACGCCAACACTACACAATATGTCAAACTAGCCAATCAGAGTTAAAACATGTTCAAGTTGGGGGAACTGAAGCAAGTTGGGGGAACTGAAGCAAGTTCCAGTTTTCTTCCGCACGTGGGGAGGCCGCGTGTGGAGGCGTTATGTGGGTCAAGATAAATCACAATTCTTCCGGGTTTTTAAGTTAACATCACGTTTATTTAGAATTATGAATATAATGGCTGTTCGTCATTTTATTTTAGTCATGTTCACTAAAATTGTAAATTTTATTCATTTCTATTTCTCCTGTCAAATATTTGGCACAGCCGTGTCAAGGAGCTAAAGTTAACTGTATTCCAAGTTTGTTACATTCAGGTTACGAATCTTTAACCTGTAGTCCGAGACGAAAGGGAAACTCGTTAGCTTTTTGTGTTAAAAGCGATTTCTCGACGGTTATCACCTCTCTAGATGATGCTTAAAACATTTTGACTCTATTGCATTTTTGTACTAAATGCAATACGGGCGTTTTCGGCCACACCCTTTTTCAGGGTTTCGCGGTCACTCGAATTTTTGTATTTCAGCCCAGAAACGTCGTAGAGACTATTCCCATCCCTCCCATACACCAAAATGTGCCTAATAGCCATATTTATGTACAACTTACAAGGAATACAAGGAATACAAATTTCAAATCTTAAGTTATAACAGCAACTGTCAAGACAAATATAATAATATTATAACTCGCCCCTCTCCATAATGATAATACTAATATTCACAAATATAAATAGAATTTGACTATATTAAATCTTTTATTTGATAAACTTTGTTATTATATCGCCAGTTGCATAGGGTACCCTTGCTCGATGAGTGTAGCTTTGTAGGCAACGGTGCTCGAAGAGTAATGTTGAAAAATGTTGTAGATTTACGTTTATGGCGCGGAACGTTGGTTACGTGTTACGTCAAGAATCGACGTTTATTGACTCCAAGAACTTTTTACGGTTGTTGAAACAGTTGGTGATATACCTGGCGACAATAATTCTCGAAAGATGTATCTGGCACTCGTAACTCAGTAGGCCACTTTATAATTATTATTGACTTCGCTGCTTCGACCAATATTTGTCTCTAATCCCTGGATTGAGATCTGTTGGCCGCAATTGAATTTAACTCATAATTTACCATAATAGTAATACCGCAAAAAGAATATGGAATCATTCTGAAGTGATGAACCTGTGTAGAAAACGTTTAGCGCCAAGTGGGGCATAACCAATCAGCATACGGAACCACGTCACCCAAACCAACCAATCAGCCTACATTATTTGTACCACGTGACTAAAACGAACCAATAAGAGCAGAGAATGCAGAGTCCACTGGGGGTCAGATCAGTATCTCCCAGATTGAGATCTGTTGGCTGCAGTTAAACTTAAATTTAGCTAATTTCCTGTAAAACCGCAGTGGTTTGGTTCCCACTTCAGAATGACCCCATATTCTTTTTGCGGTATTACTACATTAGTCAGTGGCCGAATTATTTTAGGTCCGGTATTCTTAGTACATGTCATAGTTTCATGGAATGAATAAATTAAAAGGTGAATTTTTGTCATTATATTTTGGCTAAATTGGTGCCAATGAAAATTTGTTGGAGTTTTCATAAGTCATGCAGTAATGAAGAGTATGATTTGAGCACAACAAATGAAGAGTATGATTTGAGCACAACAAATGAAGAGTATGATTTGAGCACAACAAATGAAGAGTATGATTTGAGCACAACAAATGAAGAGTATGATTTGAGCACAACAAATGAAGAGTATGATTTGAGCACAACAAATGAAGAGTATGATTTGAGCACAACAAATGAAGAGTATGATTTGAGCACAACAAATGAAGAGTATGATTTGAGCACAACAAATGAAGAGTATGATTTGAGCACAACAAATGAAGAGTATGATTTGAGCACAACAAATGAAGAGTATGATTTGAGCACAACAAATGAAGAGTATGATTTGAGCACAACAAATGAAGAGTATGTTTTGAGCACAACAAATGAAGAGTATGATTTGAGCACAACAAATGAAGAGTATGATTTGAGCACAACAAATGAAGAGTATGATTTGAGCACAACAAATGAAGAGTATGATTTGAGCACAACAAATGAAGAGTATGATTTGAGCACAACAAATGAAGAGTATGATTTGAGCACAACAAATGAAGAGTATGATTTGAGCACAACAAATGAAGAGTATGATTTGAGCACAACAAATAGTGTGTAATCAGTGTAGCTTGTGTTGCAAATATCGAGCTCTCTTATCTTTTGTAAATTTGCAATAAGTTCAGTTTGCTGCTACCGTGTAGTTTACCTTTGCGTGTGTACTTGTACATTACTATACAAGTACACTATGGGGGATGACCCAACTTTGACCCGATCCCAGGAGTTGATTAAGGAGTTCAACTATGATCAACAGGAAGATGTGGAAGGCTGTGTTGCTCGCTGGTCCGATAAGTTAGAAAAAGACCTGCATATGGACTACCGTGAAATTGACTACGAAAGTCGTGAAAAGATCAAGACTAAGGATAAACAGACTCTGTCTGGCTGGATTGTGGATGCAGTGGACCTTGTTCGTCGGCAGAATAGTCAGATGTATCTCTTGAAGGAGATCATCGAGTGCTTCAAGACGGAAGCACTAGCAGACAAAGAAAAGGTGATCAGACTGCAGGGCCAGCTGCTGATGCAGAAGGACGAACAACTACAGTTGCTTAAGACGTCTGTTGAGGAGACAGTCCAAACAACGGTGGAGTCAGGGATTCAGAACTATAGTGCAGCTGTTCAACAGAACAGTGCAAGTGGTACGGTCTGCAACAGTAAAATCCTGAAGAAGGTGATGAAGAGTGTGGCTGCAGAGGAGGACAGGAGCAAGAACCTGATCGTGTTTGGGCTGAAAGAAGAGGAGGAAGAACAGCTTCCAGCGCTAGTTACCGCAGTTTTGGAGGAGATCGGGGAGAAACCTCACTTCGAAGCGACTAGAGTCGGTTGGAAGAGGCCAGGTAGTACGGCTATCCGACCAGTCAAGATCACCGTCCCAAGCTCAACAGCGGTTCATCAGATTCTGATGAAAACAGGGAGACTGAGGGAGAAGCACAAAGATGTATGGATATGTCCAGACAGATCCAGCGAAGAACGAGCAACAAGGAAGCATCTGGTCACTGACCTGAAGAAGAAGAGGGCGGAACAGACTCATCTCGACCACTACATCCGGTACGGGAAGGTATGTAGCCGTGATAAGAAGTCATCATGAGTTACACTCTCGGACACTGATCAGTATATATGAAGGAGTGATGATTATTTTAAGAATTTTCAGACGTTATCTGTATTTAAGAGACAACTATATATTTTGAATATTTTATTATTTGATTGTTTCACACTTTTCATATTTCATAATTTTATTACTAGGTGGAGGTGATGTTATTGAGACTTTGGGCGGCCATAAAACTCCTGTTTTGAAAGTTGTCCTCTGTACTTGTTTCACTGACCCACGCTTTATAGCATTTATACATTTCGGCCCATTTTATATGTTTGTTCGACTTGCTGTACATTTGTATATTTGCTATTTTGTAAAAGTTTCAAAAAAAAAAAAAAAAAAAAAAAAAATGAAGAGTATGATTTGAGCACAACAAATGAAGAGTATGATTTGAGCACAACAAATGAAGAGTATGATTTGAGCACAGCACAGTTAGGACATCACAAAACGTTTCAACATTCTCTTCTTAAGTTCTTAGTTGTCAGGAAGTCTTATCGACGCGACTCAAGGTAAAATATGTCTACTGTCTAGTTCCCCGTTTTAACGAGAATATTTCTCAATTCTCACTGTGTGAAACAGGCCCCCCAATAGTAGCTTTCACATTTTCAGGATAAAAAAGAAACGTTTTTAAAGTTTATGTCGCGGTGGTTGGGATGGTAACGGAATATTGTTTTAACATTTCGATCTTGTTGAAGTTTTGCAAACCTGTGCACTGTATTACATTACATTTATGTATTGTATAATATATATATATACTCTGCAGTTCTGATGTCTAGACTTACTGAAATATCTACATTCGTCTGTCTCAGGCTCACATTTTGTTATTTGAAGTGAATAAAAAAGGGACATTTTGAACATGAAGCTTCTAGATTAGGTTTAAACTTTAAAGTAAGAGTACACATTCGGGTGTACTGTAGAGGCACAGAAAGCAACCCAAGATACCACATCCGCAGTTGGGGGCCAGGGTGCCAACCGGAAGCAAACCAACCAATCACAACACAGCGTTTTGACCACGTGACACCAGCCGTCCAATCAGAGCGCTCTATTCCTGTCTGAGCATGTTGGGCTGGAAGAAGACGCCTAGACCAGACAGACAAAAGTTCCGCCACCAGAATACAGTCGGGATTATACACAAGACAGCAGCTGACTGGTCGGTTTGTGTCACGTGACAGGATTGCAGCTCTGTGATTGAACAGTTGTGATGTGTCGTTATCTGACTGGTGGACGGTCACTTCCTTGATTGCGCGGAAGAGTACGCAGCTGTAGTTAGAGCTCTCTGTGAAGCAGCAGATACACCAGCGTTATTACAATGGTACTATATACACAGCTCAGTGTCATTGTGCAGCATAATTAATGTAAATCTTTACTTATAATTACAAACAACATCACCATAACACAGCATGCTTTGTTATACAGAATGATTTTAAAGTAAGGTTAACATTTGCTTCCACCCCTCCTCTACCACAACACCCCTCCCCCACCCTTAGTAGCATGTACCTTTAGTAGTCCTTTCAATTACCCAACTGTAAGCATGTGTATAAGCTGTGCATGTAACGTTCACGAGGATGCACTTCCGATCCACCTCTTCCAAATCACGGAAAAAGCTCTTGTCACGTGTTAAAACGGAGCAATCTCATTGGCTGGTATCTGTCACGTGTTTGAGAAGGTGGGCTCTGATAGGTTGATCTGTGTCAAGAGGCCGGGATATGAACCAATTAGAATTGGTGTGCCAGGTAGCGCTAATGTGAAAAGTGTTGTACGGTGTAGAACGCTACGTAATGGATATCAGCACCTTTTTAACTCAACTAATTGGTGGATACTGGATACTATAGGGTTGGAAGTTTATGTTAAGCAAACTTGAGGGGTTCTGACTGGACAAACGGTAAATGGGGGGGGGGGGGGGGGGTATCACTATTTTCGCCACAAAATTTTCAGAACTAAAGGACCCCCCATATCAGGGTTAATGCCAGTACTCCATTTAACACATGCGCCTGTGACTACTGTTCGTGGACCACTGTGCACGTGCGGCAGAAATTATTGCTCCTATGAATAGAGTGCATGGTGTTAATGGATGATGGGTGTTTTATAACGGTTAGTGTTATATGGAGAGTCGGCGTGTTTGAATGTTGGTTCTTTTCTCAATGTAAACCTTGGGGAGGTTAAATGTGACTATTTGCCTTAATCAAGGGTCAATCGTGATGAAGAGAGAACAAGTGAAATAACTGTTTTTCTTCCCGTAATGTAAATAATTTAAAACGTTAAATCGCAAAATCCTCATATTACGGTATACTGAGTTCTGCTAATGTAATACTGACTATTTAACATTATTACACTGTATTACACTGTAGCTGGACGCTATATTACAACTTGATAAAATGTGGGTTATAATTCTCTGCACTCTAATACCACAGACTAGTCTACACAGATTACACAGACTAGTCTACACAGATTACACAGACTAGTCTACACAGATTACACAGACTAGTCTACACAGATTACACAGACTAGTCAGACTGGTCTACTACTACTACTTCACTAGATCAGGTAAGTTTGTACTGGTATTCATACTCACGCCAAAATATTATAATCCATGTAAATATTATGTTAACCACAAGACTTGATTTTTACATAATTTTTGTGTTTGTACTTGCGGTCAGCTCATCATACTTCAAACTGTCAAGTTTCAACATGTTTAAAAAAGGATTTGGATTATGCTAAAGTTGAAGAAGCGTCTCTTTACCAATGAGACTTTGGGCATCGTCCCAAGATTTGCAGTGCTGCAATTTTAAAGGGCCTATGGCGACTTAAGATCTTTTCATTTGTGAGTGACGAATTGAGAAAAACTACCAAACTCAAATTATTGGACAACGGGTTGTGTGAAAAAAAGTGTAGATTGTCTGCTTTACAATTTACATGAGTTGGTCTCCCAACTGAGTTTGTGGCTTACTCTACAACTGAATCTTAGATTTTAAACTCCATAAAACGAGTCAACCAGTTGAACTCAGCATTATAACACGTGATATACATCATCTAATCAGCGAACAGTATTACGGATTCAAAACATGATGTAATAAGGACGAGTGTCATTGAATTTGTACACCTGATCTAGTGAAATGAATTAGAATTGGGGAAACAGGGCCGAATTTCATGGTTGAATGACGCACCATGTGGTAATGTGGTATTATCACGTGGTCTTTCACTTTGTCACGTGATGCGTTTAATTTAGTTATGTTATAATTGGATAAACTACACAAGAAACATGACTCACCCGAATTCAAGGATTGATGTTCAATGAGGAGAATTTTGAAGTACAGTTTTAGGCCAACAAATTTGATAAGCAACTTATAATTCTTTCATGGAAAGGTTTAAAGCCGTTTAAAGTTTTAAAACATACCATTTACATAACACGGTATATATGGCAAAACGTTTTATTTTGCACAAAAACCCATTCTATTCCAGTTTATTAGATTAAACAGTTGCAAACTACACATTATGTTAAACCCCCGCCAACAGATCCCATTCAAGCGCGGTAACCTGATCCCAAACATAGGTCCGTATACCCTGAACCTGCAGAGTTACAACACATGAGGGTTATTTTGGCTGCAAATATGCGGTCACTAGTAATTGTGGGGGAGCATTGTGTGGTAAGATCCAGAAATATCGTGCCCTTCAATAACGTTAACCAGTGTTATAAGACATACTGGTATTTTGAATGGTGGACTATGAAGGGTGAAGGTTTAAGAGATCGCGATCGGTCAAATATTTTGCGCACAAAACACGAAGTATGATGATATGAAGGTGTTTAAATTAAGGTAGACGCCATATTATCATCATGTACATTGTACAAAGTAATTACATTTCACACATTATTTAAACTCAATTTTACACGTTTATTTGAGATCCACATAATCTATTATACACATAATCTATTATACAATGTTCCCGCTTACAATAGATGTAATACTCCCCCGCGTTTTTCAGTATTTAGATCATGTTTTAAACGAGTATTTTAGATCTCTGATCTAATGAGATGCTAAGACACTGAGATTGTTGAAGCGAGCACAATTATTTTTGAAGGTGAAGAAAGATAGTTCAAAATGATGATTATTGAACATTTTGTTTGTTTTTATAGCTAAATAAGAATTTACGATTTAAATTTAAGTATTTACTATTTAGGCGTATTTTCCCCATTGGTTTCGATTTTTAGTTCACACAACTTATTTTATCAAATAGCATTCATTCAGATATCTATGCGTAATAAAAGACCGGACCATTATTCAAGTCTTTTGGAGGATGAAGCTTTTTTTACGTTGTAGCCACAATAGCCGTAATAGCGCGCCCATAACGGACAATAAATAATATTGATAAAACCTTGATCCAATTTGGAATTCAATATTCATGAATGTAATTTTTTTCAACTTTTTAGAGCTGAAAGTGTCCATCGTTTGATTGTCTAACACCCACTTTAGAAATAATATGTAAATGTGTTTCATCTGTCGGATCTACAAAACGTGAATATAAGACCAGATGTTTATTCATGATTATTACACAGTCAGCACCATTCACAGAACAATAAAGTGACGGTGTTATAACTTGACAATATTCCATGAATATTCAACTAAAATAGTCGAGAATACAGACAGTAGTGAACTAATTGGTGTATATAGCTGTACAGTTTAGCCTTGTGGTGCCCTGAACAATGAGATATTCTTGTACACCAAATCTAGATTCCTTATTTCATTCCGCGGTATCCTCTTTAATGTTAGACTTGGCGCATTTGCAGCTTTAGGACGATAACTTTTAAAAAGGTTAACTGCAGTTAAGTAAAGTATGGGCTTGTCATTGTAGAGTTGAGATTATAATTCTCGGTTATAGAGTGATTGGACAACGCAAACATTTATTTTACAATATGAATGAGCAGCTACATGAATGAAAAAATTCCAGCTCCTTTGATAAAATATTTCCTTGTGTTTGCAGTACCTTATAACTGGAGAAGAGTACACTCTCGTCACCTCATTCTCCCGCACAGAGTAGAGAGTGCCCGGTATCTCAGAACACTCCGAGTGAACTGTCACGTGACTAGCGTTGTATTCTACCGTGATTCTGTGACATGCGGGATCCTGAGGAGTTAATTAGATAATCATGTAATTAACTAATGATTAATTGATCACAAAAGTGAGGGATCTCCATTAAGTTCTGCGACTAAGTTATTCGTCACGATATAGAATCCTAATTCTTAGAAAGAATATTTTTGAATTTAAATTTAAAATTGGCACTCTTTCAGCTATATGTGACAAGAGAAACGCCGTTTTCGGGCGCGAGGAGGATTAGGACTCCTCGGACTGTATTAAATCAATTCCTTCTGTAACGTCCTCAATAAATCTAATAGATTTATAGTGTTGTAATAAGTTTAAAACTATATATAGTTGGAAGAGTTTCGGTTTTAGAGAGCTAGAAGTCAAGTGTTACTTTACACATACAGGGTCTCCTTAGGTATTGTACCCCGTCCCTTTAAGAAGTTTACCGCTTTAATCGGCGGTTCCAACTGTTCTAGAAACTAACGATGATATAATGGCCATGCGAACAATAGGAATACTGTCAAACGAACGCGAACGGTCCGATTGAAGCAAGAATTTGGACAATAGCTGTACAGTGTACATTATGGATTCTAGTTCGATACCTCAGTTGTTCTTAAACGTGTCTTCTTAGAATTCTAGTACTTTCTAGAACTTCTCGTCTGACTATTGTTCATGGAGAATCACACTGATGGTCCTATGACAACTAATCACGGTGCGGAACAACAAAAATATTGTTTGATAAAACTGACAACTTTATCAACTTAATTGGTCGAGCCACCACAAATTTGAGTAAATAATGTCAACATTTTGAGAATTTCTGAACAAAATCACCCCTTTCAGGATTCACAAATTCGCCGGCAGTTGACACAGTATTCGGCTGTATCTACGTGATATGTAGTCTAGTTGGTGTCACAGGAAACATAGCTGTGTTCTGTTACTTCTGGGCTCGCTCAGATAAAGATCTCTCAACCTGCCTTCACCTCTGCACTTCCATCAATGATGCCACCTTTTCTTCCATGGTGATATTCGTTGCTGCCTCCTTTTTCAACAATAGATCACACACCCTGTTCAGGTCGGATACAGTATGCTTCCTGTGGGGTTTTGTGTACCGTATAATACAAAAGATGGCCATGTTCCTCACCGGAACTCTCAGTGTCACCAGGACCCTAAGTTTGGTGTTCCCCTTGATGACGATCAAGAGGAAGCTTGTTCTGATAGTGATAGGGGCTTATCTGGGGCTAACACTAATTTACGATATAACTATGACAGGTTTGTTACTGAAGTTTTTGCAATTCACTGTTTTATATGCGGTTTGAAAGCCATTTTATAACAGTTAACATTGCATTATCACCACATCGCTTTATATTTATCAGTCTTGCTGTTATATAACTCTCCGTCTCTTTCAGGAATGTCTATTTTTAAGTCTGCGTATACTAGATCGGATGTCTACTGTTACCTTATTAACAATGAAGAACATGCGCTGTTTCCTACTCTAGACCTGATTGACAACATTCTCTACATTGCTCAAATAGCGCTGCCAACACTCGTGGTAATGATCAGCTGCCTGATCTCGATCCTTAGCGTAAGAAACTCAAAACACAGCGTTACAAATGCCAGTGCAGACAGGGCATCACAGGCTATCAAGCGCAAAGCGACGGTTACAATCATCATAATTACAACACTCCATATAATACTCAGCATGCCAATGGTTGTCAACTACATATTTTGGACCATTACACGACTCAAATACGAATGGCCTGGTCCTTTTTACTCATCAAGCATTATGTACTACTATTCTTGGAGTTTCAGTGATATCATGTGTCTCGCTCTAAACGCGATGATAAACCCAATAATTCTCCTGACTCGAGTGGAATCATACAAAGTCTGGGTCGCAAAGAGTACAAGAGAAACAATCCGACAGGGGGAGGATAAGATAATAGGGATGACAGAACTAGTGGATGAAGAACTGAGCATAATAAATAGAAGGATGGATAGAGTAATTATAGAAACGGAATGTCGACTGGATGAGGGAATGCAGAAATTATCCAAGAAAGTTGCTGAACACAATCCTCTGGCAGATGAAAGTGGTCCAAACAGAAAATCAAGCATTGCTTGTATGATTCAAACCAATGGCATGGCTGCGTTTCAGCTAAATTTGGTGCCTGAAGATACTTAAAGATCCTAAAAGTTAGAGGTTAAAATGAAAAATGATAGATATTCATAAGTTTCACTAACCGATGAGGTTAGGCCAGGAATAACAATAGCAACATTCTCTCCGGCCCAGGATTCCTGAAATTGTTTCAACGTACTAGTAAACCAAGAAGCATATAAGACAATGAACATCATTATCAGGAAACTTGTTGCGTAACAAATCCACGGAAAAACTCTTCCCAAAAAAACAACTTACGGGTGTGTTAGAGATGAAATCGTTAATTGAAAGTGAGATAGCAGTAGGAACGCTGAAATAGAAAAGTCTGTTTTTATTCAAGACAAACAATTCAGATTGAAAAACTTTCAAGTTGAGGTTACACTATAACTAGCTCAAAGTTTGGACAAAAATAGGTCCCAAGGTAAATATAAGACGTTCGATTTATAGTTTGGCTTATTCACAAAGAGTTTAATTTTTACTCACATGTAGAGGAAAAATAGAAATAAGATATGACTCATCCCAGAATGGTTTTTATCTCAGGTTCATTCTGCTGTGAAAAGGAATTTGGTTATAGAATCGCTATCAGCTTTGCATGTTTGTTAACATATATCATGTACATTTATTCATTGCAGTGACTGTCTTGAAATTTTCATCTTAAGATATAGGACTTCATTTATTGTTTTCATTATACGGCATATAAATAATAAAAAACCAAATGAGAACAAAATTATGTATGGATGATACCAGAAAAAGTATAGTGTATGTTTGCAATAGGTACATAACATAATTGACAGTCATAAATATGGAATAAAATAGTAAATTGCATGATTAGTGCCTAGTTTAAAACCAAGACATAGCCACTTCATGTGTAGTGATTATACGAGAGGGCTGATTTCCAATTCATATTGTATATTATTATCAAATAGTCATCACTGCTGTATCCGGGAAAATCATATCACACATAATATATCATAGTAATAATTAATTTCTAAATTGTCTAGCGCCATGAATCTTACAATATAATTAAATCTTTAAAAATATGCTATTTTCATAGTCCCAACGTGCAAAGTTGGCACTAATACCAAAGAATCAATTTGTTTCCATTGGAGTTTCAGCTGACTTCCCATCACTGGATGATTTCAATTCTTCAAAGAAATCATTTTTCTCCACATCACACTTCTTTCTCAGATCCTCCATTTGGGAAAGAAAACTATCATTGCTTTCATCATACTTTTGCTTCTTCTCTCTGTAAGATTTATCTATCGACTGCAGTTCTTCCTCCAGCTGACTTTGATGAGAGACAAGACTCTGTACTTGCTTTTGAAGAATGAGCATCCTTTGCTTGGTAACAACAGTTCGCACATCAGGAACGCTGCCTTCTTGAAAGAGTTCAGCAATGTAAGCATGGTTACGATGGTAACGTTGTGTGGCTATATGTTTCTCGCTATATCCGTCATCACCATCATCTTCTTCGGCATAAAACATCTTGTGATTCTCTTGTTCTTGAAACGATATCTGTGCTGCTTTCTCTTTAACTTTCTGTTCTTGGTGTTTTTGTTGTTCTTTAGCTGCAAGATATGCTTGATATGCAGGGGACTGCTGATATATTGCCGTAGCTCTGTGATATTCTGCTTTTTCTGATTCATACTGATCGAGGTACTTTTGTTTTTCATCATCAGCCATATTCCTCCATCTCTGTCCAATCATCTTACCAATCTCTCCAAGCTTTAGTTCAGGATTGTCTTGTTTGATGGTTTCCCAAACATGCTTACAAAATCGCATGTAAGGCATCAATGGCCTCTCTGGAGGCTTTGGTGGCTTCAACTCGTTGTTCAACATCCTGAGATTAAATCTGATTAGAATTATAAAATGAAATGAACAGAAAATTATGTGCTTATAAACTGCCCATTTAAGGAATAAGGATAGGTTCAAAACAAAGTGGTGAAAGTATTCAGCAACAAACAACTAATAAACACTTAATCAACCTTGTATGATGATTACATGCTAGTTTAACCCTATAGTACTTTACTGTATTATTTTCTCAAAATAGTCTCCGAACATGATTGAATCATGGAAATTTCCTGTTTCATTAATATACCATTTTCCTGTTGGAAATTAAAGTTTTTGATCTCTACTATTTATTGTTAATAAAATGCTCATTGTAGCCAGTTATTTTAAAAGATATTCATCATCATAATGTGCCAAAGGAAGTTATAAGGAGTACAAATTTTGAGGAATACAAATACCTCTCTACAATGGGTTGAACTTTTAAACGTCAGTTAAAACTTTTTATAGGGGAATAGAAGGTAATAAGTTCATACAGATAAAACATACATGTTTATGCAGTATCTTGGTTGTGTGCAGATAAGGTTAAGACAAGTAAACATAAGCATATAAGGTTTAGATAAGTAAACATGGAAATTAAATTTGGTTCTGAAAGCTACAGGAAAGTACTGTGGGTAATGACAAGAGTGATTGCATGGTTTTCATCTTCCAAATTTAGGACTAGCATGGGCTATAACATGTAATCGTAGGGATTTAATTGTAAGGACTTAATTGGGGCCTATACAGCCCCAAAGCTCAAGGTCGAGTCGGCCAAATGGTCACAAAGCTGTGAGTGAAGGTTTAAAAAGAGGAATCCAGATTCTTGTAAGGGTCCCGTTCAACGAGCGCAGTTATTAATTCTACACTGGAACTTGTGATTTATCATCATCCCCATTCAGTGCATATACAGTTAACTATACTATTATGAAAAATCGGTTAGGGATTTATTTGTTTAAGCCTGAGCTACCAGAGTAGTATGCACATAATTTGTCTTTGTGTTTCTATGTCTGCCACTTGCAATGTAAAGTACAAATTCAAACAGTATACACAAATAAATCGAGCAAAGATAACTGTCTAAGGCACGGTTGAGGATCGAGTACCCTTTGTTTAGTAGCGACCAGAAAAGTCTCACACTGAGGCATAGTCTTGCAATATTTTGTCAATTGGTCCTATTGATAACTGGCTAAAAAATTATATCAATCTGCTTGCTTGTGTTAATTACACAAACTTTAATCACTCACAACTCAACAAGTTTTAGCTCGTTTAGGCTAAAAATATAACATGATGTGCTTTTACTAATAAATAACAATACAACATCTGCATTAATAACTATTTTAATCCATGGCAATTATTACGGACGACACAATTGGGTCACAAATAATTGTTCATGTTATTACAATTATAACTTCGCTTATTAGTTTAATTAATTGTTAGTCATTATTTTAACGAGTGTAACTTAATTGACGATGTCAATTTTTCGAAGCTCAGCAAAGCCCAATAGCGCATTTTGCCAATCTAACAAAAATATAATCCTTTTAAAGTAATGACCGATCCTGAAGTTAATGACTGTGACCCATGTCTCCAAAAGATGTCTGATGTTTTGGAAAACTGTAGATCCTATACAATTAAGGACTTTAACACACATATCAAACCGTGTTTTGCAAGCAACTGCTCCATGATTTTCCAGAACATAGATGGCAATAAAACAAATTTTGATGCCTTTAGCATGGAACTAGACCTAATAGCCGAAAAATTTAAAATTATTGGACTTGCTGAAACCAATATTGGAATAGAGGAAAGCACTGTTTACCATCTAGAGGGATACAATTGTTTCTACCAAGATAAACATATCAATAAAGCGAAGGGAAGTGGAGTAGCATTGTACTTAAAGGACGAACTTAATGGAGTTGTAAACGAAGAATTATCATGGGTAACCAAAAATCTTGAAACCCTATTTATTACCATTCAACATGATGAACCTCTACATGTAGGAGTTCTGTACCGTCCTCCTAGTGGGAACGCCTCAGAGGCACTAAATGAACTTAGAAAAATGATTGAATCATGCTCAAAAAAGAATGTTTACATACTAGGAGACTTCCACATTAATCTCCATGATGAAAACAGTAAACTCGTTCAAGACTTTGAAAACCTTATTCTAGGCCTAGGTTTATCACCACTTATTTCTACGTCTACGCATCATAAACCAGGATGTAACCAATCATGCATTGACAACATACTCACCACCAACATCGAAAACTCTATCTGCTCTGGAACGATTAGTACCTGCATCAGTCACCATCATGCTGTATTTAACATATTCAACTCACCCCTAGTCAGTGCTGAGGATCATGAACAAAAGCACTTCCAGTACTATGACTACTGTGCAACTAATGTGAACAAATTTGTCGAAGTACTAGACAATGAATTAACAAGTGATCCACCAGAAGATTTCAGTACTTTTTTCACTCTATTCAATCATCAACTAGACAACGCATGTAAACTAGACCAGCCTAAGTGTTCTAAACGTACTGCTAAAAACAACCCATGGATTACATCTGGCCTAATTGCCTCTATAAATAGAAAACATGAGCTTTATGACCTATGGAAAAAGGCAGTTAAGAAGAAATGCCTCAGCAACTCTTCACCTAGCCATGCAGACTGTCTTACTCTTTGTTATAATTGTACAAATAAGGTAACACGTCATGAAGAATTTAAGGCACACCGGAAGTTATTAAACCACCTTATCAATTCTGCAAAACGTAAGTATCATGGTGTTAAGATTACAGAATGCGCTGGAGATAGTAAGAAAACCTGGCAGATAATCAACGAACTACGTGGTAAGAAAAGACGTGAGATCAAGCCGAACTTCGTGATAAATAATGAACGTGTGATTAATCGTCGTATAATTGCAAATGAGTTCAATAAATACTTTGCCTCTATTGCAGCTAACCTGAACGAAGCATACTCTGGTGACTATTTGAGAATAAATTCGCTGCCTTCATTTACTGACTACCTGCCAACATCAATTACGTCCAGTATTTATCTTTGGGATTCTGACTGTACTGAGATTAATAATAATTTATAATAATTACAACTTTTATAAACCGCCTTATAGCTAAATCATATAACTCGATATAATTTAATCCTGGAGATAAACTCCAGTGCTTTCTAAAGCGGCTCTTACATTAACTGAGCTTAGTTTAATTGAAAATTAGACATGACAAGTTCATTTTACCTATGTAAATGCAAAATCAATCAAATGCTAGAGAAAAGAAGTATGTTTTAAGTTTGGTCTTGAAAGATGTAACTGACTCAGCTGATCTTATGTCGTATGGCAAGGAATTAAATACTTTAACTGCACAGTGACTAAAAGCTTTCTCTGTGTTTACATAGTTAGGAGAGGGCGGAAAACTAAGGTAAAAATAATCATTATCAAGACGTACATTTTTAAAACTTTGCTGCCTAGGAGATATCAACTCTTTTAAGTAAGGAGGAGCTATATTATTTAAACACTTGTAGGCAAGTAGGGCAATCTTAAAATCTATTCTAAATCTAACTGGTAGAAAATGAACTTTCTTAAGTAGTGGAGTAGTGTGTGCCTTTCTTCCTCTCCCGAAAATAAATCTTACAGCAGAATTTTGCACCTTCTGTAAACGACTTAAATCATAAGAGCTCAGTCCAAAATATACGCTATTGCAATAATCAATTCTAGAGAGTACTAGAGCATGAACAAGCTGAATCTTAAGGTTAAAAGACAGTTTTGATGCAATAAACCACAAATTTCTGATCTGAATATTACATGCTTGAACCACTGACGTAATCTGATCACTCATTGAAAGATAACTGTCCAAATACAGCCCAAGACTCTTCACAGTTCCACTAACAACATGTGGCTCTTGATCATTAACAATCTGTAGAGAGGCTGGAATATTTTTTGAGTCAAATTTAGAGGATATAACGATGACTTCAGTCTTAGAAGAATTCAGTTGAAGGAAATTCTTTGTCATCCATTTCTTGATATCAGACATACAGTGTTCCATATTGTGCTCTAGCTGTGATGGGTCATCAGAATCAAGAGTGAAATACAGCTGGGTGTCATCAGCATACAAATGAATATAGCACCCATGCATACTTGCAATGTTCTCAAGATCTTTGGTGTACAATATGAATAGCAGGGGGCCAAGGATTGAACCTTGTGGCACACCTATCTCAAGAACAGTTGATGAGGAAGACGAATCCTGGACTTTGACACAAAATGAACGGTTAGCCAAGTAGGACCTGATCCATGTAAGAGCAATGCCTGTAATGCCATAAGCAGATCTTAGCTTCTTGATTAATCTTGGGTGATTGACAGTATCAAAGGCAGCACTCAAATCTAGAAGTAAAAGAACAACTTTAGTTTTCTTGTCAATAGTTATCAAGATGTCGTTATGGATTCTGGTTGTTGCAGTTTCACAGCTATGAAACTTCCTATAGCCGGACTGAACTTTAGAAAGCAAGTTGTTATCCTCAAGATAACTGGTGAGCTGTATAGATACACACTTCTCAATGATTTTTGACAAGAATGAGAGATTGCTAATAGGCCTATAGTTAGATAGAGATTCACCGTCAAGGCCACGTTTCTTCAAACTTGGACGAATGAGAGCCTCCTTAAGTTTTATAGGAAACTCACCTTTAACTAATGATTCATTGACTATAAATGAGATCAGAGGAAGGAGTTCTGGGAGACACTTGATGAGAATCTTTGTAGGTATGGGGTCAAGATCACAGAATTTGTTGGACATATTCTTTATGATGCTTACTAGTTCCTCATCAGACACATGACGGAATTGTACTATCTTTGGGCTATTAGAAAGAGGAACAGATTCATCTGAGTTAGGAGAATCTTCAAGGGATTGTTGTTCTAAATAAATGTTGTTGTATATGTTGTCGACCTTTGATTTAAAGAACTGTGCAAAGTTGTTAGCACTCTCAAGATTTGAAGAGCAAGAAGGTGTAGTAGTACTAACTTTTTCTTTATTGAGCAACTTATTAACGATGGAATAAGTCTTTTTAGCATCACCTGCACTATCTTGTAACCTTGTTTTGTAGAAGTGATCTCTTGTGGATACAATGACTGAGGATGCTCTCTCTGATGCTTTCCTGTACAGTCGTTTATAATCTGGGCAATCATGATTCTTTTGATACAGTCTCTCAATCTTTCTTCTCATTGCTTTTGCTTGTTGACAGTGTGTAGACCACCATTCAGCGTTATGATCTTTTCTTGGGATGAAAGTTTTTTCTTTAGCATGCTTGTCCAAAATACTGCTCAACTCAGACTCATAGATATCAACTGCACTATCGAGGTCATTGAAGCAATCAGTGTCACATAGTTTTGACTTAAGAATGTCCTCAACAAAAGCATCTAGGTCTATGCAAGCAATGTTTCTGTAAGTAATTGGTTCTAGAGTGCCTATGGGTGCTGGAGATACATTGCAATTAAAAGCAACAAAGTAGTGGTCAGACGATGTGCCAGAATCAGTAATGACAGGATCTAGAACTTCAATGCAATCGTGAGTAAAAGAACCATCCCTGGTAATTACAAGATCTAATATGCCCCCATCTCTGTGTGTTGCAGCTGAAATTTGTTGCACCCACCCACAAGACTTAAGTAGTGAATTAAACCTTTGTGCAACTGAATCATTTTCGTCTTCAATGTGGATATTAAAATCACCCATGATCAAGGGCTTTCCAGGTTTGTCTACTAAATCAACCAAGAGTTGCTCAAAGTCAGTTAGAAATTGGGGGATGTTAGCACTCTGAGATGTGGAGGTGCCAGAACGGTAAATTGAAACAATTCGTAGTATATCTCCAGAAGATGATTTGAAGGTACATTCACAAGACTCAAACGTTTTGAATCGCTTGCACTTCTGAGGAGTCACTTTAAGACTTTTCTTATATAGAACAGCAACACCTCCTCCCCGCCCAGCTCTTGGCTGGCTATGAATGGAATATCCAAGTTCTTTCATCTCAGAAAACTTAGCATTGTCATCTTTTCTCAGCCAAGTTTCTGTAGCACAGCAAATATCAGTATCAAAGTCTTCAAGCAATTGCATGACTCCAGCAGTTTTATTGCATATGGATCTGCAATTGAACAGGGCAAAGTTCATACTCTGACATTCTGACTTAGAGTTTGTAGCTAGTTTTTTGAAGTAAGGATGTTTTGTTTATACCGATTCAATGCCTGTTGCATGATGGGACACTGCTCTGAGCTGGAATGGTGAGTGTTACAGTGAGATGAGACTCTTGGATCTTTTGACAGACTGCAATTGCGACATCTATGTCTGCTAGGGTCTTCCTTGTAATGACAGTCTGATGTTCTATGCCTACCGCTGCAATACATACAAACCAGAGTTTCTTTCTCAGGACAATTTTGGGAAATATGGTGGAGCTTCTGACAATTATAGCACTGCTTGATGATGAATCTATCCTTAACAGGACAAGCACTATTCAGAATGAATATTTTGCCGTCTCCTGTCAATAGGTTCCTAATCTGAGGGGAGACCTTGATCTCAGCAGTAGTGTACCTTAGTCCAACATTTATGTACACAATTTCAAAGAAATGCTCATTATCTAGCAAGTGTTTAAGTCCAGGATTTTTCAAGGGAATAATATCTAGAAGAGCTTTTTTAGTCTGTAACCGGAAATCTTCAGCGGGTAAACCAGAGCGTTCAATGGTTTCGAATATCTGACTGGGAATATTAGACACAGTGACTTTAGGGAGAGCTTTCTGGGAAAGAGTGATGTGAAAACCAAGTAATTTAATGACATCAGAGTTTTCAATAAGACTTTTAGCCTTCAGCCTATCAGATGAAGATGGAAAAACTAGCGTTATCTTCTTGTGTGAATCTAGTAGGCTAGTTTTCATAGCAATCAATCAAATTAAAGAGACCATAAGCGAACTAAAAAACGGGAAATCCAGTGACATACCTATTCATGTGATCAAGAAGTCATGCCAAATTACTGCACCGTACTTAGCTAGATACTTTAACAAATGCATGCAAGAAGGCCACTTCCCCGATAAATTGAAGACTGGGAGAATCAGCCCCATTTACAAAAAAGAAGATGAACAGCTATTAGAAAACTATAGACCAGTATCAACTCTACCTGTATTCGGGAAAATTCTAGAAAAGTTAATTTACAAGAGGCTCTATAGTTTCCTTACTTCCAAGGGGATAATACATGAAAACCAGTTCGGCTTTAGGAAAGGACACTCCACCAGCCATGCACTGAACTACTCTGTAGAACATATAGAATCGTTAATTAGTAAAAAGCAACATGTCCTAGGGGTCTTCATCGATCTCTCAAAAGCCTTTGACACTCTAGATCACTGTAAACTAACTACTAAATTAAAAAACTACGGTATAAGAGGGAATGCTCTGAATCTTATCTCTAGTTACTTGTCTAATAGGAAACAATTTGTAAATGTTCTAGATACCAAATCTGATGAATTACCGGTCGAATTTGGAGTCCCTCAGGGTAGTGTATTAGGACCTCTACTTTTCCTACTGTATATCAATGATATTTGCAATATAACTAATAAGGGTAAATTTGTCTTATTTGCAGACGATACTAATATATTTGTCGCTGCCAATTCGAAAAATAAAGCATACGAATTGGCTAATGAAGTACTACAGGCCGTAAACAAGTATGTGGGAGTTAACCTACTGCACATTAATGTAAAGAAGTGTTGTTATATGTACTTTTCTCCCTCTAAACGTGATAATAGCGAATTAAATGCAGATATAGATAGCCAAAACTTGTCCATAAATAACAAAATAATTAAACGTGTAAGTCAGACAAAATTTCTTGGAGTAATCATTGATGATAAACTAAGCTGGAAACCACACATATTATCTCTCAATAAGAAACTAAGTAGTGCTTGTGGACGTATCTACCGTATTAAGAAATGCTTGCCAGAATCACTATATAAGCAAATATATCATTCCCTCTTTGAATCACACCTAGGTTATGCTATTTCTGTCTGGGGAGGTATTCCCAATAATCAGTTGAAACCGCTATTTATTACTCAAAAGAAGTGTATCAGGATTCTCTTTGGAGACTTTGAAGCCTATGTAGACAAGTTCAAGACATGTGCTAGAGCAAGACCAATTAATTCTCAACGTCTAGGATCTGAATTCTATGTTAAAGAGTCCACCAAACCTCTATTCACAAAACACGAACTACTTGCTATAGAGAACCTATACAGATACCGTTGTTTAATGGAATTGTTTAAGATCATTAAGTCACGAGTACCAATTTCGTTATACTACCTATTCGGCTTATCAAATAGGAAAGATAATTTGTTAATCACGCCCTCTCCAACTAATCAATTTATGTACAAATCTGCATGGCTGTGGAACGAATTTCGTAAAGTTGGGCCGATGAATTTCACCTCCCCTTGCAGCTCTGTCAAGAATTTGCTTAAACAGTCACTTCTAAGAGCTCAAAACAGGTATGGAACTGATTGGTGTGACAAAAATTTCACTGAATTCTGAGTGAGAAGTGATACTTGCCTGTTATTCCCACTTACTGACTGATAATCTTATCTATGGATACCATGCTTGAATTTAGGTAAACAACATAGCACTTCCTCACCAGTCACGTTGAACGCGATCGCCGAATGATAAAACAATATGGGAATGAACGCGCACAGCATTGCGCGCTGATACTCTAAATACTGTGCGCGTTTCGTCCGGAACCTGGGGGAGTTCCCGCTCTAATATATCTGACGACAGTGATCACTCATTATGAGAACTAATCCCGACCACTTTCCCGGTCGAACAGTACCCAAATCAAACTAATTTATGAACCACGTGTATAGCCAACGTCCTTGCGGTGCTGAGCCGATGTAAAACTCTTCTGTCTCTTGTTAATATTTTAGTTGAACTGTGCATAAAAGTGTGTAGTGACAAGTGTGTAGTGGTAATGTATATTATTTATTATGACGACGCGATATTTATAATGCAGAATTAAAAGCTGCTTTCGATATGACTGGTGGTGGGCTCTCTCCGGCGGGACATAGATCTATATAGGGGGTACCCGGGGTACGAGTTAACGAACAGTGTTCGTGTCCTTCCACAACCCCCTGTTACCTGTGTTTCTGTCGGGGTAGCCTAATTCATCCGTTAGAATCGCAGAGTTAGCGGAGCTCATGATATCTCGCGACGTATGCTGCATGAACGGTGCAAGACTTGCGCCGTTTGTTTCAGCATCCAGTTGCGAGTGCTTGCCCATCGAAAACATGATTAGTGATTGTGGATTTTATTGATATTACTGATTATCCATCATATTCAGTATTAATGTTATCCATTATTTATTTATTGACATCCTTCAGTCTCCAAAACGAGGTGTGAAGGTAAATTAACTTTGAGCCTTGTTTTGGCGACTGCTTAATCGATGGGCAAGTAGGTATTTGTTTTTTAGCAGTGTTGAACATTGAAACAATTATAAAATGTTTATTTTTATCTTATATAACGTATAATATGAATGACATATGCTATAGTGACGTAACATATATAGTGCAAAGAATTAGTAACTTGCGAGATGTGATTTAGTGATAATCGACGTTAACATTTTGCAGTTTACAGTTGCACAATGTTGACGTCGATTGTTACTGACATTTGTCTGAATTTAATACAAGTACATGTCACATATAAATTGGGTAGCTGAATGAAACTCGTGCCTCAAAATTTTCCGTTATTAGCATCGCAGTGTCCACGCCCTGTACTGCGTTAACGACCGAAATTTTCCCAATATGCAATTATTATTTTGCTTCTAAAATTCTCTGATAATTAATAATATATCGTGACATGTAATTGTAAAATAACAAACCTCACGCGCGCGGTGCTTACATCTGCACCTGAGAATCTCTCAGCAATGTGTGGTTGTCTGCGCGGCGGGCTGTGTATTGTGTATATAGCTGAATTTAAATTTAGATTTATTTGTAAATGTATAATAATATTAAATATGTATTGATTGTTTTGTGGTAAATAAAAATTTTGTTTTACTAAAATTTTGTTTTACTAACAAAGTGGTTGCGATAATTGCATTATTGGCTGCGCGGCTCGGCCCAGTAACATATCGTGCTACAAGGTTGACGGATGTTAATTGTCTAAATTTCTTCGAAGTAGCGCGCGCCGCTTTTTTCTCGAAGTAGCACACGCCGGGCCAAATCATTGACATACGTTGCATGCCACTTTTCGCGCGCGAAGCCGAAGGCGGAATACGAAACATGTATCAACCAAATCATTAACAATGGTCTGCAAGCTATAAGAGTATGACCAAAGTCATTGCAGAAGCGCGCGCACCCGCCAAAGCAATAGTTATTATTATATTATATATTTACAACCCAATTGTGCTTCGCTATAATTGTTTATTTAATGGATTGACCCGGTGCAGTTTGCGTTGGGTAATTTATTTTTAGTATATTATTGATTATACTATCAATTTTGCCTTTTTTACAATGATCCGACAAGATTGAGCTGCGCGCACGTAAAGTAAAAACAAACATAAAACTTCGAAACTTGTTTGTAGCGATCACTGGTCAGATTTCTGAAACGCACACCGCGCGGGCTGTGATTGTTTAGCAATGCATAACGAGGCCGGTGGGGACACATAATTGCCATTAAGGTAGTGGTGCAAAAGCACACGGTTAATTGAATTTGCAAAATAACCTTCAGATTTATTCGAAGCAAATTCAAGAAAACAACAATTTCAAGAAAACAACAATTTTATTTAGTATCAGTTAAAGCAGACAAAAACATATTTTATCTTACTATCTTACTATATATAAAGCGAGACGATATATATATATATATCTGTGCCATTTTACTGACACCACGGCATCAACTTTAACGTGACTTTCCGCAAAAACCGTAAAAGATATACAACTGAAACTTTTTTAGCTGGTTCAAATGCTTAAATGGCCTCCAAATCAGTATGAAAAAATAAAAAATTGGCCAAGGAATAATGATTTTAATGCCAAAAATTTGGACCCCCAAGTGGTGTCAAAAACGCCAATTAAATAAGTAATAATTATTTTAGTTTCTTGAGTCTTGACACCATTTTAGGGTTATATCATACGGGTTCCTGCTAGTATATAAAGCGAGACGATATATATGGATGGATCCGTGCCATTTTACTGACACCACGGCATCAACTTTAACGCGACTTTCCGCAAAAACCGTAAAAGATATACAACTGAAACTTTTTTGACTGGGTCAAATGCCTTTATGGCCTTCAAATCAGCATAAAAAAATAAAATATTGGCCAAGGAATAAGAATTTTAGTACCCAAAATTTGGACCCCCAAGTGGTGTCAAAAACGCGAATTAAATAGATATTAATTATTTTAGTCTCTTGAGTCTTGACACCACTTTAGGGTTAGACGGGTTCCTGCTAGTATATATAACTAGTGCAAACTTTAGACCATATATCTTAGGGGACTTGGAGTAGCAAGAGAGTGACCAGAAAGTATATGTATACTTTTACCAAAAATACGTCGAAATGAATCCAGGGTGATACAGGATCTGAGAGTGCAGACCATAAAGTTTACGCACCCACCCTTGCCTCCTGAATTCTTGGTTGGAAAGACAATTATGCAAAATTGGTCGTTTATACTCCAAGTCCCTTTGTTAATAGAAGTAGTATTATTTATGTCTGGAATTAGCTTCATTCAATAATAACAATATCAATATAATCAATATTAATATCAATATCAGACTAAACTATCAAATAAATAAATAAATTATCAAATATCAATTATTAATTCACTCTGATTAAAAAGTTATAAATTAGGATATCTAATATTTAAGAATTACAAATACAAGTTGTTAAAAACGCCCAAAATAGATCTGAGATATTTTCAGTCTGTAGTACAATAATGATAGCAATAGTTTAAATTATGTTATGTGCTGCTGCAATTAGATTAAATTACTGTAACTTAAAATTGTTTGGAGTCCAAGTCTCTTTTAAGTCAGCAGCCTGTGATTGTATTAATAGTGCTTTCGTTCTCAATTTTATCAAGTTAATGGAAGTTTCTAGACAACAAAATACATAATATTTTTTGTCGCATTGTTTAATGATATTCTTTTGTTTTGTTGTTTGTGTTCTGGTCAAGAGTTTAATTGACGATGTCAATTCAGGGCAGCTCGGCGCGGCACAGTAGCGCATTTCGCCGATCTAGCGCATCTCGCCGATCTAGCGTATCGCGCTACAAGTCAAGAGTTTAAAATTAAAAGTACGTAAGTGTGTGCTAACAACAATTTTTCATGAATTTTGTATTGAAGTGTAATGACTATTTTGATAGCGGAATTTTTTATTGTAATATATTCCCTAAATTATGAATCGACCCTCTTTTAGAAATGAAGAGTTGCAATAAAACTGAAAACGTTTCCTTTTATGCTTGCTATCATGATAATGATACCTAAATTTGCATTGCTTGTTGTGCACTGTTGCCTCTATCCCGAGTTTAATCTTAGCATGTCTTTCAGTCCTTAGTGCAAAATACACACACATCAACCTTTTATTCGACTACAATCAGTCTGATTTATAATGTGGAATGTTTATCATGTTTTTTCGTGCAGATGAAATTGTATGTTTTTCTATATATGTTGATTGTGTTAAATTATGGCTCCCTTTTTAAAGCTTTGAGCCCACGTTGGATAATGAGGTTCCTATATAGATTAATTGTGTGAGCTATTTGATCACATTGGCTAATTGCTCTTCCAAAACGATTTTCACCATGCCTGTATTGATTGCTTTTACAATACATACCTCGGCCATTGAGTCACTGGCCACACAATCAGCGCCCAACATTTTCAGAAGTTCCAGCACCGTCCAAAGGGACATTCCACTTTTCAGGCACCCATGTACTTTGGCTTCGACAGTGGCGTGATAAAGGGCCCTGCTAACCCTGCTGTCCGGGATGGGGTGGGGGAGCATCTTAGGGGGTGCCAAATCATTTTTCGAATGTGGGACAATTTTGAAAAACTGAACTGAGGTACTAATGCAAGCAAATCGATACCAGCAATGTACCTGTCCCATGAAAATGAGAAAAAGCGATGTTACAATGCAAGGGTTCTTGAAGTGGAGAAAGGAAGCTTCACACCTTTAGTGTTCTCGACTTCTGGTGGAATGGGTGGTGAAGCTGAGAGACTGGTCAAGAAACTGGCCAGTAAGATGGAGTACCACACTGGCCAGAGGTACTCAGACGCTGTAGGATACATCAGAAAGCGCCTTTGCTTTGAAATCCTTAGAACAACAGTGATATCTCTCCGTGGGGACAGAGGTGCGAGAAAAAACATTGTTGATATAAACAGTCTAGATCTTAACTTGGAGCCACAAGGCCAAGGGTAATTTTTGATTGTTAAGGGAATTTTTTGAATTCTTAAAGGGTTGATTTTATATAGGGTCATTGCTATATTATGTGTATATTGTTTGAATAATTTTATATTTTTACTGAGGTACTAGCAATACTGTGTATTTTGCTCTAGAAACACACTTTTTTGAGATTCTATCGGTGTATCCTCTAAAATCACCTACTTTTTTCAATTTTAGGGAGGCACCAAAAGGGGAGGGGGCACCAAAAGGAGAGGGGGCACCATTAGGGGGGCGCTTTTTCGGCAGGGGGGGGGGGGGGGGGTGCCAACAGGCAACGTTACGCCAGTGGGCTTAGACACGAAATTCTTCTACATCGTACTTGTATTTAATTAAATTTTTTCGAATGCAAGAGTTTCTGTTTTACAATTGTTCATGTGTAGTATAATTCCCCTTGAAACAAATTATCAATTATTGTTACACTAGTCCGCATTCTATGAAAGCCTCTAGTTGTGCATGCAAAATCAAATTGTGTCTTGCTTAATCACAATTTATCTTAGATAGCTGTTCAAATATATCAGGTTTCTATATAGAGTGCTTGTGTGAGCCATTTGATCACTTTGGCTAATTGATCTTCCGAAAAGCGATTTGCACCATGGCTGTATTGATTGCTTATAATGCATGCCTCAGCCATTTAAAGTCACTATCCACACAGTCAGTGCCCATTTCAGAAGTACCATCACTGTCCTCCAAGGGAAATTCCACTTTTCAGGCACCCATGTACTTTAGCTTCGACACAAAATTCTCCTACATCATACTTGTATTTAATTAAGGAGTTTTTGTTTTACAATTGCTCATGTGTAGTATAATTCCCCTCAACCTCTCTAAATTTTTTTGTTCTTCTTATTTGCAAAATTAAACAAAATATCAATTATTGTTACGTTAGTCCGCATTCTATGAAAGCCTCTAGTAGTGCATATTGTAAAATCAAATTGTGTCTTACTTAATCATCATTCATCTTAGATAGCTGTACAAACATGGCTGCTGAAAATGTCCAAGCTGTTGATCTGGCTCAACTTCCAGTGCCTCAGTTAAATCAGCTGCGCACACAATTCGAAGAGGAGGAGCAAATGCTTACTCAGTCACTTGCTCAACTGAAAGGTGTTCAGTCCCGCTTCATGGAATCTCAAGAGAGTGTCCTAAAGCTTTCCAAGAAAGAAGTTGGTAAAGATGTCTTGGTGCCCCTGACAAGTTCAATGTATGTACCTGGTCAGCTTGCTAACATTGAAAAAGTTTTAATTGACATTGGTACTGGCTATCATGTTAAAATGACCATTCCTGAAGCCAAAGGGTATTTCACAAGAATTACTGAATACATTACAAAGAAGATGGAAGTTGTTCAAAAGAATTTGATTGAAAAGGACAAGCTGAGACAGGTTACCACCGAAATCCTGCAGTTGAAGATACAAGCTCAGGCTCAGCAACAAACTGCACAGCAGGCATAAGTAGCTGAATGATTTGGTTTTGTAAACTGGAGGTGTTTATATTTTGTTTATTTGTGTTGTAAGTTGTACACTATGCGGAACAATAACTTCGCCGCAAGTGGGGTGTAAATATTGACAGCTATTTATCTAAAAAACTGATATTTTATACCATTCACAAAAGTTTAGCTTTTTATTGTGTCCATTAAACTGATAGATATATTTGTTTCTTATCATTACATTAATACTAATTTTAAGTATTTTAAAATTGCCTTGGAAGTGTGTAATTATGACAAATTTCATCTATACTAACATCTTAAATATATCATCATAAAAAACTTTAAATAGCCAAAAAGAAGGGAATCTATTGGAGTGCTTAATAAGCTTTTAAAATGCACAGCATACGGAGGCCTCTGCAAATGGTAAGATCATAAATATTTCAGTTATATCTGAGCTCAGATGAATTATTGAAACAGATTTGTAAAATTTAATTAGGTTTAATTCTCACTCATTTCATGTTCCTCATGAAACTTTGATTGCAGGGTTACGAAGACGGTACGTCAGACGATGAGAGTGGGGAATGTTGGCGTCTGAGCAGTCTCTCACAGCCCAACACACCACACTTTTGTAGAAGCTGCATGTTAGGGTTCAGAGATAGGATACTGTTAAACAACCATCTTAAACAGCATTACATGGAGAATAGAGCCGCTACTTCTCAGGTATAGATTTAAGATTTTACCTACCTTACTCGGGAACATTATAGCGCGAGCGGGTTAATTTATGACTGGGAAAATTAATGACCGGGAAAAATATGGCGGAATTTTCCAAAACCCACCACTTTATCCCAGTCATAATATTCCCGAGCAATGTTCATAATACTGTATACTGCTTAAGGATTGTTAATTAAAGTCAGAATCAATCATGATCCAAACAATGTTAAACAAATAATATTTCAGGGACAAACGGAAACTGAGCCGGCCGCTAAAGCCACCTCACAAGACCCCATGTTCAGATGTCTCAATTGCAAGGAAACATTTCTCTCTCCTAACCAACTAAAATTACACTGGTTAGTCAAAACTTGATGTACAATTTTCATCAATACAAAGTTACAAAACCAGCTTTGATCATGCCAAAAAAATGGGAATTACTACTATTCACCATTTATCTAAGAATTGGATGACAATGTGATGATCCCCTTTCCATATTTATCTAACTCAAGCACTCTGCAGTGAGGTGTGTCAGCCGGAAGACTCAGCATGGCAATGCGAAGTGTGCGAGGAACTGTTTGAAGATAAGATGCAGCTCAATGCACATTTCATCAGTATGCACGGGGAACAGAACATGCTGCGCAACAGAGGGTTTGAGTGCCCACACTGTCGGCTTGTCTTTGAGAGCCAGCAGGGTCAGTAAACTTACTTGTGTTAAATGTGTAGTCAATCGTGCGATGTTGAAGCAAAAAAACGTTTTTTACATACATTATGAAAGTTAGTGAATAGCATAGGAGTTGGAACACCAGATAAATTAATTTATGAATTAATAAAACCCTTTTCCTAGAACTGAAAGTACACATCGAGATTGACCATGAAATGCAAGTTTCCCCCGTTAAAAAGCCCGGTGGTCCACTTGCTGGAAACAAGAGGAACGAGATGTATATAACTGTGGCTTGCGAGTGTGGTAAAGTTTTTGTGAACGAACTGGACTATCAGGTACTTTATTTCGAATATTTCGAAACAGATTTTATAAATTATATTATTTTAATTTCATTTATATGCTCTAAGACCTCTTCTCAAACTTATAGCCTAAGTAGGAAAAACTAAAAACCGTGTCAATTCAGTTGTTTTTATTTTATTCTGACATACCTTCAGGAGCACATATTAGAACAGCATCCTGGCACCGAACCACTCAAGTGGCCTAAGGACATATCAGAGCTGAAAAAACGGAAAAGGTCAGCGCTGATGGCAAAGCGCAACATGTCAGACTACCAAGCAAAGCGCTCTAGGAAACCTCCCCGGTATAACCCGAACTCGCGCATCAACAATCAGGGACACAAATACTTTGACGGTTCTGAAGAAGGTAATGGTAAATATTTTACTCTTTTTATTTCTTTTAATTTTCTTTAATATCATGACTGTCTATTAATTATGATGATACCATATTTGAAAGTGACGTGAGCTGTTATGAATTTTAAACCCTCATTTGAATTATCTAGAAATCATCGTAATCATCTAATTAATTATCGTAATTATCTGACAAAGCAGGTGGTGTCTGTGTTGAATGTGGGGAGACGTTTGCTCAAGCGGTGGAACTGAAGCGGCACATGCAGAGTGATCACATTCATCTCAAACCGTACGCCTGCAGTATCTGTGGTAAGACGCTAACTAATACAGCTGTTGGCACCTGTGATTAACGTTAGGGTGATGAAGATTATTCATTCGTCTGATTAAATAATTATATTAATTATACAGTTATAATAGACTAGTCGCTTATCTCTTGTCTATTATCTCTTGTCTGTTATCTCTTTTCTGTTATCTCTTATCTCGTTGTTCTATTATCTTATTCCCACAGGAAGGAGGTTTACACGAAAGTCAGACGTAAAGAGACACATAGAAACAATACACGGCCAGGCGGTGTCCAAGGAGGATATGGAGAGAATACAAGCCATCAGACCCTTCAGATGTGCTAAATGTGGCAACCCCTTCGGTAATTACTCTAATTAGTAGTACATAGTATAGTTGTTAATTCAATTTCATTTGAAAAAGGCTCGTCCCATGCAATATTTTATTTGCACTAACCAATTAAAATACATACTGAACTTGCCAGATACAAATGTATTGTGTAAATGTGTAATGTGCATCGCCATTTTACTATTAGCAACTCGGTTTTTTGCATGTATCATTAACGGCTGTTTTAAAAGTTAAGAAAATATAATATATAATATGCATTATATACAGCAGAATGCCACCACCGTACCGAATAAATGCGGAGCCATGTTACTTAAGCACGCTCTTCACAATAGAGAATGTACATAACTATCGCAATATTTGATAGTTCATGCTACACGCTATACACGTTACACATCAAGTAACACGCTATACACACTGCAACTGTGTACATTGTACATTGTACAACTATACATTTACATAATATTCACTCTGCTAATCCACTAAATTTGACGGAGAGTTCTAATGCGTGTCACCTTCAGAGGGTTCCTAAAATGGCAAATATTATCGGGAACTTGTACTTTAACACTCTATAATAATATGTCGAATAATCCTGACAAAAATACTGTTTTTACCATTCTTATTTCGTTAATACCAGATCCTTTTAATTGAACAACAGGCTAATTGTTCAGATAATAACCGCTATTTTCCCCTAATTATATAATTGAACCCCAGGTCGATACAGCGACATCAAGAAACACATAGAAGTACACCACGGTCTTCCCTTCTCTCCTGACACATACGTTTATCAGGTGAGTCCACTATCACGTGACTATCACGTGACTATCACGTGACTATCACATGCTGGTCACGTGATCACACGTGGTGTTGTGTGAAGGTAGCCCCCTTTACAGCTGGCCCTTGGTTCTAACCTTCTTTACGAAAATGTCATGCTTTTACCGCACACATTATGTTCCAAATAATTAATTAATAAGCTAATTGACTAATTAATGAATTAATCAGCTGGAACACATGGAAGAGGCAGGGTTGAGTATCGGTAGCAGCGGGGAGGTGGTGAACGTTAGGACCTACGATTGTGGGCTCTGCAAGAGGAAGTAAGTAGATTCTAATTTTTTAAATTATCAAAAATTAGTCAGGTAACAAAAATTAACTTAACAGCAAAGAGCCATTGAAACGCCATTGATTTATGATCCACCTAATTGACCAATTAACTGATTAGCTACTAATTAATCACGTGATCAGGTACAGAAACAAGACGACAGTCCGACATCACATCCGGAAGGACCACAACCAGGAGGATCCTGACGCGTTTATCACACGCTCACATTTCAACCACAGTGAACAAGAATGCCAGTTCTGTGGGGACGTCTTTAATTGTTAGTTAATTTATAAATAGCTAATTGGTTATTTTAGTGTGGTAAATAATTGATAGTGTGTAACATATAAAAGCGAACTTTAAGTTTCACGTGATAACACCATCAGCGATGTATTCGTATACCGCTCCTACTCTACTGTACTGTATAATTCTCTTAACAAATATCTAGATAATATCTGATGACTAATAGATAATATCTGATGACTAATAGATAATATCTGATGACTAATAGATAATATCTGATGACTATAATTAACGATGATATTAAGCAATAACAGTACTACTTCCAAAACAAGGTATAGAGGACAAGATGGAACATGTGCAAAACATTCACCAGACAATGGTTGAAGATGATAGCTTAGTAGACACCCCGCTCTCAACTGTACTGCAGCATGAACAGGTAATTAGCTAATTAGCTAATTAGTTAAATGAATAATTATTTTAAAGCAGCCAGGTTGAATACAAATTATTGATAATTGCTTGCTTATCTTTCTGATGAGAAAACCAACAGTCTAAAAGTTTACTTGATCTTTCTTCTCTCTTAGACGCTTTGCTGCCTATCTCTTCTAATATGACTGACTGGCTCTGCTATTAAATAACTAACTCATTAACTAATTACCTTACTAATTAACAACCTCATCAACCTCAGGAGATGGTTCACGACGAAGGAGAAGACTGCGAGAACTTCATGCCAGTAAAAGACGTCAGCACGCCAGAAAAACTCCGCTACAACTCTAAAAACCAAATAGTAATCCTGAAACAGGAACTAGTGAACAATAACAACAACAACAGCCCTGCCCCTCCTGAGTTACGAGTTGAGAAAAAGGAGGGAGGTACATGGAGTAACACTCTTATCAATGACATTGTGTCAGAGCAACAGAGAAGCAAGTCTACATACGATTGCCCGGAATGTTCTAGAAGCTTTACCCGACCTAAAGCCCTGCAGAGTCACATTCTCAAGATGCACTCCAAGAAGAACGATGACTTTGAGTGTGATTTGTGTGGGAGGAGTTACAAGGAACAGAAACAGTTCGTGAAGCATCTGGAGGTGGCACATCCTGAGATAAGGGCTGATAAAACTGCTAATAATGGTAAGAAAGATAAGAACAATTCGGGAGATATAGACGGTCTGTTCTTTAACTGTGCTACGTGTGGGAAATCGTTCCAAGAAGAAGTTGATCTGAAAACTCACATTGAATTCGCGCACGCGCATGCAGCAGCAGCACCACGCAAATCCAACGCCATAAAGGAGTCAGCAGTTCAACAAGTTGTATCCACCCAGTCAGTGTCTGTTGATGATATGCCTCTGATGGAATACTACACGTGTAACGTGTGTGGGGCCATGTTCAGCAGCACTGAGAGTCTCACCAGGCACATGAACCTCAAACACAAGGATATATCTATACTCGGGAGGAAGACTGTGCTGGGAGGATTACAGGTAGAGGACGACAGACAAGAAGAAGATGAGGATGATGAAGATGAGGAAGAAGAGGTTATTACTACTGTGAGTAAAGATGTAGAGATGCAGAATGTTGAGATGCAGAATGTGAGCGTGGAGTACACGTGATAACACGTGATTAGAGATTATGGATTGTTTAGAGAGCATCCAGTGTTAGCAAATCTTATCAGTCGCAAGTCTTATCAGCTGAGATCCTTATCAGTCGTTTGTCTTATCAGTCGCGTTTCTAAAATCAAATGTCAGATAGCTAGATAACTTTATACCGGAACTTACCAATAAAAGCCTGTTGTATTGGACACGAACTGGATTGCGGTATGTTGAGTATTGTGGAATGTGGAGCAAGATCCTAAAAGCTGTCCCGATACAGAATACTGAGTCACTGAATGACACGGTGAGCGCTGAACTGAGATATTACCTGAACCGTCGTCCGAGTCTACTTTTTGTGTATACTTGGAACTTTGAAACAGTTTAACATCATGATGACTGGAAACTTGTTTAGAATGAACTTGTTTAGAATGAACAATTCTTTTTTATATTTCTAGAGGGTTGCCTTCAGAACACTTAGACTGTTCCTTAAATTGCGAATTTGAAGGAATTAGTTATTATTTCGTGAGCTTTAAACCTTAAAATATAAGAGTTATTCTCGTTGAATCTTTGTTTCTGTGATAAAATGTGGAGAATTTAATAATTATTGATAGAGATGATTCAAGTTACCAAATCAGGGTACAGTCTTTTGTCACAATTTACTTGCACAATACATTGCCATTATCGATAAGATATGAAATAATCCGGATTCGATTAATTATCGTTAAGTAGAACCATAAATACATTAAGACGAATAGCAATGTCTCAGCATTAAATAAAATGAAATCTTAAGTGTGAATTTTTGTGAATTGTTACAATTTGTAGAACTGCTAATGTTGTGATATCAATTATCAATCACTGTGTTACAAAAATAATGGAAAATGTGTAACTGTAGCTCTGTCCATATCAGTTTTCAAAGGTTAATTTTATCTTTTTACAGCATTTTGTCTATATCAAGTTTCAAAATTATCTCTATTCAAATGTGAATTCGAATCAATTGAACAACGGAAAATTATTCTGTTTACATAATTTGAATGCAACTACAATAATAATATTAGTTTATGGTAGTAATTGGTTTTAATTGATTACAGTAATGAATAATTATTCCAATAACAAGTTGTATCGAAAACTCGGTGATAAATAAATAGCATACCAAAGATTTTCACTGTCATAAGATGTTAAGATTTACGATAATTAATTCAGCTAGATGCTTAAAATTTTTATGATAAGTCCCAGTTGGTTAATCAAACTAATAATTTACATTACAAAGCGGCTTTGTTTCATTGTGAAAGTGATTAAATTTCACGGTTATTTGGTATTCAGTCGGCTATAAGATATATACGGCCCACCAAAACATCGTTCCTGATGATATGGTTTCCACATGACACAACCTGTCATATTTTAAAAACTATTTTACTTTATTCGTGGTATTTAAATCATAATTAAAATAACGCGTGGTCATTAACATCGTCTTACTTTGCAGGAGATATGTAATCAATGACAAACCAATAACAATCCACCAACTACTGTCCCTGAAAACCAGAAGGCGGTGCACCTAACTTCCTACCAGAAGATTCTAGATTCTAGAAGCGAACAACTATTTCAGTTTGTAATTGTAAGTGAGAGAATGTTCCAAATAAGGAGGTTGCTACAACTCTCAAACAGAGTATGTACGAGAAACCTTTACTACATCGTCCAACAGGACACTGCTAAGACCATCCCCACTAATGATATCTTCATCAGAACCTCTGACACAGCTCCCGCTCTAGCTTGTCACAACTACCAGGAGATCCAGCAGATTCTCAGCTCTGTGGACCAGTCTGAGCTTGTTTCTGGTACTTTTGTAGTGAACGCTATGATGGAGGGAGCAGCCAAGAAGTTAAGGAAGGAGCGGGGCGTGGCTACCTTCGCATCCAAAGTCAGAGACACTAGCATTCTTGCTGTTTGTGGGGCAGATGTGCATGGAGATGCGTATTCCGACGGTGCGACCAAGTGTATTGAACCAGGAGATATAGATGAGATACAGGCATGTGTGGATGAATATGACGTAGTGGTGTGTACAACACGTGCGCTACAAGCTCTCAGACCTTTAGGTAGGATCCTGAAGACGAAGATGCCTCACGAGAGACGTGGAACAGCAGCTGCTACGATACAAAGTGCAGTGAGACGAGCACAGCTGAACATGGAATGGGAGATGATTGACTCCGCAAACAATCCCTCGTACTACAACATAACACTTCCTCTGCTCAGGAGTGATTTCCCTGTTAACACGATTAGAGATCACGTGGGTATCATGTTTAAAGAGATCACTAACTTCTGCCCTGCTAAAACTCCTAAAGATAAGTTTATCGAGCGACTTGAGTTGAGCTGGTCACGTGAGCCTATACATGTGGATATTCGGGAACATAATGATAAGTTGAAGTCTACAGAGGTTACAGTGCTGAAGAAGAGATATAGTCGGGAGGAAACTTGGGCACTGAGAGAGTCCGCTAAAAATAAGGAGGATTTCTTGGAGGATGAGAGAGCTAAGATTGGAGAATTTTTGGAGCAGCGGTGGGATAAGGTTCTGAAGGAATGATAGAGGGTGAACGGTTAATGTATGAGATGCTTTTTATTGAATCGGATATAAGATCCATAACATGTATGAGATTCCGGGAAGTTTCATGTATTTATTTTGATTACAGTTTGATATAGAACCATGAAAACTTTCTTACTTAAGATGAATTTCAATGCTGTGACCCAATTCTGTTTACTGTTAATTTTATGATAAAATTTACCACGTTTTTTACATCAAAAAACACTTTTTTCATTTAGAGTATTTGAAAATCCCTCTGAACTTAGAAATCACCTATACGTGACGTAGTTAGATAACATTTTTCAATGGTTTTTAGCTCACTTTATATTCCATGCCTATGCCTGAATTTGAATTTATCAAATGAAACCAACTAACAAACTCAATTGTAAACTCAGTACAAGCAGCCATGTACCGTCTCTTGGCCGTGGTAGCTATCCTAGGACTGTATCTGCAACCAGCAAATGCTGGTCCATGGCAGACTACAAACTGCACTACTTTCTCTCACAACGGAAAGGACTTGTTCGTTACTGACGAGGCAACTTGTAGGACTGCTTGTGAAGGAATGGGACACACTAAGGTTCGTGATAAATCCATATTTTGTGATTTTGAAATTTTGATCGAAGGCGACATTTTTAAAGATAATTAACAGTTTTAACAGTTGATGTCCTCATCATGATGAATAACTCTAGTATTTGTCACGTGACTAACTTCAATTCACTCGATGTCATGTGAGCTGATTTGAAATCAGCGTCAGGTAAGTTCATGCCTCTAGCATTACCTGCGATTTAAAAAGTGATTCTATGTTTTTAGCACCATAAATTTAGAATAATATATCTTGATAGAATATCCTATCTCAATAGAATATCCTAGATAATAATAATAAAAAAGGTTTTTTGAATAATTACTCTAAAACTTTATCTAAAAAGGAGTACAAAGGAAGACTACCTGATTACAAGAAGAAATGTGAAGGATCGGAATGTCAATGTCTTATTGGAGAGAACTCTTACGCGGGGGTGTGCAGAGATTCTACTTATTGTAATGGCGGAAATAGCATGGTGTTCTCTGGAGTTGTTCTTGCTTCTTGTCTCGTTTATTGGTTCATGTAAATGGAGTGGGATTTTGTTAAATAATGGTGAAAATATACCGGTTAATATTTTATTAAGCCATCTTCACCATTACATTACCTCCCTCCATCTGTGGACTAGGTTCAGTTTGTGGCTATGATCAAAATGTTTTTGTGAGATATTTTGACCTGTTGACCTTCAGTTTTAAATCAGAATAAGTTTCTCACTTGTGGGATAACGTTCTGAAACTTTATCCGAAATTGTAAACTTTAAATGTTCATCACGCGTATAAATAGGCTTAGAAGTGAATAATTGTGTTAAGAAGTGTTTTTAGAAGTTTATTACGTGAGCCACACTTTTATTACTTATCGTACATATTTTATTAAATTAAAAAAAGCGAACATTTTTTATCAGTATGTTTATTGTTTATTAGTTTATTGTTTGTGTGTTAGATTTATTGACGTTTCCACATTTTACAGATGTATGTAGTATTTTAGGTTACTCTATATGTATTTATAAACAATTTTGATTGGAGAATTCCATAATTTTCTTTGGCTCAAAGTCGCTCATTCCTAAAAAATCAAACTCTACAGGACTGAATGTGCATATTTTAAATAACATTTGTACATCCAAATATGTTTGACCCAATCTGAAGTTGTATCGGGTCGCTTCTTCTAATTAATTTGATTTATCGACTAATTATACTTAGTAGATTAAGTAATTAACTAATTGCCCATTATTCCATAGCAAAGTAAAAAAATGACGATAACTCACCAGAATTCAACAACAGATGGACCCCAGTTTGTTGGTATTAAATTCTGTCCCGAATGCAATAACATGTTGTATCCTAAAGAAGACAAACAAAATAAAAAGTGGGTAAACACTAAATATCTCATTTCGCTGTTTCTTTGACGCGTTACAATGTCTTTTTTATATCACCTAATATCAACATCTCCGCCCTCTATCTCCATTAAAAGTTTCACATCAACAGGCTGATGTATCATTGTCAGAACTGTGAGCACGTGGAGCGAGCTGATAACAATTGTATCTACGTCAACAAGATAACTCACGAGATTGACGAGTTACAGAATATTGTGGGAGATGTTATCACTGATCCTACCCTTCCCAGAACACAGGTATTGTCGTTATTTGACTTATTTCTTCTTCCGTAAAACACATAAAATTATAGTAGGGGTAGTAGGGTATTTCGTCACGCTAATATACCCGAAATTTGCCCTAGGTTCTGGGGAAAATGTGGTCCCTTGCAATCCCACTCCCAGAAGAATGTTGGCCAATCCAGATACCAGACTGATCCCTGTCAAAAGTTTCATATCGGACGGTTCACTGAACTTCTATCAAATTTTTGTATTTTCCCATCGCCATCGCAAGAGACATGTTTCGCCAGAGTAGTACGATCGATTGCATATCTACTTGCATACTGCACTAAGTTTAGGTTTAGGGTTCTAGATTATGTTTGATGTATTTACACTCCTCTGGGCTCTGTACGTGATGAGAATGTATTGTGATGTGCTCGAATCGGCAAACCGTTATGCGTTTGTTTCCATTGAAACGTTATGGCACACAAATCGGTCACTGTTTTACGTGTATGTATGCGATACGGAAGGCGCGATTGAAATTTGGGTTGGCAGAGCGCGCTTCAGTCAAAAAATCGCGCGCAAACTTTAAGTGCGCGCGATTTAAAACCTGTCTTGTCGCGCGCGAAAAAGTGGGGCACCGGGTTGGGTATTTCACTGTCACCCACGTCCGCTCTGATGCGCGGATCTTTGCAAAACTCTACTTTCATCCCCGAAAAGCACCCCTAGACCATGATTGTTGAGACTATTTAACTCAATATAGTCAGAACTTATGATTTTTTCTTTCAGGATCATCCGTGTCCGCGCTGCAGTCAGTGTCTAGCAGTCTTCTTCCAAGCTCAGAGCAGTATTGCAGATCAGGGTATGCGACTGTATTATGTATGTTGTAATCAACAGTGTAATCACAAGTGGACTGAATGATGTCTGATACTTTATATCATGCATCGAGAATAGCTGCAGATTTACATCGAACCGTGTCTCAACAGACGACAATGAGACAGCTTTCAGAGATATGACGAGTAAATAATACTTGTTAAAATAAACTGAACATGTGGATTCTAATATTGAAATAAAATTGACCCGATCTCATTGTAGATTTTTTATTTTAATTCATTTTATTATTCAGGACTTCTATGTCTGGTCTTTCAATGGTATTTCTACTAATTCTATTTATTTTATACACTGAAAACTTTTCTCAGCAAATCTTGCTGCATTAAAAAAAGATTAATTGCAAAATGTGTTGGATTGATAGCTGTTCAAAAGGACTTTCAATTTTTTCACTGTCTGATAACAACTTTTCTTGTGCATAGTTTCCAGGGTACCATCCTTTTGTGCCATATTACACTGTACCTATTCAATAATCTTCCTTCGCGATAAAACTTCCTTTGTGTCAATTTACGTTTGTGCTGTGGTTTAAACCCTTGTTGTCTTCCATAAATTTATGGAGAAGTTACCATTCATGTAAAAGTTACCATTATTTCAATAGTTATGTACTAATTAAAGTCTACACCTAGTCGATGCATGGTTTACTAAATGCGATATACGGTACACTCTTCACATGGGGTCTAACAGCACTAGGAGCAGCCTGTGTGCTCATAGTCCCCGGCAAAAGACGTGATGTTCTCGACATTAGTTTAGGTTAGTCCAACTGGAATTAACGTCCAGTGTAAACTTTTATAGTTATTTCAGTTTATTTTTGACCGGTAATTCAAGGTTTCAATATGATATGGTAAAAAACAAAGTAGTAAATTATCATTTTATTTTACAGGGTTTTCTGGAGGTGTGATGCTGGCTGCATCCTACTGGTCACTCCTGTGCCCGGCCCTGGATCTAGCTGAAAAACAAGGCTGGGGTAAGCCGGATAATAGACTGTTTTATTTCAACAACATCCCAAATGGAAGCACCCTAATTGTAAAGTTACTAAACTAATAATGATTTAACTATATTGATATAATCACAGAATCTCATATTTTCGTTGCTTAACAATACCTAGAGTGTCCCCTCCACAATCTTAATGTTATACTAACACCCCCAGGTAAAGGGAGCTGTATACCCGTTTCTATAGGTCTGATTCTCGGGGCTGGTTTTGTGCTGTTAGCTGATCTCCTGCTCCCTGATACTGTGAGCAAGTTGTTTTGTAAACAAATTTTTGTTTTTTTTTTAATTTGCTTACCTTGAGTACCTTACAAGACATTTTTATAACGTACGAAATGCGACGGTTTTCCCGAAATTTCGCCATATTTTCGGACCGCCAAAATTTCGGTCGTCGTAATAGAATCCGTCGCATTATTTTTAGCTTATTCCAATAATTGTGGCTTCATCGATTCATTTTGTTCTTGAAAAGTTAGTGATATGATGGTGGGACAAATAAACACAATATTCCATGATGAATTTAATGTCAAGTAATACGCTTATCCGAGAATCTTACTCCTGGGAGTACACTGGAGAACAGCGTGAAACTGGAAGAGTCGAGCCGGACCCCTTAAGTATAGAGGAAGATGAAGAAATCGATTTATAAGTTTCATTTTGTTTCAACATGATTTTACCGATTTTTAGAAAATTTTGAGTCAGAAAACAAAATGATGAAAAATACCCTTATTTTCTGTGACGTCCGAAATGTGACGGTTTTTGTTCAATTTCGCCATATTTTCGGACCGCCAAAATTTCGGTCGTCGCAAATTGGTCCGCCACAAAAATGTCTTGTAAGGTAAGTTTTTTGTTAATTTGGGAGCTGGAATTTGGGGGGATAATGCCAAATCCGTACTTGCTTTCTCTACAGTCCTTAGTTAATGATTGATACTCCTCGTTGTTCCTTTAAAATGGAAAAAATATCTTGTCACTGGCCACTGTATCTCCTGAAACAGGATTAAAATTATCACCGGTCCCAAAACATAAGTCCTAATTTTCTCCACTCATAAAACAATTTTCAGGTTACACTGATGTCAAATAAAACAGCGGTTGAGAAGAAGTTTGACAGCGAACCAGAAGATTCCATCACGATAGAATCACGTGACAGTGACATGGCACGTGATAGTGAGGTCAGACATCGCAAACCTAACCTTACTGCTAATAGTGATACCTCATCAGACAATAGGTGAGATTGTTGGTTGTAATATGAATTTATTGGGCTTGTTTTCTTAGCCCAAGTTCTCGAAGTTTGATCTTATCGTCTAATTGATAGAAACGAGATCTGGTCTTGAAAAGATAAGGAAAAAGCTCTTATATTATTAAAATAACAATTAATCTTCAGTGTGATAGACGAGAAGCTCAGAAAGGTTCAACTACGGAGACTAGTTTTACTGATAGTAGCCATCACAGTGCACAACTTCCCTGAGGGTCTTGCTGTAGGTGTAGGGTACGCTTCTGTTGGACGACCTGGTAAGATATATCCTCAAGTTTGACACTTGATTCTTCAACAGAGACTGGATTTTCCACTCCAGCAATATTAGACTAAGTACAGAACAATTCTTATTACCATTAAACGTAACAATTCTTATTAACCATTAAGTCTTTTCTACAGGTGTTGATCTACAACAAGCACACAACCTTGCCATTGGCATTGGACTACAGAACTTTCCCGAAGGTTTACTTTTGATTTATAGTTAATTTCTGGTATCTAACTTTTCAAACACAAGGAAAGTTCTTGTTCACAACACTCCCTTAAGTGTTTGTAATTCTACGTTTTACCGTTTAAAATATAAAAAAGGCCTAAATTTTAATTTAATGAAATAACCAGATATTTGTAAAAATAAAATAAAATCCCCTCCTAGGTTTAGCCGTAAGTGTTCCTCTAAAAGCAGCTGGTTTCTCAACTTTTGACAGTTTCTTTTGGGGACAAGCCAGTGGCATGGTGGAACCCATCGCTGGAATCATCGGTTTGTTTATTTTACTTTTATTATTAATACAAGGATCATGTTAATTTATTATATCCCACAAATTCCATATTTTGTTTGACTCTTCGTGGTGAGCGCATGCGGTGATGTAACATGTGTGATAAACAGTAATATTATGTACAGATGACGTCATAACATCACGTGACATCAGCAAATGTAAGTGATTAAGCAATTAATTAAGTGATTAACTGTTCTTACATTTCAGGTGTAATTTGTGTGACACTTGTAGAACAGATCCTATCGATCGCACTCTCATTCGCTGCTGGAGCCATGATATGGGTTGTGTGTAACGACATAGTACCTGAAGCTTCAGCTTATAATCACACTAGACTCTGTAGTATTGGTGTTATCGTGGGATTTGTGGTTATGATGTGCTTAGACACTGCTCTCGCATGATGTGATGACGTCACGTGATGTGATGACGTCACGTGATGTTATGACGTCACGTGATGTGATGACGTCACGTGATGTGATGACGTCACGTGATGTTATGGAGTCGTGTGATGTGATGACGTAACGTGATGTTATGGAGTCGTGTGATGTGATGACGTAACGTGATGTTATGGAGTCGTGTGATGTTATGACGTCACGTGATGTTACGTTTGGACTGACGTATATACGCGGGGACTATCATGAAGCATGATAACATTTGGTATTACGCGCAATTGTCTTAAAATACCTTGCTGATGGATTGACCATTTAATTTTCTTACAATTAGTGATTTGTCAGATGAATTTGCTTTAGTTTTTAAATGTATCTTTATTTTTAATTGATTTTATTGTTCGGGTTTTGTGCTTTTTAAAGGAATACATATATTATGTTAACACTTAAAATTGATAATTGCTGATTATTTACATTCTGTGTTACGTAGATTTCATTTTCCAGCTTCGACTTAAAGTTAAAGCTGTGTCCAACCGATTGTGTTTGACCATTTTGTTTTCTGACAACTTTAAAAAATCTATCATGCCCCACAAAAACCTTTTTAACGTCCTACGTACACTAAAAACCCGATTCACCGTACAGTTAGCGGGAAAAGAAAATATTAAATTAGGGTTTTACAGTACGCATGGTATCGAGAAAAACGAAATCGTCATGAACCTGTTCAGACTCAGAGCGTGACGTCATGGTCGATATTGCGAAATCATTATTAGAGGCCATTTTACTGCGCGGGGTTGACTATTAAATTTCTACAAAGGAGGTGGTTGGCAGAACCACCTGTATTTAATTGCTATTCTTAAAATAGTATTCTACCTATTCACAAACTTTATAATGTCTTTTTATTTAAATATCACTGATTTTAGCTAATTCACAAGCACTTACCTGGGGACCACAGGCTATAATTAACAATGAACAAGCACCTGCTCAAAATCCCTTTTAAATCCGATAAATAAATTTATCCAGTGATTTGCCTCCTAACAGCAGACTAGGCAAAATAATTAGTGCCATATATTTGATTTTGTTGCCATCACAAATACATAACACACGAAAATTTGGCGGAGTTACAGGTTGTACTGAGCACTGTCCGGTAATATATTTCGTGATCTGAAATCTCGCTTAATTAAAAGTCTCATGTAGCAAATTATTTCCAGCTGACAAAGCTATATTAATGAACAAGGATTAATGAACACACCTGGCTCAGATTTCTAATCGTTGACAATAAAAAGCGTAATTTTTTTGCCAATAGTAATACATATTGTGTACATGTTGATGTGGTAAGCCAGTTTCTGTGCATTTCGAAATTGCATCGATTAATATTATATTTTTTGTTATTTTTTAGAGAGTCCCGAGACCGTTTTTAGCAAAAATTAAGTAAGTCTTGGAATTTTGTTGACACCATTATCAACAAATCACCGAAGCGATAACAAGGTTAATGGTATAAGTTATGGTTTTGACTTTGTCTGACGAGGCACAATTCCATTTTTTCGAGACTTGCACAGCACTTAATTAGTGCTTCATATTTAAATTTAATCCATCTAGATATGCGTGGTTGTATTCAATATTTTTTCCCTTTAGTTTGAACTTTCGAAACGAATATATTTAATCCATAATCCAAGCAATAAAAGATTTTATAAACCATAAATTAATCGACATAATTTATCTCTTAAGGATAAAGAGTATAATGGTGGACCTTACTTTGCCCTTGGGAAACATGTCCGTACACCAGCTATACAAAGCTAAATATGCACCTTGGACTGACTACATAAACATTGAAGCCGAAAGATATGCAGCGATCACATACTACTCCCTAGCCCTGCTCCTTGCTCTTGCAGGCAACACAATCATTCTTGTTGCTACAACCAAGTACAATGCAATCAAACTTAACAAGGTAACCATCACCATTATTCAGCATTTAGCTGTCTCTGACATAGGAAATGCAACTGTTGGCATAATTCCTTCCCTGGTTACCTTGATTGCTGATAGATGGACTTTTGGGTCTGTTCTTTGTCATGTTCTGACCTACATCAGGATGAGTTTTTACTATTCGAGTGTGTTCCTGGTGTGTGCTTTAAACACATTCAAGCTGTGCATGCTTTTGTTTCCATTCCAAGTGAGGCAATGGTCGAAGAGAAGAGGCCATCTTGTAGCAGCAGTTGCTTGGTCCATCTACATTCTGTTCCAAAGTGTTGCCCTGATATGTGGAAAATTCTCGCCTATATTCTTTGAGTATAGAATCATGTCGTGTTGGTATGTTGCACCAGACCTTGGAATAGGCTTAGGATTTTCAGTGTTGATTTTCATGGGTCTGCTAGGGTATGCTCCAATATTGATTGTTCTTGGCACCACCACTGGGCTACTTGGTGTTGCATTTAAAATTGCTAAGCGAGGGAGAGATTCAGTTCAATGGCAGGGAGTAGTCACAGTTCTTTCAATTACTGGAATCTACTGTCTGACATACCTTCCCTTCATTGTTTATCACACCATTTATAATAACCTCCCAGACCAATCAGGGATGTCACTCAAGACAAAAGCTATATTCTACCTTCAACTGTTCACCATAACCCATGCCATTGCATATTTGAATAACTTTGCCAATATATTCATCTATTACATTTCCATAGCAAGCTTCAAGAGATTTGTTCATGCCAAACTTCCACGTGCACTTCAGGCTCAGCCCCAACAGGAGAGGAACATCTCAGACTCTAATTTGCCGAGTGGCACTGGACCCACCCAGCAGTCAACGCTATGAGTCTATGATGAACACAGCAACACCGAAAACAATATCAAGAAATGCTAACTAATTGCTGTGAAGGGACTGATCTTAAAGATTCTACATGAGTATAACTATATGGAAGTCATAAATTGTTCGTAAAATTGATAACTGCTGCAGGACTCACAGCTAGGAGTGCAGGTTATAATCTCATGAATTTGTCAGATTTTGTCCATTTTCTGTGTTCTGGCGTGGAGTACCTAATTGCTTATACCTATATTTATTTTGTAAAACTACTCGTGTTCTCTATCAAATCCTCTAATCTTCTCTGATCTCCAATTGTTCAATTGATTGGCAAGTAAATTTAATACACTTATAGAAACAGTAATTATACTTATAGTGGTTGCTAATAAATCTACAGTCGGTTATTAATGTTCACTTATAGTCCACAGAATATATTAATTGAGCTTCTAAAACAGAGAAGAACAACAAAGTTACCTGGGGACTCCAGGCTATTATATTTTAATTTATGTTCATAATCATAGAGATTAGGCGGAATGACGCTGACAGGCTGATATGATCAGCGCCCCCCAGTAACAAAAAAGCTGTTACATTTTTTGAGGTGCACAAAATTATGATGTATAGTGAACTCTATCTTACAGATCAGTGAGCTGTGAGAGCCTTATATTTGAGGGGTTCTTAAAGGCCGAATGCCGATCACCGAGAAAAATATATTCCTTTATACCACTTTCATCTTTATACTGACTTTCTAAAAACAAGATTGAGCCAGCAATAAAATGAAATTGGTCGAAATTAACTTCTTATCTATCTTCACAACTTTATAAATTTCAGTCAGTAATAATGATTCCGTGTCTTTGTGAAGTAAAGCTCAACTTCACAGTTATACGCCATGATTATGTTTCAAGTTCAACAAGTCTGAATGTAATTTATTTTCTCTTTGGCTATATCTCGTCCTTCCCCTCATTTGGTTTTACTCTCTTTTCCTCGCCTTTGAGCAAGTTCAACTTGTCGAGATCTATGTTATTTTTTATCATACTGGCACTGTCTGTAACTATCTTAGCTCCGTCTTGTATTCTTTGTGCAGCGCTGAAATGCAGGTTTTAAGGGTCACATTATAAAATCACCTGCCAGTAACACGACAAACCGGCTTGGCATAGCATGAGACTGGAGGTGAACACTATTTCTTCTAATTATGAACTAGGTCCAGTGTCCAAAATTCAATATATTATCGGACTTTATTTGAACGGACATTAGTTGGACGCTAGAGGCCCCAGCGTTCATTTTAATGTCCGTTCAAATTAAGTCCGTATCAGTGTATGTAGTATACCTATCTCGTAGGTTGGTAGCACCATCCTGCACTATCTTCGCTCCGTCTTGTATCGACTGTGCTATTCCACTAGTCAACCCATCCATCCCTTGTTTTAACTGATTCAGATCAGTAATCTGATCACTGTACTGCAATAGTTCCCTGGTTAATATTTCAAAATGTCCGGAAGATGTTACTGATTATCTGATTTTGATATCAAATTCGGCTTTTTACCTTTCTGAGATTCTTCTCGAATTCTGGATCGTCGAGAAACTTTTGGGAGTCCTTAATCAAGTTTATAGACTTTTCTACTCCTTCTATCAAATACCTGAAACCAATCGCCATGGTCAATATAGTTATTGCATACATATTTTCCTCACATGACATTTGTCTACAGATTAATCAGCGACCGTATGGCCAGAATAAACAGCAATTCTCTAACGTTAGGCTTGGAATTTACCATTTGATAAAGATTGCGAGGACAAAGTATAACACAAACATAAGTAACTGGTACTCAATAGTCTTGATCGTGCCAACTAGCTGATAGTTTCCCTTCGCTTTCAGTTCGTCCACGTTCGTGATCCTTTTCCGATTTGATTCTGATTAAATATAATGTTTATTTGTCATGCTGTTATGACAAAAGCGGGATACTGTTTAGAATATACTTATAGAATATAGATCCTGGTTACAAATAAATAATTATATACCAAGAAACCCGACCAGTCCACGCATAATTATTTCAGGCTTCTTGGATAGTGCTTAATATATTTAGTAGCAGTAGAAAGATTAGGTTACAAGTTAACATTAAATATGCAGTATCACCGATGATCATAAACTTTCTGAAATGCTCCTACCAATAGTGTCCAGAACAGATTTGCTCATTGCTTCGAGTCCCCCTACTCCTGCTTGAAGTCCGTCCAGTCCTACCTTGCTCATCGCCTCCAGTCCCCCTACTCCTGCCTGAAGACCATCAAATCCTGCCTTGCTCATCGCCTCTAGATTTTCAAGAGAGGCCATATCTTGCACCTTCTGCTGCATGTTCGTCAGGTTCGATGTGAGGTTACCCATGTTCATGTTGGAGGTGAGGTTGTTCATGTTGGAAGTTAGGTTACCAATGTTCATGTTGGAAGTGAGGTTGTTCATGTTGGAAGTGAGGTTACCAATGTTCATGTTAGATTTCAGGCTGTTCATGTTGGAGGTCAGGGTGTTCATGTTACCAACTCCAAGCCTGAAATATAGAATTGGTAGCAATTTGCAGACAGTAATAGTATAACGATAAGGAATAAGAACGTGCTTTCATTGAACTTCGTTCATATTAGAATGGTGATGCAAATGTCAATTCAATGAATCGTACATTTTTAATTGAAACGCGAATGTTTTCTGATCGGTACAAATTCATTAACAGGATGTTTGCTCATTAGTAGAAAACAATAAGATTGCTGATGCGATGGAGATTTATTAAAAAAATTCACATATGAAATGTTCCGATACAACTTTACGACCGCGGTATTTCTCTACAGACGAGCACTTCCCGGGAAATTGCACTTACTTTATTCGATCCGACAAACGAAGTATTCACAACAACAAACAAACTGACAAGGCATTTTTCTCGGCTGCGTGCAATTTTATAACGATTAATCAATTACCAAATCCTCCAAGGCGTCAAGAACAACACATTTGGTTGAAAGCACATACTGGTTAAAAAGTGTACATGGCCTCGTCTTTGGTTTTGCGGAGTGAGAAGAATAAATTGCTCTAAAAGTTGACTCTAAGTAAGTTGTCCTACTGCATGCCCCTCTAATACTGCTCATTACTCGCCCCACTATACAGGACCCTCTAACTTAGACGCAAGGTATTTTGATGTTGAACAACTGTTTAGGCAAAAACAACTCAACAAGTCTGATCTAATACGTATAATTGTTTAACTTTAAGCAAATACTTACCGGCATAAAGCAGTATAAAACACAATCGCTATACAGTGTTAGAAGTGCTAGATTGTAGCCACCAAGTTGCAAAATATGTGGATTTTAGCGACACAAAAACAGAAGTTCGGCACCAAATAGAACTAATTAGCACTGATAAGGCACTGATTATCGCTGATTATGTGATATTGACAGTTGACGGTGGACCATAGGACAGTACATTCAGAAAATTAAACTTCAGACATTACTTTATTGTTAGACAATTAAATAAGTATAGCTGCATTAGCATAGACATAGTAAGATAGTGATTCTGATGGGTTACAGTTATTAAGTTACAATTATTAAGTTATAGTTATTAAGTTACAGTTATTAAGTTACAGTTATTTAGTTACAGTTATTAAGTTACAGTTATTAAGTTACAGTTATTAAGTTACAGGTATTAAGTTACAGTTATTTGTCGATAATTTGTTGCATTTCTATTTTTCTGCTTTACAGTCTTACGACCAATTGATGGCTTGGAATTGGCTCATTCTTGCTTGGTGTGATCCACATACATTTTCACTGTTTCTATATAAGTAAAATATTAGTAAATAAATTATAAAACGTCACAAATTACATAGAGAGAGAGGGCACACACAGAGTTTAACTTGTTGGGTATAAGCTTCTCCAGGCTCATAGACCGGTTTTTATAACACATGTGCAGTGTTCAACAACAAAACTCAAGCAAACAAGATGCATTAGAATAATCATGATAATGATAACAGACGTTCTGATTAATGAGAATATTGATGAACAGAATAGCTTTCGAATCCTAAACAATATGAACAGTGAACACTCAACATTGGTCAAATATTAGTCTGTTACAGTGTTAGAGTGTTAGAGTGTTAGAGTGTTAGAGTGTTAGAGTGTTACAGTGTTACAGTGTTACAGCAAACCTACCTTGAAGTGGCATCCCCGATCATGCTCCCTGTATTCTTTATCTTGCTTGCAAAGCTGGAGAAAGAAAAGCTGTTTTCTTCCCCCATTTTTCCTGTGGTTTCTGCTGATCCAAGTGTCGAGGGTTTTTCTTGTTCTTCTCTGCTGCACAGTGCAGAAATCACATGTCTTTTGGCGACTGAGTAAGTATTAATTAAAACATGGAATTCAAAGAAAAGAATACAAATATGAGAAGAATGTGAGTACGAATTGCACTAACAACAGGTCATGAGTGACGATCTTCTCGGTCACGGAAATCCTGCTTAGAAATAACATGATCGCAAGAAAAGAGTATTTAGTACGACATATGCGGGATAATTTATTTGTTCCATTGTCAATTATTATTTTGCACCAACTTCTGCTCGCAGTCTTTATCGTTTTCTAACTTGTAGATCATGTACGTTAAAAGGTTAAAGATGCCAATTTGTGCAATTTAGATCTGTATTTCCTGTTACCCGACAGCTCGGCAAGTGAAATCAAGAATCAGTTTATTTAATCGATTGCATCTGATCATTGAATTTCACTTTCTCCTTAAAGATGTTTTTTCATCAGTAAACAATGATTTTGAGTGTCGCGGTCGTTACTCGTTAATTACTTATTGAATCTTCTTTACTGGATCTTATTGAAAACTATAAAACTATGAGAAATTCTGGCTAGAAATAAGATAAAATATGACAATGAGCCAGTATTACGGTAACTTCTAGTTAAAGGCTATTTGAATGCTCAGGAACTGTTGGTGCTTTGCACTTTGCAGGTGAACGTTTATACCTACATATTACAATTTATCAGCTGCAAGAACAATTTATTCTTCTAAATTGCTTGGTAATTGTTATGATATTTCATACATTAATTTTAAAGAACGTGCTGATTATTTGCCAACACTGTCATGTTACTAACAGTTACCTTACTCGGGATTATTATGACCGGGATAAAGTGGCGGGTTTAGGGTAATTTCGCCATTTTTTCCCGAACCACATTTTCACCGGTCGTTAATAAACCCGCCGTCTCAGCTTTTAGGGTTCCCAAGGGGTATGGGTGCTCATATTTTAATCGTTGCCTTATATTCACTAAAGAAGACTATTGGGACACTTGTTGTAGGTTTTTTGACTTCATTTGGCTAAAATTGCAAAAAATTCCATTTTTTTCCCAAGTCTTGTCATATATCCTTATTGTCAAAGTTGATTTAAATAGGCCAATTCTTAATTTCTTAGGTATTGACTATCTCTACATAATGAAATAGGACTCAAAGTACAACTTATTGGAAGACTAAACAGCTCTCCCTTTATCTTAATATCGATCTGGTTGTTACGCTTCTAATGTTTAAAATTATTTTTCCATCTAGTTTAATTAACCACGAGTCATTATTTCTGTCTACTTTCAACAATTATTGATAATTCGACTTGTTTCACAAGTTTTAGCAATGCGAAAATTTCTAAACTTGCTTATCTCTAATGAGGAAATTTACATCTGAGACAAAATTTTTGAATCTAAAATTGAAAGGTTGGACACCGGTAAAATGGCGACCGGGAAAATGTGGTGGGTTTTGAGCAATTTCGCCATATTTTTCCCGAACCATATAATTTTAACCGGTCGTTAATAAACCCGTCGTAATAATCCCGAGTAAGGTATATAATTTTAACAAAGTTAAAAATTTCAAAGTATCTGCGAACACAAATACAATTACAAAAATGTTTGTGTATAAATATAATGAATGTATTCATTGTTCATGACCATGTGATGCATTAAAACTTAAAAGTGTCCAGTTGACATAACTGCAATAAATTCAGGTTAAAATCGATGCAAGTAAGTTTCGGTGAATGTTAATAATAACACATTTTTGGAAAATACACAGTGTAAATGTGTATAAACAAACAATCATCGTATAAACCACTTGTATCACGTCAAAAATATGTAAGTTCGGCATTAAGTACAAGAAAATGGAAACTTATGCATGGTTTGCATTGTGAACACATCGTAGTCATTGGTAATTTATTGCGAACTTTAGGCAAGCTGAACGGAGGAGATCCTTTGTATGAATCACGGTTTTTCAAGTAAAAAATGGAAACTTGTATAATTGTGAACAGATATTTAAGCTTAGTCATGTATTGCTATTTGTAGGCAAGCTGAGATCCTTTGTATAAATCGCGCTCGAAATGTTCGAATCAAAGAAGCGTTTAACATATTTTATGAAAATTAGGAAAGTTTGACCATTGCCAACATTGTCATTGCTGAAATTTCTATATCCTTTACCGTTTTACATAAATAATGCATGACATTGCACATTAGGTACAGACTCACGCATCTTACTCTTAATAAGCTAAACACTAAACTCTTAATCTAGAATAACGCGTATCTTAACGAAAGTATCTGTCTAATTCTATATAATTATATAAGGTGTACAATTTACGGTACCAAATGGTGATGTAGACTATAAATCGATAAACAATGATGATATCGACAAACATTCACCAGTAATTAACTGAACATTCAAGAATTTAGAGCAACACTTGCAACAATTCAATCTGAAGGCGAAGAACAATACCCCCCGCTCTGCTACCTCACCATACCTTAACAGTTAACAGTTAATAACACAAAACACGATACACTGGTCTCCCTGTTCACGGTTTCCATGAGATTAAAACATTTGATGTAGATTGGAATTTTGATGATGTACATTTGAAATACTACAAGTACAATCTCAGTGCCATTTTGAGAAAATGACCTGTTAGAAATCAAGCATTTCCTTGGGAACATAGTATGAATATACTATTAATATACTATAAACAGTGCACTATGTTGTATATTAAATATTTACATGTTATTAATACGAAGAGAAGTCTCGAATATGCACTGTGTTCGGAAAGAAGTTTACCGGAATCCAATTACTAATGATGCAGTTAGATAAAATTTTAAAGGACTTTTGTGAAAATTTCCAAGGCTTTTTCATCACCCGACAGAATTATCATACCTAGTTAAACGGCACTTATCAGGGTTATAAATAAACGATCGCACATCACACGTTTGAGGTATATAAGCGAAGCTTGTTAGGCAGACTAGAAGTTTAACATTTTATGTTATTAATATTATGTGACATATTAACCCTTGTTAATGTTACATAACCGTTGTAGTTCTCATCTGGTAAAGGATTGTAGCTTTTCCGTTCTTTTGAGGCAGGTTTATGTAATGTAGGTCTAGAGTTTCATATCAAATTGAAGCGTAAGCTATTGTAGAAGCTATTGTAGAAATTGTATTGTACTCGCGTGTTATTGAGCCTCTGTAGATGCCGATAGAAATTAAACCTTGAATTTCACAACTAAAACAATTCAGAATATCACAGAACAGCATTGCAGTTAATTCAACAGAATAATTTACTAAAAATGAGATGTAAACAATTATACCAATTCCGTCGTGCACAAATAATACCCGAACAGGACGTCACTCAGCGTAAATGTGACGGTATGTAATGCATAAACATTCCCGGTGTACCCAAATAATTAAATTATTGAAGGTAAAACTAATTAATTATCTGTTCTAGAGGGGGAAAAAAGTGATCACCATGAATAAATATGGGACAAAGCACCCGCGTTGATGATCAATCACGATTAACTTGGGTTAACCTATATACTAGCTATAGTTAACCTTGAAACTACAGATCTGTGATAGGAGTGTTTAGTGTTTACGGTATAATCGTATAATGTTTGAATCCAAGTGTTATTTCAATTAATCAATTAGCCAATTAATTATGATAATCTGGGAGATCTGGAGTGTTGCTCTCCCTCTCTACTCCGTCTGGAGGACATGTTGGTGAGAATAGAGGACGTTTGACGCATCACAGCTTTTACCTGAAACAGCAAATTGTTAATTAATTTGTTAATTGATTTTTTCATTAACAGCAGATCAAATATATTTTAAATTGAATGGTAATAAAGATTTGGTATTTCAAAATGTATATTTATAATTTATTATGTGTCTAGTGACAGAATAATTTGGGTTTTAAACTAAAACGAGGAGAGATGATTGCATGGAATTTATGATTTGTTGTTGATCAGACAAAACTTTCTTTGAGAGAAAATGTTCGTTTTATTTCTTTAATTATATTGGTAATCATGCAAGAAAGCGTATTGCGAATTGCTGAAGAACATCTGTTCTATCCTTAAATGAAACAGACCGATTGAATCTGCAAAACATCTCAAAGTATCTAATAAATTTAGAAACAATAACTAAAGTAAGTCATAGATATATGATCATTGTTTTATGTGAATTCAGAATTCAGAATAAGCACAATTATTGTAAGATTATTGTCGTGTTCCAGGAATCTGCTTATAATCCTTAATAAAACTATTGAGAAAAAATCTTAAAACCCTATTATCAGGTAAAGTTAATTGTAAATATAAAGGTTGTTTTAAGTGGATCATGCGATATTCCGATTAGCTTGGAACATATAACGGAGCAATTAGGACAATTAGCCAGTTAAGACAATTAGCTAATTATTACAATTAGCTAATTAGACAATTAGCAGATGAATGCCATGCGAACATTTAGGTGATAACAAAGTCTTACTTTTTACAGCCTCCCAATCGACTACAATTGTTCAGTGATTTTCGAAATCTTGAACCACAATACAGCGCTAACTGGTGAGAAAATAATTTTGGAAACCCCGAACAAAAAGGACTAATTGACTAATCGATACTGATTGATTGTGAACCTATTAATCATGATACATGATACATGATACATTATACATGATACATTATACATATATGTCGCTGATTTGAACAGGTGAATGGTAAGCTCTACTAGCATGAACAATGAACAATGAACTGTTGCTCATTTAGTGACCTAGTCAAACATCAGAATTACAATAATACATTCCACAGGTCTCATTTTACAACCGATGATTTTCAGGAAAACCTTTGAACACTGTTCAAGATCAAGGCAGACCCCTTGGCTATGTTATAAATTAACCTTTTCTGAGGGTTTTCAAAGTGATATGACGTGTAAAATGTGAAGATAATGAGGTAATGAGGTGACAACAGATCGCACATGCACTAAAACGTCACAGTTTAGTTTCATGATCTAAGATGAGAAGTACGGACTCGTTTAGGGGGAAAAGTACGTACTTGTACGCAACTTTGAAAAGTTCGACTCATACGACGTACGATACAGATAGAATTTTTTTGTTTTTGAATTATTATCATCGGGGCCGTTGTAAAATGTAATTGTTTGCCGATGTTAGAGAAAATATACCGTTCGCGAACAAATTAAACACACAATTCTTAGGTCAGGCAAGCATTTAAAAGTAAAACAAAAATTCTAAAAAATTACTAGACAATTTACTTATTTAAACAGCTTGTTTCTCTTAAAGTAAAACTTTAAGTTAATCGACGATTGGAATATATAGAAACGCAAGTTTTTGAAAACGCTCAATATTAGTCCGTAACATGCGATTTAGAACTCTTCCATCGATTTCTAGAAGGAGAACTTTTCAGTAGAATTGAAAAGTACGTACGATACGAGTAAATTGAAAAGTTCGACGCATTCGTACTTCTCATCTCTTCCGTAGTGCATTTTGTTTTAGTGTTAAAAAGGAAGCCAGAAATTTGAAAAACTTCACTGAAACAGTAATCCAGATGCCTTGATATTATCAGGAGAAATAGTCTCAATTATTTGATTTGTACGACTGTTTCATAACAGTGTAATAAACAAGAATGCTATAAGCTCACCTCTTTTCTCATGCGGCCGGATCTAGAGAGGTATATGATAGGGTTGAGTAGAGAGTTACAGAACGTTATTATCAAACCTGGGGAGGTTACAAGGTTAAAACCGGAGGGATAACCGGGGAATATGCAGGTTATTTCAAGGTGGAAATGGGGCCCGAACACGTTTACGATACTGAATAACAACATTGAAGCAACATGAATCTCACTAAAAGGTTATCTGAATCTGTATTTTTTTATTGAAATCTTTCAAATCAGTCAATTACATACAAGTTTACACAATGAATTAGTTAAATATAATATTGTCCTCTAAGCATGGATTGTCAAAGTTGAAATTGTCTCGGACAAAATGTATGTAACCAAAGGACCTGAGGGTCACCAAAACACAGATATTGAGTGCAAATGCAGCTCCTGCACAAGCATGGGCCCTTAAAAAAATGTATATAAATCCTGAATTAATCAGGACTAAAACAGAGAAATCAAACTTACAATACATGGGCCAAGATTCATGCATCAAACTCTCTTTAGATTTGTGTCGTTTGTTCCAAATTATAAAAGCTATTGTGTAGGGCAGAACACAAGCGAAGTACGCTCCAACAATTAGCAGAGTCGTAACGCATGCTTCCCTTATCCTGTGAGAGTTACAGTTGTTAGCGTTACAGTTGTTAGCGTTACAGTTGTTAGCGTTACAGTTGTTAGCGTTACAGTTGTTAGCGTTACAGTTGTTAGCGTTACAGTTGTTATGGTTACAATTGTTAATGTTATGGTTATAGAACACTGGAAATTGGAATACAGTTGTAAAAGTAACAGTTGTTACGCCTCAACAGCTTCAAATAAGTAATTAACTAATCGTGATAATAAATTCATAATGATTTTTAATAAATAATGATTATAACGGCTTTTACCTTTGAAGTTGAGCAGATAATTTAGGTTTCCTCAACAGGATAATGACAATAGCTGATCCAGCAGCCACAACAGTTATAAGAGGAACCACCACACACAGCGCGAAGAAGGAGATGCTGAACGGGTTGGTCTTGTCGCGCCCTATCTTCTTGTTGCACGTGCACGTGACGGGGTTAAATCTGAGGGGAGGGAACTTTTATAGAGGGTACTTTTATCTGCAGATTCAAATAATGACAGATAGACAATGTATTTCCATGAATTGAACCATGAATTTAAAGGCGAAAGTGAAAGTGAAAGTGAAAGTGAAAGTGAAAGTGAAAGTACCTGTAACCCCCGAACTGAGGGAGAAGTGGTATGACACTGAAGAGGATTGCTTCAACCCAGACAATACCAGTAATAAGGTGGATCCTGACTCTACTGCAGATTCTGGGATAACGGACTGGAAACTTAACTGCGATAAACCTGAGAGAGATTAGATTATTTAATTGATTATTAAACAGTTATGATTAAGATTTGAGAATCTTGAATGGGGATAAACTTTCTAAAAGCTTGAGGTAAAATTATATAGATATCTGGCGATGACGATGAATTTATTTCTAAAAAGGGAGATGATAAATTTGTTATTTTCACTCATCTATCAACTAAAAAATTAACTTTTAATTAATAATTACCTGTCGACAGTAAGACACATGACAATAAGAACGCTCATAGTAACTGTTACTGACGTCACCACACCGGATACAGCACAGAAGCTTTGCGGTATTTCAATCTGAAAAGAGGGTTTTATCAGCATCTCCATTATATTGGAACATGGACAAAGTCTATTAGCAGTTAGCACAAAGTGCTTTCAGGAAGCTCTCATGTTTTACTAATGTTATATAATATGGAAAATCATTTTACTTCATTTTTACTTCATTTTGCTTCCAGTTAGCTCGCTATATAAAGATATAATGAAAAACAAGGGCACTAAGAAATGCACAAAACACCATGTAACGTGGAGTGTACACGTGCAATATGCACGCAATAACGTGCACGACTCACAAACCTGTCGTTTAGTGAATAGTGAGGGTAGAGTGCTGGGTATGACAAATATTCCCACCAACATGTCGTTTACTGCTAACCAGAACACAAGGGTGTGGGTGTTCAGCTTGCGTGCTCTCTGTCTCCAAAGTGCTATCATCAACAGTGCGTTACTGAAATAAAAAACCTTTAAATACAAAAACGTATATCTTTCGCCATTCACGCCAAATTTGATGAAGAAAATTGCAACCGAAATTTCGCAGTTTTGATCGTTTTAATAATTTTACCCAGTATAATTTTAAAATGGCGATAAACCCCACGGTAATTCTTATTATCAAAAATACGGGGTAAAAGTATTCTAGGTCTAGATGATTTTCGGTGCCTCTTGTAGCTCATACACCGCAACAATTAGATATAAATTAGAGAGTTTAGGTTTTTTCACTGTTTGTTTGTAGCCGACAGAGGAATCAAGTCATGCAGTCCAATATCCGATAGATTAAGAGGACTGGTGAAGAGGGGTTATTTAGCCTGAAGGTTAATCAAATCTCTCATGAATCACAATTCCACATTAGAAGTGTAACGAAAGTTATCAATTCCTACATGGCGGCACTTTCAGTAACTCTAAGAAGGGTTGTTATACTTATAGAGATTAAACCTCCTCCGCGATCTGCCATAACACATACTAAACAAGCCGCCTGCCAGTTGCTCAAATCCATTAAAACACGTATTATTATACCGGGCCAGCTATTCCAGCAAAGACCCTGGTATTCCGTGAATGCTAAGTCGGATTTCCTCGTATTTGACTACGTGATGAGAGAGGGAATGTGACGTCACGTAATGAGAGAGGGAATGTGACGTCACGTGATGAGAGAGGGAATGTGACGTCACGTGATGAGAGAGTGAATGTGACGTCACGTGATGAGAGAAGGAATGTGACGTCACGTGATGAGAGAGGGAATGTGACGTCACGTGATGAGAGAGGGAATGTGACGTCACGTGATGAGAGAGGGAATGTGACGTCACGTAATGAGAGAGGGAATGTGACGTCACGTGATGAGAGAGGGAATGTGACGTCACGTAATAAGAGAAGGAATGTGACAGGAGATTTACTAGATCCTAGATTCTACTACTGGGGTTAGAACTTAGTAGCCCTGCTGTAATTTGTGGCACGGAGCGTTGTAATTGTTGTAACGACTAAAGACAGGAAGTATAGTAGAAAATACTGAAGTTTGGCTCGTATTTAGGTTTTATTAGGGTTTGAGGTCTGATCACGGGTGATGGTGTGTTTCCTAATAACTTCCACACCAGCCTACTTGCAAATTAACCTTGCAAGGTTAAGCTGCAAGCAAGGCCTTGTGAAAAATAATTCATCGAGTAAAATAAAACTGGGATTAGTTGTAATGAACAATAAGTTTGAAATACCAAAATCTGTGCCACATGCCGACGACTACAGGGTGATTCAAAAAGAATGTTGGGATTTTAAGAAATGTACATATTGAAACTTTGACTCACCTCATAACGATGAAGATAGCAAGTACCAAACACATCATTCCAATATAAAGATCATTTTTCACCAAATCTTCGTCCAGGGTAAATCTCGGCCTCTGGACTTCGTACGATAAGTTGCTGTTCTGATTCAACATTTCTCTGAATTATGCTGTGTTATCATTGAGTTTTGCCTTAACTTGGGGACTCGATATTTTGATGGTTTTTATTAAAGTTTTACTCCATTTAATTTGACAGCTTCGTTATTTCAATGGAGCTAATAAATGAAAGCCAGGACAAACAACACAACGAGTTTTTAATCAACAAAAATGTTAAATTATTCGACTGGATTCTGAAAAATTATAATAATGATAGAGTAGATAACCACGAATTAAAACATATTAACGACAAAGTACAAATTTTAAAATATGAAGCATCCCAACAAAATGGAGCTCAACATTTTATTGATGAGTAATAAATTAAACAAAAACTCGATATTAATTATAGCGTTATCAGGAAAAGGAACGTGTTCAAACATCATTAGTTGACATCCAATTTTTAAAGTTAAACCTCGCCAGCTTTCCCAGTAGCATGATTGTTGATCAATGAGCCATTACAATAAATTTGTAGTTAACCAATAATGAAAAAACAATCCAAACATTCTCTAAATCTAACAAAATTGAATCCTCAAACAAAGAACCATTGCACGGCTTGTGAACACATCTGTGATATGTCCATTCAATCAATTGCAACGGTCAAAAACCATGTAGGAGGGGCAAATGACCGGATTGAATTCATTATGCACCCCGATAAATTCAGGGAGACATAACCCTGCTGCTGAGTGTGAAGCAACAGGTACTTAGTCCACTATCTAATGATAAAGTGGTAAAAATAACGGCAATTTAAGTTACAATGCCAGGATCACACGCTAAATAAGTAAATATGTACCATATCAACTTCGCACCACCCTACAAAATCCTATCGCAAAATGTTTCATATTTAGTTCGATGATAAGAGTTGTTATGTTGGATATTTCACCTAAAAGGGGTTTGAACTTTGACGCAGACTGTGCTTTCCGTTCAATACTTTAATTTAATACATTCGCAGACTAACGGTCTCCGATTGCAAACCCGGGCTTTTTACCAAAGTCTCTTGTTGAAAAGACCAGGCTGATAAAGCTTACTTATGCTCTGATGTGTTTCAGAGTGTAATAAGAAATGCACTCGACTAAAGCAAAAACATATTTATTACTCCTAATTGAGTGTGCATATGAATATAAATATAATGCTCTGGAATTGAATGCAGAATGACATTGGGAATTTGTATGGAATTTCTCGGTGCATGACAATGAGTAGGAATCAGGAGTAAATCAGGAATCTAGGGCAGTTTAATTTCCGCTTCTCAAGGCGGGTGTCAGGTAATCCTATGAACGCCTCTGAAACAGCCGAAATAGAATTACGATACAGAGAATTAAAGTCAAGACCTGTCAGCCTACAGAAGAGTCACATGATTTTTTGTTGCTATGGTGAGAAATTTGTCCCGCCTAGAACCTATAGAATTATTGAATTTATCGGCTGATGAAGGAGGGAGGGAGGGAGGAGGGAATGTGTGAAGAGAATCTGACATGGACACAAAGTTAAATATTATTATGAGCGACTGGGCTAACATAAGTTAAATATTCAGTCCACAATATAGCACATAAACTATTGGCAGTCACGTGACGTGAACATGTACAGGTGTTAAGTAATGAGACTGGAGACGGAGTGCACTGTCGGAGCAAAGAAAAAGCAAGGTTTCAGTCTCAGACTTACCTGGGGACCTCGCGCTTTTTCTGTTCATAAACAGATTGAAGCTGCGGCGGAATCGGGAATGACAGGCTGAACGCCGCCCAGTAATCCCAGACAAGTTTCAGTTCCAGACGAGCCTGCAGCACTTGTGAATCAAAATAGCTAACACAACCGAACACTAACAGTTAAATTTATCCAATCAGAAGCTGAGAATCGTACCAATTGTCCAATCACAAAGTGTTATCAAATCAAACCCGACACTGAAGCTGTTCCGGTGGGTCCTAGATTTTCAGCCTATAGTTGTAACCCGAGTTCGACTTCAAGTTCAAGCTTTACAGTAAGTTTTATAGCTAATATAGGTCAACCCATCAAACTGCTAACTTATCAGTCTTTAATCTAAGACGATTGAAAACCCTAGCGTTATCGTACAGGAGATCAGCATAAAATGAAACCTCCGTAAAAACCATTCATCAGCACTGGCCGTCATCGGGTGATTTAGTTTGAGTTTTGTACCAAATATTACGTCTCTGGCTTCGCTCAGGCTGCTCTAATACAGCAGTAATACCACTTGAATTTGCTAAAATTCGAGGTTAATTCTCTTTGAAGTTGGTTACCGATGACAGAGTGTCAGATTGAAAGATGGAGAGTTAACTAAACTCAGTTACGATCCCCCACCACTTTGGAGCCAAACATCTACTCAAACAAATACTTCAAAATGCTCGTGTCAAGCGGAGAATTCTTCAAAATGTTCGCATATTTTGAATTTACTGATCTGTTGTCGACTTGATCTGGGAAAAGCTAGCAAAAAGTAAATCTCTATCACGTTTATAAGTCACGATCAATGTTATAGTCATACTCGACGCTATACTAACAAAAAGGCTTCGAAGAGAAGAAAGCACTACAACTTAAACTTACAAACTACTACAGCTACAATCAACATGACATGAAAACAACGCTATGAGTATGACATTATCATACGTGCTTTCAAACTTGCATTTTCATGAACGGAGGGGGACCCGGGACTCCAGACTAGGCAAACCAATAAATTGAGCCCCTTCCTCCATGTTAATTAACAAAGAAAGGGACTATGGACTGGTAAAAATTAATATTGGGCCCCTAAACCCACTTGGCCCCCCATCTAATAACGTCTTTCATTCGTTCATCTGCAGTGTCAAAACAATTACAAGTACCAGACTTACAGTCTGTTTATCTAAGATTTACGGCTCATTTCAAACCGTGTCCTACGACATCAAATTCTTGAAACATAAGCTTAAACGTCAAAACATAAGCTTAAACGTCAAAACAATACTGTTACAGCACGCTGTAACAGTGTCAGTACACCTTGTACCACTTGTCAAAGGATCGTGCTGTAACAGGCGCTTTAATATTATTATGTTGACGTGTCTAGATTACTAATAATTATCCTTTTAAATATGTACTTTAACCCTGAAGTTGAGTTTTAGGTGTTTCCAAGGTAACGTTAATCAGGAAAGTTTCTGAGATTGATGATTGTTGTGATTTGAGGCTATGTCGGTCTATACTGAGGGAATTATGATCTCGCGAATAGGAGGATTGTCGGTGTTTGATGTTTGAGTGCTGGTTGTGATTCCAGGAATAATAGGAGGATTCTTAGTCTTACAACAAATTTCTGAACAGTTAGTAGCAAACAGTTTATTCAACAATTGAATGTGATCAACAGTTTTATGATTGCACATTCTGACCAGAAACTATTTCAAAGTTCCGAACACCCGAGCTCGATCAATGATCTCTAAACCTCATAATTCCAACATTAAACATATTAATTCACGTTCCTTGAATCATCTCCTCTTCTTCCTCCTCCTTTTCCTCCTCTTTTTCCATCTTAATCAGCTCCTCGATCGCTTCACACCTCTCCAACAACCCCCTCTTCTCCTCCCTCAGCTCCTCCCCTCTCCTCACCACCACTTCATGGCTGTAATTCTTCTTACTTCCTGTTATCTTCCCTCGTACCTCATTCATCCTGTTACTGTAATCATCCTCTAACGTCCTCTGTTCGTCCCGCACTTCCAACATCTCTCTGTCCAGGGAGTCTACTTTGTTTTGGCACTCTCTGTTGTCTGTTTCTAAAGCAGATGCCTGGTCGATGAGATCCTGGATTTTCTCCATCAGGATACGCCGGCGGTCGGAGTGGGAGTTGAATTTTTGGATTGTTTGAGCTTGTTTTTCTACATAGTCTTGGACGGCGACTTTGAGGGTGTTGGTGATTTTAATCTGAGATTTAAGTTCAGCTTCGTGGGATTGCTTGAGTTTGGAGAGGGAGGGGAGGGAGTTTGTGATGACGTCACTTGAGGACGGTTTTGTTGTTGTCATTGTGACGTAGTTTGGTGGCGTGGGTGTTTCTTAAAGCTAGAGTGAGTGTTTTGGTGAGTGGAGGTAAAGTAAGGACAAATACCAAGGTAATCATCATTTAGATTATTTTATATTAGATCATTTTATGAAGATTTCAGTTAATAAACTCATTTTCAGAATTATATGATAGGGAATGCAAATGTTCTCGAAATTTAGAAATAAGTATACTATTTAGGTTGGAACTTGGATTCAATAAGATCGCTGAAAAGCACGAACAGAAATAAAACAAGTTGGGTGAATAGGTTGATAACTTTTAAGCGTACAAATCCTTAGAGAAGGAAAAAATCAAGACTACATCAGGTATGTTTAGTTTACTGAAAATACAAAAGGCAATCACAATAAAATAAAGTAATTATAAGATCTACAGTACTCAATTATACACTTTTAAGAGCTAAAACTTAGAGCAAGACTAAACTTCACATAATTCAGCATATTAAACAATCTAATCAATCTTAGTTAATATAATAATTAAGGAATTCATCCAACTAAAGTCGACCTAAAATTTACATACATTAATGCTAGGTCTAACAAAGAACATCATCAATATAATAAGCGCAGAATTTTGCAGAAAATTACTGAATCGTGTATTCCACGTTAAACTTTAAGTTAAAGTTCTAAGTAAAAGCACTAAAGCGATACAATCCGCTACTACAAAATATTCATATAAATAGTACTCAACAAAGTTTAACACTTGACAACCAACCTCCTTTCTACAAAAAATTTCTGAATTTCTGACCGAAAACTGACAAGTTCATTGATTTGTTCATATATTAGTGATGTCCCAATTAAAACGATATGTTATATCTAGTCTAGAATGATATATTTAAAGACTTAAATGTAAATATAATAAAGCCATTTACGGATATTATCCACGAATTATAAAAGTTGACGGTTTGTTAACCATTTGATATAGTCGGTTATTCAGAAGTTGTTAGAATAAGAATGGGGCCTATTTTAACGTTGTTATCATGGTAGTTATCACCTGTTTAGATCAGCAATGGAGCATAAAGTATGAATTTAACTACGTTCTGGAGAAATGTAGAAACCTTGATATTCTAGTTCTACAACCAGGGTGGGTCGGCTAAGGATGGAGAATTTGTTTTGACACGTGGTTGGAATAATAGTTTGTCATTGGTTATACGAGGTATCACGGGTGAAAGCGAACCTTTGCCAAGTTTGTCACCGGGATATATATAGGTGACACATCATGTAATTAAATAGCAGTGACTCAATGACGGAACGTGGATTAGTATTACGACACTCCTACTACCACTTCTAGTTATAGTTCCTGTATAATGCACGTTCAGCTAATGACCTTAAACTCCTGTTGAGAGATGACGTTTCTGAAGAAAAGTTACATAACCTCCCACCAGTACTCAAGAATAAGAACCACAGATTTCCGATTTATCTAGGATAAACCTGTGACCTGGGTAGGTAGTACTACGCTTATTTACAGATAGGTAAGGCCTCTTTTCTAAACTATCTCGATTAAGAAGCTGATCCTGTGGAATCTTTTCTAGGATAGCAAAGAAATTGCTTCGAGACATATACGGATTACGGAGAGATGGGCGTTGCAATAATGCAGAGCGGGATTTCAATACAGAACAAAAAGCAAAATCAGAGAAGCAAAACATCAATATCAATTATAAGGACGGATATCTCAGTACTATATCCAGCTCAATATTTCCCATACCTTATTTAAAACCTCGGTATCAACAAACTTCAACCCAGCACAAAACTAGACCTCAGACCTCAGCCTGACACTCAAACTTCATCACCCCTACTCAGGTGAAACCCCCCTTATATACCCCCTCGCTCACCACCACAAATGAAGTTGAAATGGTCCGGAAACAGCACATAATTTAAGTTTCCGTTCCAAGAAATAGCAGTAAAGTTATTCGGTAGATGGTGTTAAAGATCCTGATTCCGGTCGTTTAAATACTCGGCTAATTATTCTTCACACACTAAGTCCCACCACGTGACACCTCTCTCATTATATCAGAACAACAAGTTTAACACTATTGTACTTTTATTGAGCGTGAATTATAACGGGAGGTTAAACAGGCTGATCTGTTCTTATGATTACAATGATTGGTGATGTGGCAGAGTAATAATGTGACCTGTGTTTAACAGATATTATCACTGCTCCCGATATAGGTTTATCAGTTCCTTACCACCTCATTTCCGTGCCCATTATAGCTGATGCAGTATCAGTGATGCTGTACTACCCCCTTGATAATAATAATAACATTACATTCCACTGATTAATGTAGAGTTTTGTGAGATGTTATCTATACAGATAGGTATTTATCAATCAGAGAGCTGTTAACTAGTCCCATGACGAAAACTAACCAATCAGAGAGCGGTGTTCTGGTCACGTGACTAGAATTAACCAACAACAAGTATCGTGAGGAACGATTAGATACAAAACGTGATCAGATCGAGCAGAGATTATCACTAAAAACGTGATGATAGAAACTGAGAAGATGATGATAACTGAAAACACGATATACCCTCTAGGACCAAGATTCAAGTGTCGACTGAACAGTCAACAGAATTAAATGCCGGATACGCAACAGAATCATCAACACAAATATCTTGTTTTAGTCTGGACCCTCTGAAACACTACCTAGACCTGGGATAATGCTCAGAATTTAGAGTATTTGCCAGTTTGTAACACCAACACGCAACACATCTAATTCCCACGTTAGATTTAGGTTTCTACAGATTCTCATGGTTTCGGTGAAAACCTAAAAGGATGCAGCATCTTACAAAAATACCGTCAAGTGAAGTCACATCCTGCATGGCACCGGAAACCGTATCTCTTGTCGCTGATAAACAGTTCGATAAATAGATTAATGGCAGACAGGATGTATCGAATTAATTTAACTTAAAGTTTAAGTTCCTTATAAGAAACTTAAACTTTAAGTTTCACTGCTTGTGGGTAACAAAGAAGCTTTCCAAAGTAAAGTAAAACCTATAAGAGCACTATTCCTGTCACATTAAATGTAGCGACTGGAGCCGAGTAAACTCGGGGTAGATCTTCTGAATCAATCACTACTTGTTAGCAGAACAGGCAGCTGAAAATGAAACAACAAATTCTGTAAGCTCTCAAATTAGTAAACAAGGGTTTTCATTTTGCTGACTCGGGTCTCTATTTAAATAGTAAGCAGCAGTATCTAACACAGTGCAAGCTTCAATATTGGTCAAGGAGGACCCATAACATAACACCAGAATGAATATAATAAACAACTCAAGAGTAACGTTTAAATGACATATGAGATATTTTAATCCGATCCTCAATCCTCATTCACCTCCAATAAAATATTTGATAAATAGCCACCAATGAACATAAAGTGAATATGATAATGGAACCGGCATTCAGTTTTAACAATCGTCTTAAGGGGGCCGGGGGGGGTCTTCATCAAAATTCTCTCGAAATTGATTTTATAGTTGTTTCTGATAGAGGGGAGTGATATCTATCAGCTGCTTTTGGTCCCATGGAAAAAATATTGTTCCTAGCCAAAATTATCGCCAGTCAAAGGTCAGCGCTTATGTGTAATTGTATTGCGCGAGCGATTTTCAATCGCACGCCCTGAAAATCGAGTCTAAAAATCTATCTTCTCCTACATTTTTTGAGCAATCACCCTGAAACTTTCAGGATATGTTCTAGGGATCATTTAGAAGATATCTGTCGAGCCGAATTTTGAGATAGGCCTTAGAAGATTTTGTATTCAATTTTGAAAATCTTGGACCTGGAAAAATCGTAAAAAAATGAGGTCCAAGATTTTCAAAATTGAATAAAAAATCTTCTAAGGCCTATCTCAAAATTCGGCTCGACAGATATCTTCTAAATGATCCATAGAACATATCCTGAAAGTTTCAGGGTGATTGCTCAAAAAATGTAGGAGAAGATAGATTTTTAGACTCGATTTTCAGGGCGCGCGATTGAAAATCGCTCGCGCAATACAATTATACATAAGCGCTGACCTTTGACTGGCGATAATTTTGGCTAGGAACAATATTTTTCCATGGGACCAAAAGCAGCTGATAGATATCACTCCCCTCTATCAGAAACAACTATAAAATCAATTTCGAGAGAATTTTGATGAAGACCCCCCCCCCCCCCCCCCCCCCCCCCCCCCCCGGCCCCCTTAAAGGCTGCAAAACTCCCATGATCATCATTTATGTTAAAAAATGACTGATAAAATGAATGACCCTAAAAACGAACCAAAGAAATTAGACCAAATCATGTCTAGAATATAATCACAGATTTAAAGATATCTTTATCTTAAAGTTTACGCCCAAACGCCGGAAACTAAACGCAAAACCAGACAACTTCTAATAGAATACAACCAATACAGCGTATGTGAGACAAGAGAAACGCCATCTTAGGACGCGAGGAGAGTATTATGCCATATTATATGCAAGCTCTATTATATTGAACACCAGACTCACCAATGATCACCGATCAGCAGCCAGTGTCAAACTAGGGCCCAATAAAATACCCCCATGAAGGCTCACCACGTATTGGAAGTTAATGTTGTACACATTTACAGGACCTTGTTCCAATAATGTGCAATCTGACGCCCCAAACTACTGTCAGTGACGACTTCATAAGTGCCGTTAACTGTGACACGTCCAGAAGTCCCCGTTTGATCGACAGGTTGCACGAGGTTTGGAGAGGCCGGCTTAGTGGGAGACGGGAGACGGACATTATGACGGACAATATGATGGACAATATATAATATCACGTACATTTAAGGGTTTTATTGGCGAGTCTCGTCAAGTTCTGACAAATAACTCAGTGACTGTGGAACGTAATGACTTACAATAAAACATGGTTTATTTGGGAGATTGTAACTAGAATTAAGATTTAGCTAATCTTGTATTATTGAAACCGCAGCTATTAAACGTACTAGTGAGTTTACAATAAACACTGCGCATCCATCACTGATTACTGTATTGGCCGACTAGACAAAATTCTTTACAGAAATTCCATCACTCTCGAATGGAGGACTCGACCTTTATATAAAAGAGGATGCGCTGGGAACGGTTTTTTGGGGTGCAAGAGTTTTGACAATAGCAGACATTACTCAACGAGCTCTTAGTTTATTTGTTTGACCACATGGTTACTTCTATAATCCGCAAACCTCTGAATTAACGACAACTTTGATCACCTGCTATAACGGTTATTTGCCAATATCTTTGATAATCCGGGATAATATCGTACTACGGTAACTCGGTAATCTGCCGATGCACATCTGGGGCACACCTCGGGCACACCTGGGGCACAAACTCGGGCACACCTGCCCCAGATGTGCATCGGTAGATTACCGAGTTACCCGTACTTCCTTAGGTTTCTGTAGTACAGTTGTATCATGATGCAGGTTGTGTTATTTGCAGTGGTGTGAGGAACTTTAAGCCTAATTAAAATATTTATTACGGAGTTTAAGAGGGAGGTATTTACTAATTCTTATGTAGGAGGTTGGTTACAGGGTAAAATGTCTATAATAATTATAGTTATAATTTCTGCCTTATATATTGATAGCTATTCCTACCACAATCTAGTTTGAACTATAACTGTAACTATACAATTCAAGCTATAAAACCCTATAAATACATAAAATTCATAACTCATATCAAAAGACAAAATCCCAATACAACCATTAAGTATCTACGCGACGGGACATAAAAGTTAAATAAATTGTAACTATACAAATCTAAAGATAGTCAAATGATAGTCCTAGTCACAGAGGAGAAGAGAATTCAACAAATTAATTTTGTGAATTGAAATTCATTTAATCTTTCTTGGGGAATTAATATTTTGAAGTTACTATCGTAACTGAGTAGCTCGCAGTTGAATATGTTTCTGTTAGTTGACTGGAGTTTTGAAGAGAGATGACGTCACGTTACAGTGTATGACGTCACGTTGCAGTGTATGACGTCACGTTACAGTGTATGACGTCACGTTGCAGTGTATGACGTCACGTTACAGTGTATGACGTCACGTTACAGTGTATGACGTCACGTTGCAGTGTATGACGTCACGTTGCAGCGTATGCAACTTCTTAGGAATGACTATCGATAATCCCTTTCTAAGAATTTGGTACTACTAATATAGAACCAAATATATATCTGAAAGTAATGAAAAGTATCAAAAAATGACATTTATATTTTATAATGAAATGAAAACATTGATTTTAAAACAAAAAAATTCGGTAAAGATTTCAGTAAATCAATAGGAACTCTCATTCTCCTATAATGATCTCTCGAAATATCGACAACAAACAACCAGTAATCACCACTTCATTAAAAAGAACACTTCAAACACAAACCTAATTCTATTGAGATTTAAGCTTCCCATTCTGTTCCTCTTTCTTAGGTTTATTAAGGTAGTTCATGATGTAGAAATTAGAGAAGAGAACGAGGAATGAACCAGCGTAACATATACACGTGTACTGCATCCAACTAGGGAAAGGACAATCTACGTAGAGGGACACCGCGCAGTGTAGCATACCCCATACGAACTGTATCTGAAGATATACATAATATACTTATTATACATTATACGTAATATCAATACATAATACATTTATACATATAATTAATAAGGGTATATAACTGTATAAATCTCAGATTATTGGAGGCAAGCAAACGTCCACAAGGCTCCTAGTAAAGAAAGCAAAGTGAGCGGTCGCGGTAGGGTGCCAAAATGTCACCATAATTTCGACGATTAGTGTCAATAGTTGAATTTCAACAACACACTTAGAAAAGGTATCTGGACTTCAAGATTTCTAAACTTGAAACAAAAAAACAAAAAAACCTACCAGCTGATAGTGGGTTATGTGTTTTTTCCACCACAGGTGTTTCTGCATTTCAGGTCCCATAGCAGCGAGACCGTAGTAGGTGTACATTATCACGTGCACTGACGAGTTCACCATCGCTCCGAAAAACGATTGACCGCCTGGGAGAGTGTGATGTCACGTGAGGGGCGGTGTGACGTCACGTGAGGGGCGGTGTGACGTCACGTGAGGGGGATTTGAACTCACCCGAGGGACACAGCTGATTTTAGGAAAATCAGCGCGGTAACATTAAATTCCAGAGCGATAGAACTGAGGTGTCCCTCCTGTTTTCATTGACATTTCTGGCGGACCCAGAAATATGAAGTCCTGAATGCGAATAGATTTAATAGAATCGACAGTTAACTTTCGTTCATTGGAAACCCTTCAAAACAAAAATGATCTTTCATACAGTAAGAATTTCAAAACTATACAATTTTAATACATTATCCTTTCAAATATTTTCCGTTTTAAATCAACGTTTAGTTCTTGAAAACTACCACATTAACAATCTGCAGCTTAGCAATTTCTACAAATGCTATTATCGTTTTGTCCCGGAGGTTCTAATAATTTACAATATTGGATTCCTTTGAAAGTTATAAACATTCATATCAGGTCAAAATATGAATATATCTTACTTCTTGACATTTAGCCAAGGTCGAAATGTCAACAGACCAAGAAATAATGGGAAATTAGGTACTCTCGAAACATTGAGATCACTGTTTGGAAACAAATTACATATTATTTAATATTCATATTATGTATATTGTATTTTATTTTATTTGTTATAACAAAGAAAATGGAAAATGAAGAAAAAAAACAGTTCTCAACCATGTTATGTTTAAGCATATTACGCTTGTGCAGGACGATTCAGTACATCCCAATCATTTAATGAAAGATAAAACTGAAAATCCTCCTGAAATCGTTTTTGCAGTTTCTATTTGCATTATCATCAGAAAGAATGTATCATTTCACAGATCCCACAGTTTCTTGTCAGAGTCTTTTAGTCAAGGTATAAATTACCAATGACGCGTCGTATCTGGTAGCATATCATACTTTGTGTAGGTAGTCCTCGCTCTTCCGTCGTCGGGTTCCATCTTACTGTGCAGGGCTCCCTGCCATGCACTTCTAGAGACTGTCTTTTCTGCATTTCTTCTGCTAATAGATCATCGGGATCATCCTCGACATCCCAATCATCCTCAACATCCCAATCATCCTCAACATCCCAATCATCCTCAACATCCCAATCATCCTCGACATCCCAATCATCCTCAACATCCCAATCATCCTCAACATCCCAATCATCAATAGGGATTTCGTCATCTTGTTGCCAAAATGGGACTGCTGCGGGTTGTTTTGCTGCTGCTACAGTTTGTTTTGGCACTACTGTGGGCTGCTTAAAAACTATGCCATGTTGTTGCCGATATGGGACTGCTGCGGGTTGTATTGCTGCTGCTGCAGGTTGTTTTGGCACTACTGTGGGCTGCTTAAAAACTATGCCATGTTGTTGCCGATATGGGACTGCTGCGGGTTGTCTTGCTGCAGCTGCAGTTTGTTTTGGCACTACTGTGGGCTGCTTAAAAACTATGCCATGTTGTTGCCGATATGGGACTGCTGCGGGTTGTATTGCTGCTGCTGCAGGTTGTTTTGGCACTACTGAGGGCTGCTTAGGAACTTTGTCATATTGTTGCCGATATGGGACTGCTGCGGGTTGTTTTGCTGCAGCTGCAGGTTGTTTTGGCACTACTGAGGGCTGCTTAGGAACTTTGCCATATTGTTGCCGACATGGGACTGCTGCGGGTTGTTTTGCTGCAGCTGCAGGTTGTTTTAGCAAATACAATACGCGTGCTTTTACATCATCATCAAAAGGAATTTCATCATATTGTTGCCAAAATGGGTCTGCTGCGGGTTGTCTTGCTGCTGCAGTTTGTTTTGGCACTACTGAAGGCTGCTTAGGAATTTCGACATATTGTTGCCAAAATGGGTCTGTTGCGGGTTGTCTTGCTGCAGCTGCAGTTTGTTTTGGCACTACTGTGGGCTGTTTATATACTATGTCATATTGTTGCCGATATGGGTCTGCTGCGGGTTGTATTGCTGCTGCTACAGTTTGTTTTGACACTACTGTGGGCTGTTTATATACTATGTCATATTGTTGCCGATATGGGTCTGCTGCGGGTTGTCTTGCTGCTGCTACAGTTTGTTTTGACACTACTGTGGGCTGTTTAAATACTATGTCATATTGTTGCCTATATGGGTCTGCTGCGGGTTGTATTGCTGCAGCTACAATTTGTTTTGGCACTACTGTGGGCTGCTTGAATACTATGTCATATTGTTGCCGATATGGGTCTGCTGCGGGTTGTATTGCTGCAGCTACAGTTTGTTTTGACACTACTGTGGGCTGTTTATATACTATGTCATATTGTTGCCGATATGGGTCTGCTGCGGGTTGTATTGCTGCAGCTACAGTTTGTTTTGGCACTACTGTGGGCTGTTTAGGAACTTTGTCATATTGTTGCCGATATGGGACTGCTGCGGGTTGTTTTGCTGCTGCAGTTTGTTTTGGCACTACCGTGGGCTGTTTAGGAACTTGGTCATATTGTTGCCGATATGGGACTGCTGCGGGTTGTTTTGCTGCTGCAGGTTGTTTTGGCACTACCGTGGGCTGTTTAGGAACTTGGTCATATTGTTGCCGATATGGGACTGCTGCGGGTTGTTTTGCTGCTGCAGGTTGTTTTGGCACTACCGTGGGCTGTTTAGGAACTTGGTCATATTGTTGCCGATATGGGACTGCTGCGGGTTGTTTTGCTGCTGCAGGTTGTTTTGGCACTACCGTGGGCTGTTTAGGAACTTGGTCATATTGTTGCCGATATGGGACTGCTGCGGGTTGTTTTGCTGCTACAGGTTGTTTTGGCACTACTGAGGGCTGCTTAGGAACTTTGCCATATTGTTGCCGACATGGGACTGCTGCGGGTTGTTTTGCTGCAGGTTGTTTTAGCAAATACAATACGCGTGCTTTTACATCATCATCAAAAGGAATTTCATCATATTGTTGCCGATATGGGTCTGCTGCGGGTTGTCTTGCTGCTGCAGTTTGTTTTGACACTACCGTGGGCTGTTTAGGAACTTTGTCATATGGAACAGCTGCGGTTTGTCTTGCCGTGGGTTGTTTTAGCACTGGTGCAGGATTTCTAAGCGCTACTTCGTGTTGTCGTTTTGGCGCTGCCATGGGTTTCCATACTGACACTCTTTTAGGACGTTTTTGCTTCAATACAGTAGGACGTCCTGGTGGAACATGCTGTTTTATTTGATAAAGTTCCTTGAGGATAGCAACTTTGTTCATGATGATGAATTCTCCATCTTTGGAGATTTCTGCGACCACATTGCACTTCTTTTCATTAGTTAAGCAGTATTCCATAAAGTCGGTTGTAATGCCTGACCATGGAGGATGAACACCAACTGTTCCATGCAACCTTGTAATTATAATCGTATCATAGATTCCTGTAGCTGTAGATCTTTTGGGAGGTCCTAGATTAACCCTACACTCTAAAACAGACCAATTGTTAGGATTTTTAACGTGTGCTATTTTCAGAGCATGATCCCGATTATCAACAAAGTATATCCCTCGACCTAGCCTGCCATTTGGACTGCATTTAAGCCCCTCAATTGTGATCTTTTTTGCTGCATCGGCTGTAGTTCCATGGTAAAGTGCACTTGCATGAGGGCAGTTTCTCGAAAGATGATCCGAGTTATTTTCATCGCACAGTCGACAAAAATGTTTGGAGTGATTTTCTATGCACCCATCTGACTTAGCCCTGCATCTGCGGAGTTGCCTATTTCTCATCTGAGGATAGATTCAACTGAGCTATGACACAATTTTATCATTACTGAAATTACCTCTAAAAGCTACAAAGCATCAAGGATGATAGGCAATAAAACGTTTAAACAACTTTAGTTCTCGGTAAAACAGTTGAAAGTATTGCTAGACTTTTTTGCGCAAAATTATCGAAAAATAAACGAAAAATAAACTGAAAAATAACTGAGAAATAACTGAAACTTAGTAGATAGATGTAGGCGATAAAAGGAGAGACGACTCAAAACATTCATTCGGGATCTTTATTATTTTTGATGTATACAAACAATGCAACGACAGTTCATAGCACCTGTTGAAGAACATATTTAACCTCACTATCACTTAAATAAAGTAACAAAATCTAATGCTTTCGGACACGAAGGAAAACACACAACGTAAGGCTTGAAATCTTCGTAAAACTACATCATTAGAACCTGTAGAAACATTTAACTTTAAGATAAGTAACAAGATAAGTAACAAAATCTAGTATTCAGACAATACGATAAGAAACAGGATAATTATAAAGTTATAATAAGAATACAATTTCAACTGGAAAAATGTGGGACATACAAATGCCACCACCAAACAATAACGGGTAGAAGGGATGTGTACTTTAATAATTTACTAGAATTGTAGATTTTTGCCAGCCAAACGGGATTTCCATAAATATAACTCGTATATGTTACGTATATGTACTCAAAATTCATATACACACTTACACACTACCAATTACCATTGCATTAAACCTTATATGACATTATTATCTTGCTTAAATTATCAAAACGACATCGTAATAATATGTTAATATTAAATTACAATTCATGTATATTCTCATTCAATCTCATCGCTAGTGTAAGCTTCTTGAAACGTAATAAGTGAACGACCCCTAAGCGCATCGTGAAATCAGACCTCATCTGTAGTTACACGATCACAATCTTTGAGCATTTTATGATTTTACTGGAAATTGTGCGTGCAGACGCTCAGTGTATGTTGCTCAGAGAAAATCATTTCGGATCTTTTAGTTTATTACCGGATCAAACCACTTATTTCCTAATTTGTTAGTTTTCAATTCTTTTAGGTACATTTTTTCTATTTAAAATTTGAAATTTAAATGTAAAAGTAATGTAAATGTAAACCAACCTGCGACCCATTTGATTCCGATCCACCACAACAGCGGCATTGTCACGTGATGATACACGTGCAGGAATGTAACTTGTCGAGTCTTTTTTCTCAAGATAAACATTATCTGAAAATGCAGAACATTAGGATTACTTATAACCTTGACACCTTCAGCTTGTTTTATTTGCGTTAACTGTTAATCTGTTGATAACGATAATAAATGTCTCTCTGGTAAAATCTAGAGTAATCAATAGAACCAAAAAAATAAAAGAATTAAGTACCGTATCAAAGAATTCTATTGGTTTGGAAATGTAGTACCACCACAGGCCAGCTGCCATCTGAAATATTGTTGTTAAAATAAACAATAAACAATAAGTCTTTTAGCCGTTACCGGTTTACCGCACATTTTCTCGTGTTTCCCGGCTAACGGGCTTAAATCAGTTTTTTTAGCATGTATGTTCAGGGCAAACTTGTTTGTATGACCATCAATACAATAAATTATTATGGCCACCTGTAATTGTGTGTGACGTAAAACGGAACATTTATTGTCACGCGATATAAAACGGAAAAACTAAAATACGTCTATTATAATATGATGGTCCATCGTCACGTCCGTTCGTAAATTGGTAAGCCATTTCAAATTTTCCCACGCCGCGCATTAAACCGGCTGCTCAAGAACTCTGGGCAAACTTTTCATACCTAAAACATATTCGGAGATCGCGCGTTACATACACGCGATAGAACTGAAACTTCCCGCCACGTAGGAAATTGAAGTGAAATTAAACTAACGCTAGTTTGCTATATGTATACATCGGATAACGAATTTAACACGTTTAACCAATTTTATTTCCTAACGTTAACCAGCTGAAATTAAGTTATCAACAACTTCCTTATCGAGAATGATCGCTATTTAACTAAACAAGTTAAATGTAGAACATTATATGGGGGATGGAATGTGTTTAGGAATTTATGGTTTACATTGCTTTGTTAGCAGCGTGACAGTGATCTGGACACAGTGTACAGAAGCTTGTGTTGATTGTCTAGAGCATTCTTGTGGTCAGAGTACTGGCTAACCATATAATTTGATTCTATACACGACAAATAGTTTACACAAAATAGTTCATAAAATACAAAAAGGATTCCTAAAACTAATACCGACAGAGAATGTTTATTTCATTGGTATTACGTCACAGACGTGATCGAACGTATATTGCATTACCACATGCTATTATATTATTCGCATAGAAATAACGTAAAATAACCACATTTTATCGCTGCAACGAGACATTACTTACGACATCTCCGATAGTACCGAGTAATGACACCTATATGCCAGACACTTCAAAAATCAAGTGTTAATAAAAGCAATGTAAGCATGAAACATGAGCAGGATAATTAGTTGGGAAGATTTGTAAAATGTAAGAAATTTTCAATTACCCTGAGAGCGAGAGGGTCGTTTGAGTAGTCCACTGGAGTACACACCCAATTGTAGTTAGACTTCAGGGCAGATGTCAGCAGCTGGGTGATAATTAGATTTTAATTAACCATTATTATATATATATATATATACAACTGGTTTTCTTCTCTTATAGAAAAAGGGCTCTACTAGCTGTAGCTAGGAGCATGAAATATCGGTACAAAGCAAACTATGCAATTGTCAAACTATAAGTTTCATGTTTGAAAAGCAATCTTCAGTGACATAATTAACATAAAAATGGCAAACATAATACAACACAGTGCTCCTTTATCAAATTTTATAATTAACAATTAACAATTACTCAATACTACTAAACCTATATAAATAACTACAAATCCTAATAACTAATAGTAGTAGTAGTAGTAAATCTTTCAAAGTACGAAATATCTCTTTAAAAGAGCATCCTAGGCACCTTATAGATATCAAAACGCATAAAAAAGAAAACAAAAACATCAACCATCTTCTAACTTCTTCCATTCCTCCCTATCTAAAGCCAAAAATCTAAGGTCTTCGAAATCAGTCAAATTCTTAAGTCTAATATCAAGATTTCTACTAGTCAAGTCTTTTCTAATAACATCTAATAAGTTTAAACATGGTCTACCCCGTCTCCCTTCCATAAAAATATCAGAATTTATAGCAAATAACATAGAGGTGTATGCTGGTGAGTCTTCCTGTCCTCTTAAGATATGTCCTAACATTCTCCATCGAAACTTAGAGACTCTCACAGACAAGGGAGTGACATAACAACGAGCATAGAGTGCCTCATTAGAAATAACCCCAGTAGGCCATCTGATGTTGAGGATTCTTCGGAGGTGTTTGCGATGAGCAATATCAAGTTCATTCAACGAAGCTAGTGGTGCAGCCCAGGAGTTGCAGTTGTAGAGTAGAATAAAGACTACTTGTGCCTCGTAGATTTTGATCTTCCTTTGGACTGAAATCTTGCTCTTCATCCAAACTTTCTGAAATTTACTAAAGGCAACATTACCAAGGAATATTCGATTCTTGATATCCTTAACAGTGCACATCAACGATCCTAAAGTTTTGTTAGAGCGCCACTCTTCATCACCTCTATACACTTTTCCAACAATCACCTTGCGTTTAACAGTGGGTTTAGGATCTGCTAAATAAAAATGGACAAATTCAGTCTTGGAAGAATTGATATGAAGGTCCCACTGCTGGAATATATCTTTAGCGATAGGAAGCATTTCTTTGAGTGGAGCAAGTTCAGTGTTATTAAAGTCAATATCATCAGAGTATCCTGTTTCGAGTGGCATGAATTCTTCTGAGATAGGAGGATTAGGGATTGGATGATTTACTGGGTAAGGTGTTGAGGATACTTGGGAGAGTACAGATCTGAGGTGAATAAGTGCAGCGGCTTCAACAACAGTAAATAGATTACCTGATAGTGCATCTCCTTGAAATGCTCCATAATGCTCTAATAACTAATAAATACTAACTAAGTATGTCTAACTAAGAATTTCCTAGAGTGCCTACATTTAGAAATAATTTCTGATCTTTTATTAATAATGCCTGGGGTTTTAAGTATGTATAGTTTCTCGTCTAAGCAGAGGCCACAATGCCCTGCTCCAGCCTTATATTTCTTCGATTTAGTAATAATCTTCCAGTCTATGCTATATTCAATCATCTTTTCCTTGAGGTCCCATATCAATTTTGATAACTCAGTACTCAGTCTGTGCTTAGAATTCTTAAAACTTTGTCGATGATTGTACCACCGTGTCTTAAAACTGTTTTCAGTCAATCCAATATAGGCCGTTTCCTTGTTAGATGCCGTTTTAACGGTTGCTTGGTATACTATGCATTTGGCCAGACATTGTCCTTTGAGGGGGCACTTCGAGGCGTCTCTGCAATTACACTCTTTTTCTGGAGCTTTTTTCTTTTCAGATTGTTTCTCTAGGACTGATTTGTTGTCCCCTTTGAGTATCCTTCCCAAACTGGGCATGCAGCAATAGCTTATTTTCACGGTATTCCTATTGATGATCATCTGGCGAAGAACCACCAAATTTAGATGTCAACAACCAAAATGAAAATTACGGATTCAAGTCCAGTAATACACCACCACAACACCCTGATCTTTTAAAATTCGAAGCGGACATGTATGAAATGATCAGCAATGTCAAATTCCAAAATGCCAACAGCAAATTTCAGAGCGAAATGCAGAATGATCTCAAGAAACTAAAATCAGGCGGGAAAGTTGTTGTAGAGGCAGATAAAACATCAAATCTGTACCAATTAGACCCAGAGAAATATAACCAACTGCTTCACGAGAACATCACAAAGGACTACAAAGTCGCACCTAACGGAACAAAAGAAGACATTGATAGAAGAACTAACATACTAGCTAGAAAACTTAAAATCGACGACAAGATGGAGTGCTACACAGAAACTCCATGCTTCATCACACTGAAAGACCACAAAGATAATTTTACAAGCAACACTAAATGCAGATTAATTAACCCCGCTAAATCCAATTTAGGAAGTGTCAGTAAGAAAATCCTAGAAAAACTGATCTCTGCAATAAAACTCGAAACAGGGGACAATTTATGGAAGAGCACCACAGAAGTTTTAACATGGTTTAAAGACTTGAAAGACCTAAAAATGGCACGATTTCTAAAGTTCGACATACAGGAATTCTACCCATCAATCACGGCAGATCTCCTAGACCGTGCATTAAAATACGCTTCTACGATAGTACACATCCCTGAAGATGAACAAGAGATTATTACACTCAGTAAGGAATCCCTTCTAATGAACAGCAACAAATGTTGGGTAAAGAAATCCGACACAAACTTTGACGTCACAATGGGAAGCTTGGACGGAGCTGAAACATCAGAAATAATCGGACTTTACCTTCTAAGCAAAATAAAAAAGATCATTCCGCAGCAGTACCTAGGATTATACCGTGATGACGGACTTGCAGTAATTAATAAAACCAACGGCCAGCGTCTTGATAAAATTAGGAAGCAACTACACTCACTATTCCAAAAAGAAGGCCTAAAAATAACGGTGGATCTCTGTCAGCATTCGGTTGATTTCTTAGATGTCGTGCTCGACCTAACAGACAAGTCATACAGACCTTATAGGAAACCAAATGATACACCATTGTACATTAAGGCAGAATCCAATCATCCTCCAATCATATTGAAGAACTTACCCTCAATGATAGAATCACGATTGATAAGCATATCCAGCAACAAGACATGCCTAAATGAAGCCAAAAGCGATTATGAGAAGGCACTTAGAGATAGCGGATATAGTCACACCATCGATTATAAAACACCACCGCCTAAAAAGAGAAAGAGATCGCGGAAGAGGAACATCCTATGGTACAATCCCCCATTCAGTGCAAACGTTTCAACCAACATCGGAAGAAAGTTCTTCGCTCTTATCGATAAGCATTTCCCGAAAAACCTACCGTTACATAAAATCATCAATAGGAATACCGTGAAAATAAGCTATTGCTGCATGCCCAGTTTGGGAAGGATACTCAAAGGGCACAACAAATCAGTCCTAGAGAAACAATCTGAAAAGAAAAAAGCTCCAGAAAAAGAGTGTAATTGCAGAGACGCCTCGAAGTGCCCCCTCAAAGGACAATGTCTGGCCAAATGCATAGTATACCAAGCAACCGTTAAAACGGCATCTAACAAGGAAACGGCCTATATTGGATTGACTGAAAACAGTTTTAAGACACGGTGGTACAATCATCGACAAAGTTTTAAGAATTCTAAGCACAGACTGAGTACCGAGTTATCAAAATTGATATGGGACCTCAAGGAAAAGATGATTGAATATAGCATAGACTGGAAGATTATTACTAAATCGAAGAAATATAAGGCTGGAGCAGGGCATTGTGGCCTCTGCTTAGACGAGAAACTATACATACTTAAAACCCCAGGCATTATTAATAAAAGATCAGAAATTATTTCTAAATGTAGGCACTCTAGGAAATTCTTAGTTAGACATACTTAGTTAGTATTTATTAGTTATTAGTTATTAGGATTTGTAGTTATTTATATAGGTTTAGTAGTATTGAGTAATTGTTAATTGTTAATTATAAAATTTGATAAAGGAGCACTGTGTTGTATTATGTTTGCCATTTTTATGTTAATTATGTCACTGAAGATTGCTTTTCAAACATGAAACTTATAGTTTGACAATTGCATAGTTTGCTTTGTACCGATATATATATATATATATATATATCTAATTAGATGGATGACAGCTTTTTAGATGTAGTTAATTGTTTTCAAAAGTAGAGTCTTTTAGTAAAATAGAAACTGCAAGTAGTGAACTTCTGAAGAAATTTGCTGCATGTAATTTGTGGTCTACATAGTAATTCGGAAGGTAAATCATTTGATTCCAGTCAAAATTATCCAGAAAGAATATCATAAGGTTGTTAGTCAAGTCTCACGGTGTAGATTAAGATTCTCAGGTCAACGAAGCACGTGATTTACAATTGTAAGTTCAACGTTTTAAGTGTAATTGAAACCTCAACACCAACTCAATGCCTTGTTATGGGAATCAGAAAACCGTTTCGGGAATTGCTACGTTTAACAGACTCAGCTTTGAAACTGAAACCAATATTAATTGTACTGCAGAATATAGATTAGTCACGTTGCTATGACACTATTGCCTGGAGATGGCTCCCTTGATGGCTCGTACATGAGGTTTCAAGATTTACAGTACCAAGTCTCCGATCCTTCGTCGCGTATTATACTATGAAGCTGCATCTAACGGCTTATTTATTCCTTGAAAGTTCATTTACCCGATACTAAATCCTAAGAAGCTCGATAATATGGTTATTTTTAGTTTTAGTCATCGAAAAACTTCTCAAAAAGTGGTTTAATAACATGGTTGTGTCAAAAATCATCTCTAGGTTCATTCAGGCATATACTAAGTATTTCATTTCACTAATTCTCTAATTCTCTAATTCTGTAACTTTCAGTCCTGCCTCTAACACCACTGTAGTCTGGCCCATCAAATCAGATTTATGTGTCTGCACTGATTTAGTGGCTCCTATAAAACAGCTGTTCTGTACGTTTTGATCCAGCTGTACGGTTGAAAGAAAATGTGTTCTTCTTGTTTTCTTTGAGGGTTTGATACGATTTGCAGGGTCAACGGATTAATCTCATTGATTATTTCCAGTTAAGCTGAGATCTATCAAGTTTCACTATGACAGCTACAGCAAGGTATGTTACTACATTTTATTGTCACTTGATAGATTTTTGGGAGATCATCGCTATTTCCAGCATTGCTTTTTGGACATCAATCAGATATTGACCCATTTTTAAATTGCGTAATGCCTTATATCACGATGGAGATAATAGCGAGATATTGAAATTTCCCCGAATAATTAACAAACCAATTTTCAGATTCTGCCTTCTAGTCTCTGTGTTGGAGCTAGGATTGTTGATGACAACAAGCAGGAGCACTGTAAAACTGGACCACGATAATAACCACCCACTTCCTCCACTTCCTCCAAGCAGGAGCACTGTAAAACTGGACCACGATAATAACCACCCACTTCCTCCACTTCCTCCAACCCTTGTAGCTGCAGCTCCAAACATCCCACTTCCACTGTTCCCTGATGCTGTAGTCCCGGTGATCATGCCCAATAGCGGGGACTCGCATGACGATCAAGCCACCCCATGCTCCAACATTTACATAAACTTTCTCAACAAAAGGGACGAAAACGATGACGACAATTTGAGTCTGCCGCAACGATGTGATATTATCATGATGGTGCTCGATTATATCGAGGATTTGGAGTTCGAGCAGTCTTGTGGACTAACAAGCGAGCTGAAGGTTAAGCAAGAAATTGCTCTTAGCCACAGGTCAGCTCAGTGTAGGTTCTTTATTGGGAGCTTTTGCCAGTTTTTTGGCTTTCCCAAACATTGCACATGTGATCCAAACAGTACAGATTGTGTTTAAATGTGATCCAAACAGTACAGATTGTGTTTAAATGTGATCCAAACAGTACAGATTGTGTTTAAATGTAATCCAAACAGTACAGATTGTGTTTAAATGTGACCGTTGTTGTTTTGTGGGTTAATTTTCTTTTTTGGGTAAACAAACTTGATTGCATTATATAATCAGAGCGTTTATTTTGAAACTCCATAGTTCGGGACAGCAATCCAACAACAACAAATCAAAAATATAAACTGAATAACAAAGTTCCCAAAAATTTTAAGTTGAATGAAAGAATACCAACCTCGACAAATATGTAAAGGTTGAGTGCCACCATGGCGAAGTTGTAGATTAACAGTGCAGTTCTCGACTCTAACGGCTTTCTCTTAGCCATGATCTGAAAATATTAAATTACTTATTATTATTATAAAACAGGATCTTACCGACAAAAATGATTCTTAAAAATACCTTAATGCGGTAAACTGTACCCTTGAAAAAGATTTTCCCAACATCTGTTGCATAACTTGTTATTAAAAATTTAATCATGTTATAATCCCTTGACACCATGAGGAGCAGAGGATGCTGCTGCTGATTACGATTAGATTATGTTATCTATTCGTAATTTACAATCTAAATACTATGACTCATTTTTGATTTTGCAGTAAAACAACTGTCAGAAATTATCGTCATCTATTAGTTATTACATAGCACGAAAAGGAAGAAGGACAGATTTCAGAATAACCAGCTAATAAGTTTCAGTGATTGGACGATAACAGGCCACATGACGAGATACCTAGCTAGTAATCGGACAATAACGGGTCACATGACATGATTGCTAGCTTATTATTGGACAATAACGGCTCCTGAAACCACACGTTTCTATTAAGATCATAAGTGTCTCCTATTGTGAACTCTAGACATGATGTACACAGTGCCAAGAGGTTTAAACTGCACTGTAAGCTCATGAACAATGTAAATACATTAAGTATTAGTATGTACAATGTACATTGTATAGAATAGCGGTAAACTCGAAGTTTCACACGATGGTGTTCACGAGGAACGCACTTCCTAATTATATGAACTAAACATTAACTAAATATGTAACTATGCGAATATACAAATATGTAACCATGTAAATATGTAAATATGTAAATTTGGTTAATGTGGTGTCTGTGATCTGTGATAAGTACTTCATTAAGCTCACCTGAGGGACGACTGCCACAAATACAAGATAAGCAACACACAAGTAGATAGTGTACATGGGCGAGCTCATCAGCGGCCAGTCTGCTACACGCTTATCTGAAACATACACATCATTGATAATTCGTAAAGTTGCAGTAATACAGTTTATATAAACCATTATAAGGTCGTTTAATTTCAAATCACGGATTTAAAAAGTTCATTGAGAATTATATGTTGTTTTAGAGTTTTAGTTTACTGCAGCTAGTGGTCTGAATTTACCAAATAATGATACATCATGATGAAATCAGTTCTATCACATGAAACGTTATATCAAAGTATACTCTTACCTGCAAAAGAGAGGCAGTGACTGTAGAAATTCTGGAACTGGCGGTAATAGTCCCATGCCAGTTCAGAGGGTGTGTGAACAACCATCCTACTTCACTGTGCACTTCACTGTGCACAACTGTAGTGATTTATAGTTAGAAATAATAAAATCAAGTTTTTTTTAGTATATTATAGTGAGCTGGAATTAACACAATGTCACATACACAGTTCTTCGGGGATCTTTACAGACAACTTCAAACAGTCCCACGATGATCGTCTAGACAGTCTGAATATCTAGACAGGTTTCAAATAATTGGATAACAAATGTTTTGTATAAGACAGCTGGCGACCTCCGAATTAAACAAGCAAGATTGAGTGCAAACAGTGTCGTGCTTCATTTATCAACAAGCTTAGAATTACACAAAACTTACCACTAAAAGTGAAATGATGACCTGTATGCTTATTGTTATTGGAAAGTATTCAGTAATTCAGAAATCAGAAAGTATCATATTAGTAATAAATATTATTATCCTGTAGCTGTATTTTAAGCTATAACGTATCATTGCATCATCATTATAGTAAAATGGGGCAAATTTTAGAACCTTGACTGATCTGGTTTCATACTAATAAGTCCTGTATTGCAATTGGTCCAGTGTGTTGTGTTTAACTGTAACGTTTCTTCATACAATAAACATGTATATTAAACAAATATTGTGTGCAACATTGCACACAGTGCACCATGTGAAAGACACAAGATAAACAATAAACATAGTACTTCAGAGAAAGATACAAGTGTAATTTCGTTTGATGTACTTAATACACTTCCCCTATCGTGTGCAACTAGCTAATGTATTTTGATTAATTACATCCTTTTATCATGAGTGCTTCTTGTGGTTTCACTTAAGCACCAGCAGTGTATTTCCCATAAATGGAGGGAAGTGAGAATATATACAGTGTTTACTAAGGAAGTGCAAGTGTCCCAGATTTCAGCTCCACAGTCTGGAAGTACTCTGTTAATGAGTGGGAGATATGATATAAGTACTTCCTTGAATTGTGTTTGATGCACTACAAATTAGATGTGAAAGGAGTATACAGTCTGTTATGCAAAGTTCAGATTTATAATGTGCCTTAATAAAAGTTTATTCGACAAAGAAAAGGTGTATACTGTGAAAAATACCTTAATAATAAACATATATATATATATATATATATAATAAACATATATATAAACTAATCTTTAATAGATTAGATAAAATGTACGCAGCCATTCTTTTCGTTTGATTATTACTCAGTATATTTTAGTTTTGTACCGTTTTAAGTCACATAGTTTTGTACGTCTTCCTAAGACTTGTTTTCCTTTCCTAGTTTGTAAGTTATTTTAAAGATTTGTGAATATTCCAGTTGCTTTTAGAACAATTTTATCTCAGATAACGATGTTTAATAAAATGATGCAAAGACTTATTTCGAAGATCTAATCAACACCGACTTTTAATGTGTAGGAGTACAGCTACAAAATATATATATATATAACTCTAAAACTCTGGTCACAAGAGCAACTGCCTAAACGTGCAGAAGTGAAAACAAATACATAAAATACTAGCAATCCTTTAAATTCGCAATAAATAAGTTCGTTCAATGTCATTATATAATTCTTAAAACCGCATATATATGTGACCGGTAAATAATTTAATTGGTCTATAGACTACTGTATAAAATTCTCAATATAAACTTTTTAACAATAATAAATTAATTAAAAACACACAACAACCTTTGGTGTGTAAGAATGATTAAACAGCCTCATTTTGACACAAAATATCTTCATAATATTATAGTATATGCTATAATATTAGAACTGTTAAGTTGAGTTCAGGTAACAGAATTTAACTGTAATAGAACCTCTGCTGTGTTATCCACTGTTGAGATGTAGCCATATTTTCGTCCGGTCTAACATTGACCCCGGCTCATGAAATATATGCTTCGTCCGGTCTAACATTGAACCCGGCTCACTAATCATAGGGATGGTGTAGTTATGGTAGTTGGAATATAATCAACTGTTTAAAGTTTTATCTCTATTCGAAGGAATTCTTCTGCATCCTTTGTTATTTCCAGTGCTAGATCAAAGAACTCACGAAGTCTGCTCCATGATATCAACATTGAGTTCCCACCATAACCTTGGTTTTTGATGTTGTGGAAAGGGTGTCTTTCAAGAAGCTCACTCATTTTGTTCCTTTTATCTGCTTGTACATCAGGACAGTCAGTAAGCAGGTGAAGTGAATTTTGAGCCCCTCGCCTACAATCACACAGTGGAGAATCAAATTTACTGCTTTTGAAAAGGTGTATACTGTGAAAAATACCTTAATAATAAACAACCAAAACAGTTTCACAGCAAAGCTATATTGTATATATAATAATAGCAACTTGTTACGGGTAAGCCCCCCCCCCCCCCCCCCCCCTAAAACGTCACCTGTTTTTTGGGCCCAGATTGCCGAGTTAGGGCTAAATTTACAGGGTTCTGAAGTGTCTAGGAATAATATCAAGCGCATCCTACATCTGTTGGCCCAGTGGCGTAACGAAGGGCCCTGCTGACCCTGCTGTGCAGGGGGGCGCCGTCTTAGGGGGGCGCCAAATCGTCGTTTGAATGTGGGACAATTTCGAAAACTTAACTAAAGTACTAGCAAAACTGCGCGTTTTGCTCTAGATACACACTTTTTTAGAGATTTTATCTGTGCATCCTCTAAAATCACCTAATTTGTTCAATTTTAGGGAGGGGCACCAAAAGGGGAGGGGGCGCCAACAGGTGGGCGCCTTTTCGGCAGGGGGGCGCCAACAGGCAACGTTACGCCACTGTGTTAGCCTAGCTCAATATCTAACAAGGCCCTCTACGCTCGTACCCAGACCAGTGCAGGCCCCTTTCCGAGAGAGTGGAAAAGGCTCGGTGGACAATGCTAGGTCATGTTCTACGCAGTGACAACGACACGCCTGCCTACCAGTCTCTGATATTTGCAACACTAGGATGTCAAACACTAAAGGGACGAGTGGGTAGACACAGGACTAATTTGTATGATATTATTGTGAAAAAGGACCTATTTAAGAGACAAATTTATTTGAAAAATGAAAATGATTTTACCAACTTACTGAACTTAGCAAGAGATAGAGAAGGATGGAGGAGTTTATTTACTTTGAGACATATTGAACGAATGAGTCTTCGTAAGCGTAAATAGGCCAGCACTTTGCTGAGCCTCTTTAGGCGCTCCTACTAAATCGCTCGCCCAAATTTTAAGAAAATTCTTGTGAAAAGGCCCTTTAGGCATGAAACTGATCTAAATCGGTGTATTTTTGGACGCTGATTCCGAATCATCCCCCATGTTAAAATGCTTCCCTGGAGAGTTATGGGCAAAAAACCGTTTTGGTCACGTGACAGGCTATTAAAACGTGAATTCGATTATTAAGGGCTCGGGTTAGGGTTAGGGTTGTGGTTAAGATTATGGATAGCTTCGGGGTTATGGTTAGGGTTAGGGTTGGGATTAGGGTTTATGTAAAACCGTTTTGTACGGCTGCAAAACCAAAAAAACCAAAGTCACGAGAAATTTTTGGGCGAGCGATTTAGTAAGAGCCCTCTTTAGGTGCTCGAGATTATTATTATCCATAGTCGACGAGTGCAACTCGGCGCGCGTCCTGGTATGTTGTAAACCTACAATTTTCTATCCTGATCCTGGTTTTTAATAATATTTCCACAATTGAATTTTTATTAAATTGTAAATTACATTTATTGTTCACATAGCCATGTGTTTACGCGTACTGCGTGACGCGCTTGTCACTTGTTTCCCTGGCCGCCTCTGGCGGTCGCACTACTGCAAGCGAGAGGGCTCTGATCAGAGCAACATTTATTGTATTGATGGTTTACATTTGATATTCATTTTGGAGGGTTTATATTTCCAATTTAACCATTTTAAATCGATGAAATTGTTTGTTTATATTTTTGAATTATAATTTTCATTGAAGCACTGCATTACCTAATCGTTTCAACGGGTGATACTCGTAAAATATTTGTTCCATATATTTATAGGACCGTCGACGAGTCCAAATCGGCGCGCGTCCTGGTAGATTATAAACTTACAACTAACCGTTTAACAAATGATATTTGTGATTTGTGCGTCATGGTAGTGTATAAATTTAAACAATTACATGTTAGCGCTTTTCACAACCAACACTTCGGTAGATCGGCAAAATGAACCAATGAGCCTCTCTTCACATAGCCATGTGTCTACGCGTACGGTAGTCGCGCTCTACTGCAAGCGAGAGGGCTCTGGTTAGAGCAAAGCCTCTCTGAGCTGCTAAGGATTGACATTGTGAATCAAGTTAGCTCGGCGTTCATCAAGAGCACGATTTTCCGCCGCGCACTTATCATGTGCATGAAAACATGGAATCGAAGATAAAAATCGAGCGCTACATTTACTGGGCCGCGCTCAGCCTGTCATTCCGCCAAATCTTTATTGTTGTTAATGAACATAATAGCCTGGGGTCCTCAGGTAAGCGCTACATTAGATATTAGTGTTACGTCAATTTGATTTATTTGGTAGCATTCGCTTTCACGATCACATGGTCCACTTGTGCAATGTTAAACGGCTGCCGGACTACTTGGCCCCTGAGATTTAATTACCAAGACAATAAACAAAGGTAAAGGTACTCAGATGCTGTGGGATACATTAGGAAGCGCCTTCGTTTCGAAATCTTAAGAACGACGGTAATTTCTCTCCAGGGAGACAGAGGGGCGAGAAAGAACTTTGTCAATATAGACAGTTTAGATTTGAACTTGGAGCCGCAAGGCCAAGGGTGATTTTCAAAAGATTGAGTTTTTGAAGGGTTATTTTTATATAGGGTCATTGTGACATTATGTGTATACTGTTTGAAACAATTTATATATAAAAAATAAGACAATAAACAAACAGGCCATTCAGTGGCTGATCGGTCTGACACGTATTGGCTAGAATCGACTAGAATTTTGACAACTTGGCCCTCGGTTTTCATATCTGAAGATTACTGTTTAACTAGTGGTTTCGATCAGAAAATTTTATGATGTGAGATTCTGAAAGAGATCTTAAACAATATGTCAACAACTTATCACATTAGAATTATAATTAGAATCAAATTTACATTCAGAGAAACTCTCAGTCTAACTACAGCAACACATTTCCTATGAAACAAATAACCTCTGCTCAGTGGTGTAACAAAGGGCCCGCCAACCCTGCTGTTCATCGGGTGGCGTCAAATCGTTGTTTGAATGTAGGAAAATTTTGAAAAACTTAACTTACTGCGCGTTTTGCTCTAGAAACACACTTTTTTATAGATTTTACCGGCTTTCGATACAAATAACACTCCAAATTTTGGCAGAGCATGAATTCAATCAGACGATCTAAAACATGGCAGATTTCCGCTGTCATATCTGATATTCTGAGGGAAGACGAAAGATATGTCAAGAATGTAGAAACATTGCTGCGCTCTGACCATACTTTACCGTTCATTGCCAGGTAACATTTAAACCATTTTGTTCCATAAATGACTGATTAACCTTGGCCAGACAATGTCTAGTCAATTTCATCATTTATGGTTGTATGCCGTTCAAAAAATAAACTTTTACCCAAGTATGCTACTTGAAATGAGAACCCAAGATCAAAACAATATGCCACAAAATAAATGGTCTCATTCAGGTACCGGAAAGAAATGACTGGTGACATGAGCACTGAAAAATTGTACAAGATAAAAGAGCAAGTTAATCGGCTAGACAATTTAAGTATGTTTCAGAATCATTGTTTAATTTTCAGGATAATTTTTAATTTTCAAAGTTTTGAGCTGTCTGAGCATGATTTTTCATCAAACAATATCCTTTCACACACTTCGAATCCCTCTCTTTAATATTATATTTTGGCCACTATAACGATCTTATGGAAGTCTTTCAGGTAAAAAGATTGAGAAGTCCATTACCGATATCGAGAAGCTTGGCAGTCTTACTCCTCAGCTAAGTCAAGCAATCAGTTCATGTACATCTACTGCTATGTTGGAACAAGGTTAGGATTTTGTAGACAACGTTAACCCAATGCCATATACCTAGAATAACATGATGATATAATATTAATCTTTAGGGGATCCAGAAACATTTTTCCATCTTGAAAACCTCTCCCTTGTGCCAGCAAATATCAGCTTCAAGTAACCCTTTTAGTTGTATCATTAATACCCTAACCCTAATCATCTCAAGACCCTAATATGCAAAGAATCGTTTAGTATAAGTGCCTTATTAGGATCTAGGAATTAAATGCAGTTTTTTTTCAGTTACTGCAGCATATAAGCCTGATAAGAAGAAATCAAAAGCAGAACAAGCTAAAAATGCTGGACTGGGATCTGTTGCAGAACAGCTTATAAATGGATATCAAATAGATTTCAAATCCTTAGTGGGAACTCATGCAAATCTCAAGTCCGTGAAGAATGTTGTGGAAGGAACAAAAGATATTCTGATCGATATTGTAAGGACCAATAAATTCGTTTTAGAATGGTGTGAGCGTGTCAGCAAAGCTAAAGATAATTTCATTGAATGCTCTATGTCTAAATCAAAACAAGAAAGTGATGATAAAAAAGATAAATTCGACCAGTACTTTGATTTCAAAAGAAACACTGGCAGTCTCAAACATTTTCAAGTCATGGCCATCAATCGAGGAGAAAAGCTAAAAGCCTTGTCAGTGAAAATCAATATTGCAAATCATGCTGAAAATGTCATAAAAAGGGAGTGCATGAAGGTTCTAAGCAAAGTTTGTGACAATAATTTGAGGAATGAAACAGTAAACGATGCATGCTCAAGACTTATATTTCCTATGGTTTGTCGAAGAATTCGATCTTCATTGACAGAAGGAGCTGTTGAAAGCTCTATAGATGTGTTTGCAGATAATCTGAAGCACTTACTCCTCACCAGACCAGTTAAGGGAATCAGTATTATGGCACTTGATCCAGGTAGGAATTTAATCTATTTAATACAAAACTGACATCCTTTACACCCCTGGCAGAGTTTCAATTTATTTTGAAATAGCATAATTTCTGGTGGTCTTGTGCAAATAATAATCTCAATTTATTATATCCACTTTATTACAGGGTACAAACACGGATGCAAAGTAGCTGTTTTAGACAAACAGGGGAATGTTTTAAAAACAGAGGTTGTCTATCTTCAACTTTCTGGATCTGTCACTAAAAAGGTACAGCAAGTAGAGTTTCATTGAAGATTAGAAATAATGTTTTGCACCCTTTACTTAGATTACCAGTTTATTTTTTTGCTGTATTCCTTTAAAAATTCCAATCATACACAAACATTTAATCTCAGGCTTCCAGATTTAGGAACCAAGATGAAGCTAAACTTCAGAAGCTCCAAGCTGAGTTAGGATTCAAAACAATAGCTATAGGAAACGGTACAGCTTGTCGGGAAACTGAAACTACAATTGCGAGAATGATTAAAGAGAAGATGTTGCGCGAAGGAACAAAGTACACAGTGGTAGATGAGCGTGGTGCTTCTGTTTACAGTGTCACTCCCCTGGCTCAGCAAGAACTACCAAATCTTGATACCAACCTACAGAGCGCTGTCAGTTTAGGTAACTTGATTAATAATTATTTGATAAAGTGATTTTTTAAGTTAACGAATGCTTTTATTTCAATTTTATCATGTTATCTTGTTTGTACTATGCATTTAGATAAATTTTCAATAAAAATCATAGATTTTTAGAAATTTTCAATAAAAATCATATAGAAGTACAAAATAACAACACTGTGTTTTTTAATAGCTTCTCTCTAACCATACCCTGACCCCAGGTCAAGATTCATGCGAGATGGCGAGACAGGCTCATCGCACAAAATCTTAAAATAAACACAGAAAAAAAACTAACAACAAAATGTGTGAGAAAATAGAAAAAATGTAATTTAAAAGTTTTAAGCGACACAAAAATGTACTTTATATTTTGTGAATTCGGAACTTAGTGCGGTGTGAGATCACGTGGTTAAAGTATAACAACTTTGAGCCGCGCAATTAGTGCGAGATTTTGACGAGTTTAGTATAAATCTCACCCCAATATCGCGAGTCTAGCTGCGAGATTTCGGCACCCTCTTTCAGCACTACATATTCGGTCGCGCGCAACGGCCCCATCATACTATTCTTTAACTTGCTGGCCTTTTCGTCTTCATCATCAAGCCGACTTTTCATGGTCATTGAACTTTTGGTATTGATTGTTTTGAATTATTACTGGTTGTGTTACTCTGACGGCTTACTTTTCTGTACTGTCTAAGACTAAGTCTTAAAGGATACTAGTTGTTGTCGATATTAATCGGTTTATAAGATCAAGATTCACAGTGGTTACTATAGTTACCATGGTTACCATTAAAGGAGGTCCGGTAATGGTCGAAATCTCAAGGTACTATTCCTGGCTACAGTCGACTCATCGAATAAGTCGACTTTCTCAGAATAATGAATATACTTGACACTACCATAGGCACAGTGGATATTTCTTCATTAAAAGTTTGAAAAAGGGTCTCTTCAACTGTAGACCTGACTTATTAATCCTAGCAGGTAAGTAACTCTGGATCCTCATCACATTGATTCCATTCTAAATTCTAGCCATAAACAAAACAAATATTACCAGATAACTCCGTTCACCATAATTTGATATGTTCCAGTATGAACGAGGCCTTCCCCGGACAAATCCTTAAATGCCAGTCTTCTCTAGCTGAAGTACGAACTGTATAATTTATCAGATAAAGTATATTACAAGATGCTCTGGTGATAATTTTAGTAAAATAATTAATAATTGCCAAAAGATTGACCGTCGACGGGCCTCGAACCCGAGATCAGCTGCTTAGCGGCCGTTCCCTAAACTGGGGCGCTACGTGAGGCATATTAGATTTTCAATATGTAACATTATATACTTCATAAAAATACACACGTAAATTTTTCGTTATGTATTGATCCAAATTACAGCGGCATACTTACAATTCTGAGAAATAAACATCGAGCGACATACTTACAATTTCGCTTACAAAGGGACATCTTTTTAAATACAAAGTAATTTGTGGGGCAAGAAATCTTGCAGTCTGGGGGGGGGGGGGGGGGGAAATCGCATTTTTAGTCTCAAAATCCAATCTCATCGCACTTTTTTTAGAATCTTGATAGGGGACCCTGACAGGTAGGCGTGTGTTGGAGCCATTGTCAGAGTATGTGAAAATAGAACCCCAACATCTAGGAGTGGGACAATACCAACACGACATAGCACAAAAGAAACTGAGCACTAGATTAGAGGACACTGTCAGCGAGGCTGTAAGCTTTACTGGTTAGTCGTCCAGAAACTTAAATGTGGTTTTGCTTGGTTTTGAAAAAGGATCCTGAGGCTAGCTCTTATTTTCTGCTGAGTGAACTTATCAACTTAATGGTCATAGGTCCATGAGTGTTAGAAAAGTACGTCAGCTTCTATAATCTATAATCTATACTCTATAATCTATAGCTATATGGCTGCTGATACAACAGCTTAAGAGAATAAATTTGATTGGAAATGTGATATAATAATTCTGTTCAGGTCTTGATATCAATACATGTAGCTTACACATGTTACAAAAGATAGCAGGTCTTACCAAAGCTCGTGCTCAGGCTATACTCGATACCAGGTCTTCTATCGGACACTTTCACAATCGTGAACAGGTAATCTTAGTTTAGTTCCGGCTTTTTAACTGCTTGTTAATAATTAATTGTTAGACAAGTTTTGCTGGGCTTACTTTTGGTTCCATCATCATCATTCTCCAAAAATTTTAAGCGATTAAAAATAGGCAATAACATGAGGTTATTCATGTTTCAGATAAAATCGATCAAAGGGATTGGACCAAAAAGTTATGAACAGTGTATTGGTTTCCTCAGAATCTACCCTGATCAGCTGACAGGAAGTTCTAATGACAAGAATGGAAGTAAGTTTGCTGCACTAATTTTGGAAACTTACTTACTTACTTACTCTTACAACAAAATGTATTGTTGTTTATTTAGAAACGTCACAATTAAAAACAGCTGGTAATGTTAACTTTAACCAGTTTGCTTAAATTAGTGGTAAATAAGTCCTGAAATAAACAAACAAATATAAGTTCTCATACATGAATTATTTAATGATAAACGGATTTATTCAGATGAAGAAGCAGGTGCAGCAGTAAAAGGTAAAACTGGTAAAAGAAAGCTCACAAGCTCCAGCACAGGAACCAAGTCTAAGCTTCAGAAGCTGGACGTCAGCTTCTTGGATCAGACTTCAGTTCATCCTGAGAGTTACCATATTGCACGTGAGTGTGATTCTTTATACATATTTTCAATAATTTAAAATTTTGATTTAATTTGACTGCCTGGTACTATGGTGTAACTTCTGGCTTGGTTAATCGTTTGAATTATTCAGCCAATCTCAACGTCATGACATGTGTTTTATAACTATTGTTTCAGGTACACTACTAAGAGAGCAAGGTTTGAGACAAGAAGAAATTGGCAGTGAAGCATTTGTGGCCGCTATGAAACAGTTGAAACCAGGTATAATATAATAATATTATGTAATAATTGTATTGAGATTGTTTGCCGCAGAAATTTGTGGTATCACCCGAACACCGAATACCAATAATGAGAAATAATATCTCAATCTTGCAACTTAAATGAACATCAAACAACATTTTTGATATTTACTGTCTCAAAAATCTAACTATGTTGATGCCGAAGTTCAAGTCAGCCTAGGTCAATTTGACCTTACAACACCACTGATCCAGGTGACATAACAGAAGAATGTGACGAAGGAACTAAACACTGTATCCTAACTGCGCTCTCACAAAGAACAGATACAGACTACAGAGACCAGTTTGCGCGCCCTATCTTCAAATCTAACGTGCTCTGCGCGGAGTCCCTCACTGTCGGCACAGAGTTGGAGGGGCGCGTTAGTAATGTCACACATTTCGGTGCTTTTGTGGACGTTGGCCTTGAAAGGGATGGGCTGATTCACATTAGTAAAATGAACCGAATGACTGTGTGTCTGGGGAATAGGGTGAAAGTAAGGGTTGAGAAGAAGGATCATAAGGGTATTGGTCTTTATCTGCTGGAGATCTTAGGATAGATATGGTAGGAGGTACTGCAGATTTGGGGCCTTGTTTGTTTATCAAGAAGATACGTTCATTGTTTTAGCAAAGTTCAAAGCTTTATTTTTATAATTATTTATTTTTATTAATGTTTCGTTTGGTTATTCCTTGTTTACTTTCATATCAACCATATTTAAATTAAGTTATATTGTACTGATAACAGTTTGATAGTTTTAATTTATTTAATCACAAGTATCTAATACTTCATTTCTTGAAGATTCTATGTTTAATCGTATGGGTGAATTTTGTTTTTATGATAAAGGTGTGCTGCACTGTTTAACTTATTACCGATTACAATAATTGACACGCTGTTTAAAAAAACGAATGACTCTCAGTCACTGCTAGGATACAAGGATACAAGGATACAAGGATACAAATCTGCTATGTTCATGCTACTAATACCGAATCAGTTATGAATGAAGGTGGTTTTTTAACGATCAATGCCTTATACCCAATTTAAAATGGGCACGAGCAGAAATTATCCTCACCAAACAGAAACATTTCTACGTTGAAAATGTTATTACGTTGAAAATATTATTACATGTAACATGAGTTTTATCCCAGGATGGCTGTACTGATGAGCATAACCCTCCACAGAAGATGAATGAAAAGATGGAGACAACAGAGCCCCCTGAAATAAACTTAGATCCAGAAGCTGTTATCGTGTTACTATTTCTCATAGTTTGGGTCGCTTTGATTTCTCAAAACTTTTTTAGTCTCATTGTTCGTTGGTTGAGAAATGAAGGCGACTCCCCGTCTTCCCCTGTTGTGCAGTGCAGAGGGGGTAAGCTCTTGGAAGTGGTTATCTTATCACTGTTTCTCCTATTCTGGATTCCTAATCTGATTCATTATTTTATGGTTGCAGCAACTCTGGGCTATCAAATGGAGCTGGAAACACCCGGGAGTCCTCCCCCAGATATAGATGTCTGTCCTGTCACCTGGACAGTTCAGCTCACTAAGCAGAATTATGAACATGCTATGCGAGGAAACATCCAAGATTACGAAGCAGCAACTCTGAAGAGTATTAGCGTTTACCGGTCCCCCTTGACTGCTCCATTTAGCAGTTCCAAGCCACCTGTCAGAAGTGTTATGCAGAGACAGTACTTTGATATTGACTTCCACGCGTTTGTGGTTTTTGAAACAAGCGATGGAGGGTGTTGGGCACTGGATAAAATGGTGAATGGTATATTCTTGAGTTTTGGAACCAGCCTTGCTTCAGTTCCATTTTGTTTCGAGAAAAACCTCCGTGCAAACCCAGTGAACCTGCTTGTTAAGGATGAATCAAATCGCTCGGTTAGTGACCTTGCTCTACTTTTAAGAGAGATGTTGAAGTCTAATGAATATGACCCGATAGCAAAAAACTGTATAGCTTTTTCGCGGCAAATATTTGATAATTTTGCAATGGAATATAGCTGGGTGTTTCCTATACCTTCGGTTACATTTATATTATACAGTTTCTTTCTTATCTACGAAATGAATCTTCTACTTAAACTGAGCAGACAGGAAGATTCGTATCATTATCGGTATATTGTGTACATCGTACTGATAGTATCCTCTGTACTGTTGTTCCTCAATGATATGGAAATATTTAGAGAATTTCGAAGATATGTTTTTGGTGCACTATTTGTTATTGTCCCAGTAGAAGCTGTATTGTATTCGTTTCTTTGTAGCGCTAGAAAGCGAGCAGCACATCATCTTCAGATTTGCAAGTCAGGAACTGGCTCTAGAAATTTTGTCAATATATTATTTCGGTTTTTTGGGTATTATGGATTGGTTTTTGCACTAATTCACTATATTTTTCTTGTATGGCTACCGTCTTGTTCACTTTATCATTTCCTAACTACACATGAAAACTCGGTTTTATCTCCTTTACTAAGTATTGTAACTTTGTTTTTCTATATCTGCAACAGTTCTTTAGGACTGTATATAATCGTATCTCCAACTGTTATGTGTCTTATCTTTTTTACCTCTTAATGAATTGTTGAAAAACTAATGTTTTTATTATATTATGTTATATATTCTATTTATACATGTGTTTATTCGTATGATTTATTTGTTGCATGTAATTTCTGTGAAATCAAAATAATTGTTATCGATATTCGTTAGTCAAGATTGTCTTATTCTAGAAACTAAATGCTGAAGAAGTATGGCTTATCGTTTGTTTTTTAACAACGCATTCTGACTCAGTTCCAAGATGTTTTCCTTAATCTCGAATTTATGTTTTTTAAATGTAGGCTCCAGCATTAATAGACATATTGCATATTTTCAAAGCAGACTAAATTATTCTTGAAACACAGATCATTAATATTATAAGCATAACGTTACATGCTAATAAGCATAACTTCTTCTTATAACTCCCTTTCTTATCTAGGTATGTTGAGGTCCTTGTGTCGGATAGTTCCCAAGTGCAACACAGTACTCTGTCAAAAAGCACAGTCCAGAGCACTCAGTCATGATAACAAAAGATCTGGATTTGGCGACATCATGATTGAGTATGAGCCTTTCAAGGTATTTTATCCCCTAATATTTAATTAATCAATTAATTAGTTAATTCTCTATTGACGTTTAGGTATGTTAAGATCCCTGGTGGGTCGCATCGCACCAAAATGTAGCAGTTCTATCTCTCAAGCTGTGAAGATAAGGGCCTTAAGTTCTGGGGACAAGAAAACCAGGGATGTAACAACAATGTTTGGGGATATTGTTGTGGAGTGTGAGCCACATAGGGTGAGACTTGTGGTTGTTGGTGTTTTGAGGTCCTTGCTAGTTGCTGTCACACGTAATTGGGTTTGGTAACTTGGTCGTTTAGCTCCGGACAGTCTATGCAACGTCTATGCAACGTCCATGCAACAACAAAAGAACCGTCTATGCAACGTCTATGCAACGTCCCTGCACAATGAACACTCTATGCACACTCCCTGCACGGTCAGTCTATGCAACGTCTATGCAACGTCTATGCAACGTCTATGCAACGTCTATGCAACGTCTATGCAACGTCCCTGCACAGTACCATATGAACACCGGCTACTAGCCGGCTACTAGCCGGCTACTAGCCGGCTAGTAGCCACTTTTGTAATAACAGCTCCTCAACTTCACATTAACAACCGGCTACTAACCGGCACTTGAAAAGTGGTCACTAGCCGGCTACTAACCGGCTACTAGCCGGCTAGTGACCACAAAGTGGCTACTAACCGGCTACTAAGCGGTCACTAGCCGGCTATTAGCCGGGCTAGTAGGTCCGCTTAAGAGCCGGCTAGTGACCGGTTAGTAGCCGGTTAGTAGCCACTTGGTGGTTACTAGCCGGTTAGTAGCCGGTTAGTAGCCGGCTAGTGACCGCTTTTCAAGTGCCGGCTAGTAGCCGGTTTAGAACCGGCTACTAATAGGTCTGCTTTAGAGCTCGGCTACTAGCCGGCTAGTGACCACAAAGTGGCTACTAACCGGCTACTAAGCGGTCACTAGCCGGCTATTAGCCGAGCTACTAATAGGTCTGCTTTAGAGCCGGCTAGTGACCGGTTAGTAGCCGGTTAGTAGCCACTTGGTGGTTACTAGCCGGTTAGTAGCCGGTTAGTAGCCGGCTAGTGACCGCTTTTCAAGTGCCGGCTAGTAGCCGGTTTAGAACCGGCTACTAATAGGTCTGCTTTAGAGCTCGGCTACTAGCCGGCTAGTGACCACAAAGTGGCTACTAACCGGCTACTAAGCGGTCACTAGCCGGCTATTAGCCGAGCTACTAATAGGTCTGCTTTAGAGCCGGCTAGTGACCGGTTAGTAGCCGGTTAGTAGCCACTTGGTGGTTACTAGCCGGTTAGTAGCCGGTTAGTAGCCGGCTAGTGACCGCTTTTCAAGTGCCGGCTAGTAGCCGGTTTAGAACCGGCTACTAATAGGTCTGCTTTAGAGCTCGGCTAATAGCCGGCTAGTGACCGCTTAGTAGCCGGTTTGTAGCCACTTTGTGGTCACTAGCCGGCTAGTAGCCGGTTAGTAGCCGGCTAGTGACCACTTTTCAAGTGCCGGTTAGTAGCCGGTTGTTAATGTGAAGTTGAGGAGCTGTTATTACAAAAGTGGCTACTAGCCGGCTAGTAGCCGGCTAGTAGCCGGTGTTCATATGGTACTGTGCAGGGACGTTGCATAGACGTTGCATAGACGTTGCATAGACTGACCGTGCAGGGAGTGTGCATAGAGTGTTCATTGTGCAGGGACGTTGCATAGACGTTGCATAGACGGTTCTTTTGTTGTTGCACGGACGTTGCATAGACGTTGCATAGACTGTCCGGAGCTAAACGACCAACTTCCCTTGGGTTTTTAAGTGTTTGTTCACTCTAAGGTGCACACTAAATATCTCTTCTTTACTCATAATGTGATTAGGAGTGACAATAAAAGCTAAACTTAATATTTCAGGATGACACAGAGTTCACAGTGCCTAGCTACCCTGCTAGAATCAACGAAGCAGAAGAATCTCTACGGGCCAGACTGATATGGCAGAGTAGGAAACGTGGCATTGCAGAGAACTGTCTCATCCTCAGGTCAGTCTTTATTAACAGAGAGAGACTCTTCAGGAGACTCTTCAAAGAATTGATCGAAATAACAGTTGTATTAAATCTTTTCTCACTTGCCAGAACAATGGCTGAATGTCATATATAATTATCAATAGTTTCAGAATGACTGATTATTGCATTTCAAGAATAACTTGCCTGGACCGTATCATACTGATTCTCAAATCACAATGGATAACCAAGTTTTAAACTTTTTCTCAGCACATTTTTCTCTGAACATGGCCCGAGTCTGCCCCGCAAGATAGTAGAACAGTTTGATATTCTGATAAACACAGTGGACTCTGACTGGGATCTCTACTACTGGATGACAGGGAAGGAACAACCACCTCCTCCCTATGATAACGAGGTAAGGGGTCACACTAAGGCTAGGGGGTCACACCTCCTCCCTATGATAACGAGGTAAGGGGTCACACTAAGGCTAGGGGGTCACACCTCCTCCTTATGATAACGAGGTAAGGGGTCACACTAAGGAGTTTAACAACCACCTCCTCCTTATGATAACGAGGTAAGGGGTCACACTAAGGAGTTTAAAAACCACCTCCTCCTTATGATAACGAGGTAAGGGGTCACACTAAGGCTAGGGGGTCACACCTCCTCCCTATGATAACGAGGTAAGGGGTCACAATAAGGAGTTTAACAACCACCTCCTCCTTATGATAACGAGGTAAGGGGTCACACTAAGGAGTTTAACAACCACCTCCTCCTTATGATAACGAGGTAAGGGGTCACACTAAGGAGTTTAACAACCACCTCCTCCTTATGATAACGAGGTAAGGGGTCACACTAAGGAGTTTAACAACCACCTCCTCCTTATGATAACGAGGTAAGGGGTCACACTAAGGCTAGGGGGTCACACCTCCTCCCTATGATAACGAGGTAAGGGGTCACACTAAGGCTAGGGGGTCACACCTCCTCCTTATGATAACGAGGTAAGGGGTCACACTAAGGCTAGGGGGTCACACCTCCTCCTTATGATAACGAGGTAAGGGGTCACACTAAGGCTAGGGGGTCACACCTCCTACTTATGATAACGAGGTAAGGGGTCACACTAAGGCTAGGGGGTCACACCTCCTCCCTATGATAACGAGGTAAGGAGTCACACTAAGGAGTTTAACAACCACCTCCTCCTTATGATAACGAGGTAAGGAGTCAAACTAAGGAGTTTAACAACCACCTCCTCCTTATGATAACGAGGTAAGGGGTCACACTAAGGAGTTTAACAACCACCTCCTCCTTATGATAACGAGGTAAGGGGTCACACTAAGGAGTTTAACAACCACCTCCTCCTTATGATAACGAGGTAAGGGGTCACACTAAGGAGTTTAACAACCACCTCCTCCTTATGATAACGAGGTAAGGGGTCACAATAAGGAGTTTAACAACCACCTCCTCCTTATGATAACGAGGTAAGGGGTCACACTAACGAGTTTAACAACCACCTCCTCCTTATGATAACGAGGTAAGGGGTCACACTAACGAGTTTAACAACCACCTCCTCCTTATGATAACGAGGTAAGGGGTCACACTAAGGAGTTTAACAACCACCTCCTCCTTATGATAACGAGGTAAGGGGTCACACTAAGGCTAGGGGGTCACACCTCCTCCTTATGATAACGAGGTAAGGGGTCACACTAAGGAGTTTAACAACCACCTCCTCCTTATGATAACGAGGTAAGGGGTCACACTAAGGAGTTTAACAACCACCTCCTCCTTATGATAACGAGGTAAGGGGTCACACTAAGGCTAGGGGGTCACACCTCCTCCTTATGATAACGAGGTAAGGGGTCACACTAAGGAGTTTAACAACCACCTCCTCCTTATGATAACGAGGTAAGGGGTCACACTAAGGAGTTTAACAACCACCTCCTCCTTATGATAACGAGGTAAGGGGTCACACTAAGGCTAGGGGGTCACACCTCCTCCCTATGATAACGAGGTAAGGGGTCACACTAAGGAGTTTAACAACCACCTCCTCCTTATGATAACGAGGTAAGGGGTCACACTAAGGCTAGGGGGTCACACCTCCTCCTTATGATAACGAGGTAAGGGGTCACACTAAGGAGTTTAACAACCACCTCCTCCTTATGATAACGAGGTAAGGGGTCACACTAACGAGTTTAACAACCACCTCCTCCTTATGATAACGAGGTAAGGGGTCACACTAAGGCTAGGGGGTCACACCTCCTCCCTATGATAACGAGGTAAGGGGTCACAATAAGGAGTTTAACAACCACCTCCTCCTTATGATAACGAGGTAAGGGGTCACACTAAGGAGTTTAACAACCACCTCCTCCTTATGATAACGAGGTAAGGGGTCACACTAAGGAGTTTAACAACCACCTCCTCCTTATGATAACGAGGTAAGGGGTCACACTAAGGCTAGGGGGTCACACCTCCTCCCTATGATAACGAGGTAAGGGGTCACAATAAGGAGTTTAACAACCACCTCCTCCTTATGATAACGAGGTAAGGGGTCACACTAAGGAGTTTAACAACCACCTCCTCCTTATGATAACGAGGTAAGGGGTCACACTAAGGCTAGGGGGTCACACCTCCTCCCTATGATAACGAGGTAAGGGGTCACACTAAGGAGTTTAACAACCACCTCCTCCTTATGATAACGAGGTAAGGGGTCACACTAAGGCTAGGGGGTCACACCTCCTCCTTATGATAACGAGGTAAGGGGTCACACTAAGGAGTTTAACAACCACCTCCTCCTTATGATAACGAGGTAAGGGGTCACACTAAGGAGTTTAACAACCACCTCCTCCTTATGATAACGAGGTAAGGGGTCACACTAAGGCTAGGGGGTCACACCTCCTCCTTATGATAACGAGGTAAGGGGTCACACTAAGGAGTTTAACAACCACCTCCTCCTTATGATAACGAGGTAAGGGGTCACACTAAGGAGTTTAACAACCACCTCCTCCTTATGATAACGAGGTAAGGGGTCACACTAAGGCTAGGGGGTCACACCTCCTCCCTATGATAACGAGGTAAGGGGTCACACTAAGGAGTTTAACAACCACCTCCTCCTTATGATAACGAGGTAAGGGGTCACACTAAGGCTAGGGGGTCACACCTCCTCCTTATGATAACGAGGTAAGGGGTCACACTAAGGCTAGGGGGTCACACCTCCTCCCTATGATAACGAGGTAAGGGGTCACAATAAGGAGTTTAACAACCACCTCCTCCTTATGATAACGAGGTAAGGGGTCACACTAAGGAGTTTAACAACCACCTCCTCCTTATGATAACGAGGTAAGGGGTCACACTAAGGAGTTTAACAACCACCTCCTCCTTATGATAACGAGGTAAGGGGTCACACTAAGGCTAGGGGGTCACACCTCCTCCCTATGATAACGAGGTAAGGGGTCACAATAAGGAGTTTAACAACCACCTCCTCCTTATGATAACGAGGTAAGGGGTCACACTAAGGAGTTTAACAACCACCTCCTCCTTATGATAACGAGGTAAGGGGTCACACTAAGGCTAGGGGGTCACACCTCCTCCCTATGATAACGAGGTAAGGGGTCACACTAAGGAGTTTAACAACCACCTCCTCCTTATGATAACGAGGTAAGGGGTCACACTAAGGCTAGGGGGTCACACCTCCTCCCTATGATAACGAGGTAAGGGGTCACACTAAGGAGTTTAACAACCACCTCCTCCCTATGATAACGAGGTAAGGGGTCACACTAAGGAGTTTAACAACCACCTCCTCCTTATGATAACGAGGTAAGGGGTCACACTAAGGCTAGGGGGTCACACCTCCTCCCTATGATAACGAGGTAAGGGGTCACACTAAGGAGTTTAACAACCACCTCCTCCTTATGATAACGAGGTAAGGGGTCACACTAAGGCTAGGGGGTCACACCTCCTCCCTATGATAACGAGGTAAGGGGTCACACTAAGGAGTTTAACAACCACCTCCTCCCTATGATAACGAGGTAAGGGGTCACACTAAGGAGTTTAACAACCACCTCCTCCTTATGATAACGAGGTAAGGGGTCACACTAAGGAGTTTAACAACCACCTCCTCCCTATGATAACGAGGTAAGGGGTCACACTAACGAGTTTAACAACCACCTCCTCCTTATGATAACGAGGTAAGGGGTCACACTAAGGAGTTTAACAACCACCTCCTCCTTATGATAACGAGGTAAGGGGTCACACTAACGAGTTTAACAACCACCTCCTCCTTATGATAACGAGGTAAGGGGTCACACTAAGGAGTTTAACAACCACCTCCTCCTTATGATAACGAGGTAAGGGGTCACACTAAGGAGTTTAACAACCACCTCCTCCTTATGATAACGAGGTAAGGGGTCACAATAAGGAGTTTAACAACCACCTCCTCCTTATGATAACGAGGTAAGGGGTCACACTAAGGAGTTTAACAACCACCTCCTCCTTATGATAACGAGGTAAGGGGTCACACTAAGGAGGCCACACCTCCTCCTTATAATAACGAGGTAAGGGGTCACACTAAGGAGTTTAACAACCACCTCCTCCTTATGATAACGAGGTAAGGGGTCACAATAAGGAGTTTAACAACCACCTCCTCCTTATAATAACGAGGTAAGGGGTCACACTAAGGAGTTTAACAACCACCTCCTCCTTATGATAACGAGGTAAAGGGTCACACTAAGGAGTTTAAAAACCACCTCCTCCTTATGATAACGAGGTAAAGGGTCACACTAAGGAGTTTAACAACCACCTCCTCCTTATGATAACGAGGTAAGGGGTCACAATAAGGAAGGAACAACCACCTCCTCCTTATGATAACGAGGTAAGGGGTCACAATAAGGAGTTTAATTAAGACGAGATGGTCACAGACACAGTGTAATATTATGTGCATGAAAGGAAGAACCCTTGAAATCCAAAATCAGAATGCTTGAAATTGCTAGTGATTCCGATGATCCAAATTTTTAAAGTTTTGTTAAGTTTCGCAAAAGTGATTGATTATGTTGCTTTTTCAGGTGATGAAGATGCTCATTGAGTTCACGCAGAACAAGGAAATGAAGGATAGGACACAACAGCCTGAACTCAAATAAGATGGAGTTAAAAGAGCTGAAAAAGTTTCCATGAATAATACTCATAGCTAACGTCCTGATCTGTTTAATTACCGTGACCCTTGAGTACCAAGACTCTTCATCAAATGAGTGCAACTATTTGGAATTGAAACAACAGCTGCCCATTGAAAAATGGTGATCGAGCGTTATTTTATTAAATGCAAATTGCGATATTTATGAGAAAATCTTATTTGTAGTTTATTTGTAAATAAAATCAGGATTATTATGCAAGATATAATTTTACCGTGATGCACTATCAATATTATTGAGTTCTGTCAGAATCAAGTTGTTGGAGTGACCCTCTTCTATTTACTTGATCAGTTTAATAATACAACAAATCAATTTTTTTGTTTAGGAAATATATCGTTTTACTGATTACTAAAATAAGTGTAAAGATCGCAATTAAATAATTAATGATAATATGTCGCAGTAGTACCTCCTCTACACAACCGAAATGTGGGGTCCCATTCACAGCCTCATATCACAATATACCACAAGTTGCACAGCCTCATATCACAATACACCACAAGTTTCACAGCCTCATATCACAATACACCACAAGTTTCACAGCCTCATATCACAATACACCACAAGTTTCACAGCCTCATATCACAATACACCACAAGTTTCACAGCCTCATATCACAATACACCACAAGTTTCACAGCCTCATATCACAATACACCACAAGTTTCACAGCCTCATATCACAATACACCACAAGTTTCACAGCCTCATATCACAATACACCACAAGTTTCACAGCCTCATATCACAATACACCACAAGTTTCACAGCCTCATATCACAATACACCACAAGTTTCACAGCCTCATATCACAATACACCACAAGTTTCACAGCCTCATATCACAATGGGGGGGGGGGGTGTCACGTCCGTCTATGTCCGCTTGTCTCATAGAATCCAAAAAGGACAGGACATAGGCGGACATAGGCGGACATAGACGGACATAGGCGGACATAGACGGACATAGGCGGACATAGGCGGACATTAATGGACACCTAAATTGCTTAATAAAATGTTCAATTTTTGCTGTTATAGGGGGATCATGTTTTTTGTCCGTTCGGTACCCTATATTTTAAAAACGGACAAAAAATAGAGCGGACAAAAACGGACAAAAATGGACAAAAACGGACAAAAATGGAAGTAACATTTAGATGCTTCCTCCTCCTACTCTTCCTCCTCCTCCCCCTGGGTCTTCCTGATCTTCCTCAGTCCTCTTCCTCCTCCCCTCCTCAGTCCTCCTCCTACTCCTCCTCCTCGTCCTCAGTCCTCCTCATCAGTCCTCCTCCTCCCCAGTCCTCCTCCTCCTCCTGAGTCCTCCTCCTGGGTCCTCCTCCTGGGTCCTCCTCCTCCTCTTCATCCTCTTCCTCCTCAGTCCTCAGTCCTCCTTAGTCCTCCTCCTCATCCTTCTCCTCAGTCCTCCATCCTCCTCCTCAGTCCTCCCCCAGTCCCCCTCCTCCTCCTCCTATTCAGTCCTCCTCCTCCTCCTCCTCCTTCTCAGTCCTCCTCAGTCCTCCTCCTCCTCCTCCTCCTCTTCCCTCTCAGTCATCCTCCTCAGCCATCCTCCTCAGTCCTCCTCAGTCCTCCTCCTCAGTCCTCCTCCTCCTGGGTCCTCCTCCTCCTCTTCATCCTCCTCCTCTTCCTCCTCGGTCCTCAGTCCTCCTCCTCCTGGGTCCTCCTCCTCATCCTTCTCATCAGTCCTCCTCCTCCCCAGTCCTCTCCCAGTCCCCCTCCTTCTCCTCCTCCTATTCAGTCCTCCTCCTCCTCCTCCTCAGTTCTCCTCAGTCCTCCTTCTCATTTCTCCTAAGTCCTCCTCCTGAGTCCTCCTCTTCCTTCTGAGTCCTCCTCCTGAGTCCTCCTCCCTCTCAGTCATCCTCCTCAGTCATCCTCCTCAGCCATCCTCCCCAGCCATCCTCCTCAGCCATCCTCCTCAGTACTCCTCAGTCCTCCTCCTTCTCAGTCATCGTCAGTCCTCCTCCTCAGTCCTCCTCAGTCCTCCTCCTCCTCCTGGGTCCTCCTCCTCCTCCTCCTCCTGGGTCCCCCTGGGTCTTCCTGATCCTCCCCAGTCCTCTTCCTCCTCCCCTCCTCAGTCCTCCTCCTACTCTTCCTCCTCGTCCTCAGTCCTCCTCCTCCTGGGTCCTCCTCCTCATCCTTCTCATCAGTCCTCCTCCTCCCCAGTCCTCTCCCAGTCCCCCTCCTTCTCCTCCTCCTATTCAGTCCTCCTCCTCCTCCTCCTCAGTTCTCCTCAGTCCTCCTTCTCATTTCTCCTAAGTCCTCCTCCTGAGTCCTCCTCTTCCTTCTGAGTCCTCCTCCTGAGTCCTCCTCCCTCTCAGTCATCCTCCTCAGTCATCCTCCTCAGCCATCCTCCCCAGCCATCCTCCTCAGCCATCCTCCTCAGTACTCCTCAGTCCTCCTCCTTCTCAGTCATCGTCAGTCCTCCTCCTCAGTCCTCCTCAGTCCTCCTCCTCCTCCTGGGTCCTCCTCCTCCTCCTCCTCCTGGGTCCCCCTGGGTCTTCCTGATCCTCCCCAGTCCTCTTCCTCCTCCCCTCCTCAGTCCTCCTCCTACTCTTCCTCCTCGTCCTCAGTCCTCCTCATCAGTCCTCAACAGTTCTCCTCCTCCCCGGTCCTCCTCCTCCTCCTGGGGCCTTTTCCTGGGTCCTCCTCCTGGGTCCTCCTCCTCCTGGGTCCTCCTCCTCCTGGGTCCTCCTTCTCCTCCTCAGTCCTTCTCCTCCTCCTCCTCAGTCCTCTTCCTCCTCTTCCTCCTCTTCCTCCTTCTCCTCCCTCTCAGTCATCCTCCTCAGCCATCCTCCTCAGGCATCCTCCTCAGTCCTCCTCCTTCTCAGTCCTCCTCAGTCCTCCTCCTGAGTCCTCCTCCTCCTGAGTCATCCTCCTCAGTTCTCCTCCTCCTCCTCCTAGGTCCTCCTTCTGGGTCCTCCTCCTCCTCCTCCTCCTGGGTCTTCCTGATCCTTCTCCTCCCTCTCAGTCATCCTCCTCAGTCATCCTCCTCAGTCATCCTCCTCAGCCATCCTCCTCAGCCATCCTTCTCAGCCATCCTTCTCAGTCATCCTCCTCAGTACTCTTCAGTACTCTTCAGTCCTCAAAATGTTTGTCTGCTAATGTCCACCAATGTCCGCTAATGTCCACCAATGTCCATCCATGTCCGTCCGGGTCCGCCAATGTCCGTCCGAGTCCGCCAATGTCCGTCCGAGTCCGCCAATGTCCGTCCGAGTCCGCCAATGTCCGTCCGAGTCCGCCAATGTCCGTCCGTGTCCGCCAATGTCCCAAAAAACACGTCCGTTGTCTCATAGAATCCAAAAAGGACAGGACATAGGCGGACATAGACGGACATGACACCCCCCCACAATACACCACAAGTTTCACAGCCTCATATCACAATACACCACAAGTTTCACAGCCTCATATCACAATACACCACAAGTTTGATCCTCCGGAACTCTGTTACTTCCCCCCAACTAATCTTCCCTCTTCTAACAACTGGTCTATCACACCAAGTCACATGCCTATTCAGTAGTTTGTTGCCACGGTAACTGTCCCATTCTTTTACGAACAGATGTAGTTTTTCTGCTGGTACCTGGGATTCTTTCGTGTCATTCAACTTGATTTCAAAGTTTCTATCGTTATCAAATGGTTGAACGTCCAGTGAAAATCTTCCCGCTCCAAATCTAGCGGGAAGCTGAAACTGGACAGTCGCTCCTTTTGTTACCAGATCATGGAGAGTTGTAAAGTTTTTAGATTCAAGTTGCAAACAGTCTCTAGTTGAGCAGAGTGCTAGAGTTTTCTTGATCTGTTGTACTAGCTGCGTGTGGGGGTGTCTTGCAAAACTTTCCAGAAACTTGGGAGGTATTCGTGCCCAATTATGCTCCTTTGTAGCGGATTTTAGGAGATCTATGGCTTGATATGTCGAGATGTTGGGTAAGAATGTCAGAGCTTCAATCACCATGAAAAGGCTTGACACATTCTTGGTGTTCAGAACTGTCTTTAAAGCAATGATTCCGTGAAATGAAAGCTTTTGTAGGGACTTGCCTGAATGAAACAAGTTATTAATAGTTGTTGGAACTTTTGGCGGGTCTGAAAACTTTGTGTCTACGGTAGAGACATTGCTTATTATGGAAATATCACTTGCTACGGTAGAAACATTGCTCATTATAGAAAAGTCACTTGCTATGGTAGAAGCATTGCTTATTATAGAAATTTCACTCGCTGTCACTGGAAGAGCTGGTAAACAACTGCTTTGCTTCTAGCTGTGTCCTCAGGTACAGGACTGATTCGTACACTACCTGCTGACTCAAGACGTGAAATAACTGGTAAGCTATCAACCGAGTCTGATCGCGTTGAACAGCTCGACACGGCACTTTGTCGAGATCCTGTGTCACTGTTCTGTCCTTTCCAGGAAGCTTCTTTGCAAGACGTCATGTAAGCTCCGAATGTGGACTTGTGCAGCGTCACTATGAGTTTCAAATCATCGAATGATAAGTTAACGACTTTTTCAAAGAGAAGGTCGAACAAACAATCGTAATGAACTTTGTCACTCAAAAGGCAACTCAAAAGATCCAAATTAGTCAATATGTATTCCGTAGCGTCATCAAACATGAGACTATTTGCTTCAATGTGTTGTATTACAATTTTCACTAATATAGCCGGATCATCTCTTGTCACATTGATCATGAGCTCAAGCTGAGATTTGGACAAAGTCTCATAATCTGCCATGTATCGGGTCACAAAATCAGTTTTTGTTCTGTGAGACCGTGTGATCTTCTCCATAAGCTCATTAAGAAGTGATTTGTGTGTTGTCATCTCCACTATACATCTCGCCTCTTCAAACAAGTAAAATAGACTGTTGTAATCATCTCCGTCCACATGGCAGACCAACCTTCCCAAATAACTTTCACAACGTCTCTGGAGCCAAGCTACCTTGTAAACATAGGCTATCTTGTGCACATCTCTAACTAAAACTGTGTCCAGTGTTACTTTCCCAGTGTATATAGCTTCAATGAACATTTGAACAGCTGCACTGCTATACTCACTCAGATCTAACTCGGGCACTGGGTCCACCTCCGCAAACATTCCTTCAAATATCGGACTGTTTAGGGAGAGTATGACAGAGTTAGCCCGCAGTTGTTTTCCTCCTGCAAGAGAGATGAGGACATTGCCGTGGAGCCTGCTTTTAAGTTTGTTGAGTCCGAAATCTGCTGGAACCAGGAAACTAGACATAGCCCGTCAATTCTGAGGGCCTGTTAATTGTAAGAAGTTTAGATTGGTTACACGAATACATCTGGATGTTTTTGAATTAAATAGTAAAAACCTCTTTAGTTTTTAAACAATATGAACGTGGCCACAATGATTAAAATAAAAAATACCCTCTACAAGCTTTCAATACTAAATTTGCTAAGAAATTGGAGCAGCAAACAAACGCTTACAAAGTACAAACACAACATGTCATTCGATACAAGTTGGTATGGAGGTATGGCTCTTATCTCTGGACTGCCTTTAAATCTACGTAATGTTATTTCTCTGCAAAGTTGCCAGACATATGATATGGCCAGCCTGCTTGATTTTATGATAAATTCTAAGTAATCGATTATTGGTATATTATTACGAAAGTGACAAGCAAGATGTGACGCCAAATTATATTTCTTCAATTTTATAATCCAATTGTCCCCACATACCAAGTTGTTAATATCAGACTCTGTTACAGTTGACGCCCATTTTTAACACTTTTAAATTACGTAATGCAGTAATAAAGTAATAATATTAGTAGGATGTAGCAAGAGGTCCACCTCTTTAATATATCACCCCATGTCAAATGGAACCAGCTGATAAGGAGTTTTCCTGGGAGACTCCCGAGGATGCAAGTGAGGTAGAGTTCAGTTACAATGACATCTTCACACTCTACCCAAGAGCTAGGCTGTAAGTGTCTGCAAGCAACAGATTCTTTGGATAACTATAATTGTTTTTTATAATCTGCATAAAAGTGTTATGAAGATAAATTCATAATGTCTTATTGTAATGGTCACAATGGGTGCTAACGCTAAGTAGCCCTCCATTTATATCATCTAATCAGTAACTAAATTTAATCAGGGAAAGAAGCTGCACTCCCAAGTTTGACAAAAGTGACCGCAACAGAGAATTAACTTTTACTACCCCTCTTAAAACTCAGAGAAGTAGCTGTTTGAAGTCACCCTTTTCTTTGTCTTCTCTCGGTGTAAGTCCGTAATTAGAAAGTAGAGTACATTATATCATGAAAATAATTTCATAAATCTTTAATCTCGGGGCTTTAGCACTTTAGTAATGTCCATGTCGCAATCAACAGTAGATGATTTTCTTCGTTGAATTATGAATCAGAACTTACAAGCAATCATGTGATTACAATACCTGACATCTCTATTTTCAGGAGAGTCCCTGGTCCTCCCCCCAATCCAGCACGCCTATCTCTGGAGACATTAGCAGGGATGTTAGTATCGCTAAGTCATTTGAAACTCCCTCCTTTCATTCACCTATTATTTTATCTGGTGACAGCAGGTATCACGGAGGTAAGAAAACTGAAGTAAGATATTTGTTATTTATATATTATTGTTGATGCAGTTGTATCTCAAGTATGAAACTTCTCTCTCGTAAAAACCTGAGATATTTTGAAGAAACCTTCCCCGAATAACTACAATCTGATACTGATAAACCTTAAGGTGACAGTATAAGAGCAGAAAAGATGACCTCAGACACTGTATTAACATGGGAAACAAACATGGAAACCCCTTCCCAGCACTTGAGTATATCAACTGATAAAGTCCCGTCTGTTGGGGGAGGGTTTTCTACTCCTCCTCGTCCTTTAAAGAGTTCGCAGGTTGGAAATTTATTGCTACTTTCGAAATATCAATTTTTTTCTCGTCACGTGGGCATACAGTACCAAAATACAAAAGTTTTTCCAAAATTAAAGAACGATTCCAGAAAGTTGTATTGGGTGAATGAGAGTTCACAAAAATTATTTGGAGCCCTACTCCAAAATTTTAGGGTTTCTCTCGCGTTTCCATGGTTACGGCCCGGCCTACCACGACGGTGTGTGGACCCATAAATGCCATAACATGAGAACTATAACACCTAGACAGTAAATAGTAAGCTAACAGTAATAGTTTAACGCGCCCCGATTTACATTTTCCACCCCGGTAAGACGATAAAAAAACACTATGAATCAATCAGAGAGCAGTGCACAGAACTCTCAGACAGGAAGAAACATGAGTTTTTCGAGTCGAATTCATAAAGCATTCCTATTCTTCTAAGAGTCTTTTTAGATTTGTGGACACCTTTCTTGATCGGCATAAAAGCATTGTGTTGCCTTCGTCGGAGTCTCTCAAGGACACAGTCGAAAACTTTAACGTATATTTTCAGGAGAAAATAAAGGCAATACGAAATAACTTTGATCATGTGGAGTCTGACGATCAAACGCCCTCTTACTGCGGAGAAAAACTAGCTGAGTTCTCTCCAACTACTCTAGAAGAACTAGAGGAGATAATCAAGGCATCTGAGATCAAGTCTTCTTCAATTGACCCTCTACCTGCAAACATCTTTAAAGAAAACCTTGAGGTTCTACTACCCGTCTTAGTTGACACAGTAAATGCTTCATTATCTTCTGGCAGTATTGATGGCGCTAAACTAGCTCATATCACACCCCTGATCAAGGGCCAGGGATTAGATAGTGATAATCTCAAGAATTATAGACCAATATCTAACCTTAGTTTTGTGGGCAAGTTGATAGAAAGAGTAGTGCTCAGGCGTCTAAATGAACATCTAGAAAACAACAACCTGAACATCCCACAGCAGTCTGGATACAAATCAAAACACAGCACCGAGACTCTGCTTGTGAGAGTTGTTAACGATCTACTCATTGCATCTACAGAAAGCAAGGCAACTGTTGTTCTTCTCCTAGATCTCAGCGCAGCTTTTGATACAGTTGACCACTGCAAACTACTGAACATCCTCAGAAATGAGTTGGGAATAACAGGGACAGCTTGGAAATGGTTCAGCAGCTTCCTCACAGGTAGATGTCAAACGATTAAAGTTGGAAATGAGGAATCTTATGAGATAGTGATTAAGTTTGGAGTCCCACAGGGCTCTGTGCTGGGTCCGGTCCTGTTCAACATCTACATTCGCTCTTTGTACTCAGCAGCACATGATTTGAACTTCTCCATCCAGGGTTACGCCGACGATCATCAGCTGTATAAAAGTTTCAAGCCAAACGAGGAGCCCACCGTCCTTATCAACGATGTTCCCAAATGTTTCCAAGAAATTAATGACTGGATGAAAAAACATTATCTACAGCTCAATGCAGGAAAAACTGAGATTCTTGTCTTTGGGACACCGCTTGTTCTCCAGCAGCTGTCTATAGGGGGCGTGTTTGTTAACTCTGAGACGTGTGTCAGGCTGTCACCTGTTGCAAAGAACCTCGGATTTCGTCTCGACTCTCAACTAAACTTTGGTGAGCAAATCAAGCAACTTAAAACATCGTGTTTTCTGAAACTAAGAGACCTTGCTAAGATGAAAACATTCCTAACAACCAAACAGATGGGAACACTGACTCAAGCAATTGTAATCTCATCGCTTGACTACTGCAATGCACTTTACTATGGTTGTAGTCAAGCCTCAATTACGCAGCTGCAGAACATTCAGAACCGAGCATGCCGTCGGGTTTTTGGATTAAAGAAGAGAGACTCAGTCGAGGAGAAGCTCAAATCCCTTCATTGGCTCAAGGTGAAGGAGAGGATTGAGTTTAAGTTATGCTTACTGATTTTCAAAGCAGTCAATGGTGTTGCTCCTGCATATCTGTGTGATCTAGTAACATTTGTTAGTTCGAGTAGCAGAAGAATTTCCTCCTTACACCTACCCGTCGGATCTACAAGATCACACCCAAGAGCGTTTCAGACTGTTGCTCCGAAAATCTGGAACCAACTACCAATTGAAATTAAGACTTGTTCCGATGTTGATCTGTTCAAAACATTATTAAAAACTCACCTGTTTAAGAAAAGTTATGGCATGACTGCATGAGCGATTAATTGACAATATAATAACTTTATGTTATTTGCTTAAACTGTTTAGGATGCAACCTAATGTCATGATCTTTTTGAACTTATTAGCAATTAGACTGTTAGCTCGCTTCACAAGCATGTCATCTTCGTTCCAAAACTTTTTATGTCCTATGCATACACTCCTTGATAGTTATCTTGATCTAGTATCTTTGTTTCACACAATAGAGCATAAGTTTTGTGGTTTATCCACTGGGCTTAGAGTTTGTGTTTAAGCTACCAAATTTTATTATTTATTTATTATAAGAAGCATAACATAACGTTATATTATCCATGAGGTAATGACATTAGATATCTGCAGCTACTCACAATTCATGTATAGAAACAACGATTAAGTTACGCAGGCTCTATTCGGCAGTATAAAGTTTGCAAAGTTCTCCTTAAAACACGTCAGGATGGCCGAGTGGTTAAGGCGCCAGATTCAAACTCTGGTCCATGAATGTGGGCGTGGGTTCAAATCCCACTTCTGACAACTTTTATTTTTTGGAAATTGATATATAATTCAATCTAGCTACTATTATTATATACTAAAAACCCGCTAGTCGAAAGCTTTGTTCGAGGAAATTTAAAAAATCAGTCATGTTATAATTTCTCTTCGTCATCTAGCTCTGTAGTGATTAATAAGTTGAATATAAACATGCACATTCCGCATCTTTTAAGCTATTATTCGACTGTCTAGGTGCTATAGTTCTCATGTTATGGCATTTATGGGTCCATACGCCGTCGCGGAAACGCAAGAGCAACCCTAACATTTTGAAGTAAGGCTCCAATATTTTGTGAACTCTCAGTCACCCGATACAACTTTCTGGAATCGTTCTTTAATTTTGGATAAACTCTTTTATTTTTGACAAACTCTTTCATTTTGGTACAGCCACTGGGCAGTGGGCAATGGGCATTTACTTTAGAATTTTCTTCGTTGTGAACATTAAGTCTCGATATCCCATAAATCTTGCCGTCTTCTATGGCATATTATATTCATTTTTATTGTTAACGATATTTTTTTTTCGCAGAAGGCTACGAAGAAGTTATTTGTTAGTCCTGATACACGATCAGATGCAAAACTTTCAATTTCGTCAGAGCAAAACTACCATTTGACCGAAAATTTGTCTCCAAAAGGAACTAATGGGCCTGAAACGCCTGAATCTGCTGTAAATCTTGAAGTATCTGAAAATGAACTTGATTCAAAGGACTTTTCACTTTTCTCTAACCAAGATGATTCACTTAAAGAACCTGATAGTTTAACTTCCGGAAATAATTCAGAAAAAATCTCTTCTCTTCTTAATCAGATGCGGGTACCATATGATGCATCTGAAGATGAACAACCTGTCACTGACCTTTCAGAGATGGCAGAAAAGAAAGATTCCTCAGACACGAAGATTTCCTCTCTAGAGAATAATGTGACGAATGAGATTTCAGATGCTGTTCAAGGGGAGGTATTAATTGAAAAGTTAAAACCTGACAACGACTCTCAGCCTAGTTTTATTCGTCCTGTTTCTTTGGACAATGCCGAACCTTTGTCTTTTACATGTAACATTAACTCTCTGGACAAATCGCCAGTTCCAAAGGAGAAAAGAAACTTCCAGTACCCTACCGCTACTCAGAACGATACTCAGTTTCAGCTTGATAATCAGAGGGACTCAGATAGTTTGGGGTTCAGTCAGTGGCCCAACGAAGTTTATGAGCATGCCAACAAAGTTCTATCAAAAATTGATGAGGGTGAAGTTGTTTCTAAGAAACAAAATGATGACAATAATCTTGCTCCTGCAAAATTGAATTCTAAGGACAACCTTTCAGATGGTAACCAAGATTCGTTGGCATTTAGTCAGTGGCCAAACGACGTTTACGATCACTTGGATAAAGCTATTTCTGTCTTAGATAACAAGGAGAATTTCCGTATTTCACACTCGATTAAACAGGAAATTCCGCACGAAAAAGTTGATGAAAAGACAAAAGGGAAAGAAAAACAAATGCCTCTATCGATGGCAAACGAATCTAACGAAGATGAGCATGTAACACACAAAGCGACTCCCCAAAATCAATTCAAAGGCTTTACCTCTGCGTCCAATAACGCTGCAGCCTTGTTTGTCAAGGAGGACTTTTCTGATTTAAAAAAATCCAAAAATAACCAAGGTGAATCTTCAAAGAAAAGTGTAAACTTTTTTGGCGAAGATTTCTCTGATTTAGATACGTCAAAAGTATCAACTTTCACCAAGGCTTCTATTCCTGTCAATAAACCAGATCCCAAAACTAAAGATCCCATTAGTTTTTTCGGAGAAGACCTTTCTGATCTTGATCAGACTAATCTCAATAAATGTGGATTCAAGACGGCCTCAAAGGTTATTACTACCGTTACTACTAATAAGCCAAAACCGTCCACATCTGGTACAAAAGTACCAACTTTCACCAAGGCCTCTTTAGTCAATGAACCTGCTCCTAAAGCTAAAGATCCCATTAGTTTCTTTGGAGAGGACCTTTCTGATCTTGATCAGACTAATCTCGGTAATTGTGGATTCCAGACGGCCTCAAAGGTTATTACTACCGTTACTACTAATAAGCCAAAACCGTCCACTTCTAGTCCAAAAGTACCAACTTTAACCAAGGCCTCTTCAGTCAATGAACCAGCACTCAAAGCTAAAGATCCCATTAGTTTCTTTGGAGAGGACTTTTCTGATCTTGATCAGACTAATCTCAATGATGGTGGTTTCAAGCCTGCCTCAAAGGTTATAACCACCGTTACTACCTGATAAGCAAGAACCATCCAATAATAGTCATCCCAGTTTTAAGTTTGCAGGATTTTCAACTGCATCAGGGAGAGACGTTGAATTTTCAGCCAAATCTTTAGATTTTGTTAGATTGTCCCAAGTTTCAGCAGTTAAGAAAACTGGCGGAAAGCAGGTATCTTTTACCGGCATTCCAGACGCTATAGATGAAACTGGATCAAAACCATTGAACTTAGAAGTACCGGATAAGGAATCTTCCGCAACTGAATCTTCAGCTGAGAATTCATCTTCTGGATCAAAACCATCACACTCTCCCCATATAATTCCCTTAAAGCCGGCAACTATGACTGGTTTCTCGACAGCAAGCGGGGCGCCAGTCAGGGTCTCAGAAAACTCGTTAAATCATATCAGGTCATCTCAAGTACCGAATAAAAAAGCTCTCACTGGTTTTTCAACTGCAAGCGGAGTCCCTGTCAATATTGCAGAAGATTCATTATCTGCTGTCAGATGCTCACAGGCACCAGCAAAAGTCACCCTAAGCTCAGGGTTCTCAACAGCAGGTGGTGCTCCGGCTAAGATCCAAGAAGATGATTTAGATCACATAAGATCCTCACAAGTGCCAAAACCTTCTGGGGTGGCAACTGGGTTTTCCACTGCGAGCGGTAAAGGTGTTTCAGTGTGCCAAAAATCTTTCGATCTGATTAGATCCTCTCAAGCTACTCCTGCCAGTGTTGATCATAACAAACCTCGACTACCCTCCTCGGCTTCACATTCCTCTAAACCACGTCTCAAAATAAGGAGCTCTGAAAGTATCACACCTAAACCTATCACTCCGATATTCAAAACTGGGTCTAAACCAAGTTTGTCTCTAGCACAAAATCCCAAGCGTGCCAGAGAGACGGATCAGACTAAAAGGGAGGATACCCCATCAGATAAAGTAAGGAGGAGACAACTCAGTGCATCAGAAGAGAGTGTTATTAGTCGGGTTAGAAGAGAGAGTACTGATGATCCTTCTACTCCGATACAATACCTCAACAAACGCAGGTTTACTTAAAAGTGGAGTTTCATTGAACACTTATTTCTAATAGGCTGCAACTTTATCGCGTTTGTTTTTTTTTTCTAAATAATTATATGTCAAAGTTTATGTTTTTTTCTATCACCACTATTATAATATCACACCAATTAAAACACTGATTGTCCTATTTGTTACAGGCGCATTTCCAGACGGTCTGGCTTCAACAGCCCTGTTACAGACAAAACAAGATCACGTGCTGTTGTGTCCTCTCCTGTGAGTCACAGAATAAGACCTGGTTTCTCTCCTCTTATCAGTTCTCCTAAACTTGAGAGGTTGTTATTTTGCGATTTTAAACTCTTCTGAATTGTTTGGCAATCTACTGAATCTAGATAACGACCGGTTGAGAGTTTGCTTCTTTCATATTTTTGCGATATTAACTATAGTTAAAATGTTAATTTTGACACAACTTACTATACAACTTACTACACAACTTACTACACAACTTACTATGCAAAATTAATTGGAAGAACTATTTTCAGCACCATTGAAGAATGTCCAGCAGAGGGAACATCATTTATAACCCCCTACAGTAAAACATGTCCCTCAACCCAACCCCTACCTAAAAAGGAAGTCCCCTCCAGCATGCTGTGGAAACAACCCACCACCCTCCCCACATCTAGCAAACTCATTAAACCTGGTCCACTGTGCTCCGCCCGTCAATCCATGTCATCACTCCCTCCACCCCGGTATTATGAATCAGAGGAGTTGTTTGAGATGGGCGTGTCCTGTGGGGTTGAGGAGGTCACTGCACAATCAGCACAGGAATTTAGATTCACTAAACCTGACTATTTCTTAGAGAATGATGGGGAGGAAGTGATGTTATCAGGATGTGGGATCAATCTTAAGTTACGAGATGGTAAATCAGCAGGGTACACTGAATTCCGCCAAGCCCTTCTTAAAGCTCCAAAAATCAAACAGCAGTTCATATCCGAGAAGTGGGTTTTAAATCATTACCGTCTCATTGTATGGAAATGTGCTGGATTGGAGCGCTGCCAGCCAGGTGTGTACGCTGGCTGCGTGCTCACTCCTGAGAACATCATGTCACAACTCCTCCTGCGCTACTCTGTTGAGGTAGATGAAGGGAGAAGGTCAGCTCTGAGGAGGGTCACGGAGAAGGATGACAGTCCTGCTAAACCAATGACACTGGTTGTGTCTGGGATTGGGGGTAAGACTATTGAGGTGTCTGATGGTTGGTATTGTTTGGAATGTGTTCTGGATAATCCTCTCTCTGTCCTTATTCAGAGTCGGGTAAGCCTGATTTACTGTAATTACTGTAATAACTGTAATTACTTTAATTACTGTAATTACTGTAATTACTGTAATTACTGTAATTAACTTATTACTGGGGTTATTTGGCAATTAGCCATGATTATTGCTCATTAGATTGAAAGAACTCAATGGTAGTTATTGTTGTTAATAAAGTTGTTAATGAAATTAACGTCTTTACAGTAATTATGTACTTAGAGAAAAGTTGCTTGATCCTTAATAACATTATTGTAAATTTGTATTTAAGTCTTACAAATCGTTCAGGCGATAAAAGTTGGTTCGAAGATAGTGAGCTTCTCTTCCTCTATAACCGGGCCTCACGCGGATGGAATTCCTCCATTGCAAGCTAAAGCAACTCTAAAACTTAAACTAAACTATAATTGTGTCCGACCTGCTAAATGGAGTGCCAAGCTCGGATACACTGGTTTGTTTTAATTATTCAAGCGTTTTAGAATCGGCGTTTTTGCTACTGAGCTACTGACAAATATCACTTAATCAAGATTACTATATAATGAATCATTCAATTGAAATTTCGCTCCAACCACCTTGCTATGATTGTTTAGTTTATCTGCTAATCACATCTTAAATGTTGGTTTGAAATTTTGGTTCTGCTCGCCCTATATTCCTTAAAAACTCCTTGCAACTGATATGAGATGGAACACAATATCATAGCAATGGTTTTATTAGCAATAATCATGTTGCAATCTACCTATTTCCTCTTAAAACCACTAAAATGATTTTCAGATGTGAACACGATGCCTTCTCTACCAATCAGCGTGCTAGCTCCTGACGGGGGTACTTGTGCGTGTATGGAAGTAGTTGTTATCAGACGGTACCCTGTGCAGTTCTTGGAAACTTTACCTTGTGGTTAGAATTTTGTTTGTAAGAAGTTAAGGAAGCTTTCTGGATTTTTATCATCTTTTGAATTATCTCATCTATATTCTATCATACAATAGATTTCGATGGATGACTTTTGATTCGGCTTATGAAATCTAGAAATTTGTCAGGCAAGAAAATGTTTCGGTCGGAAAAGGACGAGAGAAAAAGACAAGAAGAATATGGCCGAACGAGGGATAAGATAATTGAGGATATAACCCACAAATTATTAAAAAGTGAAAAGGCTAAAAGAAGCAAGAGTATCAGTAATGAAGCGGTAAAACGTATCGATTCTGGTCAGGAACTGTATGAGCTCATTAAAAATCATCCCGACCCCAGTTCTCTACAAAGTCTACTTAACCCGTCACAGCGTGAAATGCTTGCGGAGTATTCTGAAAAAGAGCGTTCTAGACAAGAGGTTCAGCACAATAAACAACTTATGGAAGAACTTAAAGAACGATGTCCCCCTCGAAAAGTTATCTCCCTGGTGAAGCATAGAATACATTGTGCCCTGCAGCCTAACACAAAACCGTACTTCCTGACTATTTGGCGTGCAGAACAACAAGTACCACTGAAAGAAGGGCGCTGTTATAAAATGTATAACATATCCTGTAGTTCGTTCCGAGGAAGCAGTCTGACTCTTTCCTCCTCGAAATTAAGCCTTTTTCGTGAAACAAAGGGAGATTACACCCACATGTCAGCTAAACCTATCTGCACTGTCTCCTCTGTGCCAGTGAGTGTGTCGGAGTGTGATCTTGTTGGGAAGGTGCTACAAACAGACAAACAGACTGACAGCCGGACAGTGGTGGTGATAGGTGATACTGAGACTGCAGGGGAGGTTGTTGTGTATAGTGCTGGTGAGGAGGTCAAAGTTGGTGGTGTGGTCTGCTTTGTTAACTTGCAGGTTACCAAGACTGGCGCCCTGATTTGCAATGAGAAGTCTACTTTAAGGTGAGTTATTTAGTTGTAAGGTATAATAATACTGTAAGGTGGGTTATTTAGGTGGGTGGATTCTGTCAAGGTTTAATATCACTTGTAATTTCTTTATAACCTCTTGCAGTTTTTTCAATAAAAAAAGCACTTTTTGATGATAAAACGTTGATAGAATTTACCAATTTCAGTTCGAGCCCAAAAGACAAGACACTGTCAGAAAAACTTAGCGAATTCCGTAAATTAATCGCAGATAAACCCCAAACCTTCTGGGACGCTCTGCTCTCCACACATTCCACAACAGAAACAACCGAACCAGATCACTGGGACGAGGTTCCTGACAACATACCTTGGGAGCAGTTTGAGATGCACACAAACAAACAGACAAACAAACATACAGAAAAACAAGCCAACAATCAGGACGGAACCAGTGTACCACTGTTTAGTACCATGTCTGAGCTGGAAAATGAAGAGTTACTGGGGTGTAGCAATCGAGCTAAATCTGATTATGTAACTCCGGTAAAACCAGCTGACTATGAATCCATATTCGGGTAATTAAAATTAATTTATTCATATTATAGGAGATTGTTTTTAAACGTGTATTAATTTATTTCATGGTTTGTTTTGTATTATTTTACTTCGTTAATGTAATCAAAAGCCGTAATGTAAACGTAATGAAGGCTGCAGTTTTTAAAATCTGAATGACAGTCTGAATTGACCTGCTATCCTACATAATGGAAATTGTTTTTTATTTTGGTTGAAAGTTTCACAGTGGCAGGAGTTTGTTTTACAGTGAAACTGTTAACAATGATTTTTAATATTTATATTATACATTTAAGCAAATATAATGGAATATAGTGAAACGAAATGTTTTATCTTCTTAATCTGTATTTTAAAAATTTTTTCAGACATAATTTGATATTAAACTTGATGATGTATTATTTTGTCCGTATTTGAACCACTTTGAATTGAGGTTTGCTCCCTCTTGAAAAAAATAAAATTGCAACGCATGCTTGATATTTGACTTTAAAAGTTAAAATTATTTGGATTTAATCTGTAGAATTGAAATCAATTAAACCTATTTTATTTCTAGCGGTTTGTTTAAATAAAGCATATGGCAGAAAGACAAACGAAACGTAAATGGCTCAGAGATAAAGGAAAAAGACTCGAACGTACTGATTTTCAACATAAAAAGTCGCATCTTTCTAGTACAATTTCCTCCATGATGGTGCGACTATATGGAACTGATCCAGCAATAGTTAACTATGATCAAGCACGGAACCAACTTGTAACACAGAATTATGTTACTTCAAAATACTCGAGTTATAAAGTTATAAGAATAAACTTCTCCAGGCATCGGTGTTCTTGGGTCTACCTGAGGAATTGCAAATTATGATCTTTTCATTTCTGCCTCATTCAGATATCAGTACGATGGCAGCAACCTGTAAATCTATTGCTGAGTTTGTTAGTAGAAACTTTGTCCTAAGTTTAATCCTTCCTATATCTCCTCATAACCTCAGAAAACTTGATGGAAGATATGTTCTATCTCTCAAGTCAACCTACAATATCATGATCCTGCAGAAATACAAAAAGGGCGAATATCTCAAGAACTTGGAAAGTGTTCGACTGGAACGACTTCAAAAACTTGTTTTTGTCTTATATAAATTAAAATGCAGCATTGAAGATCGTTCTCCTTACAAGGAGATAGTGTTCCTTCCACCCTTATACAAAGACATCCTAAACGAATACCTATCCAAGTCAAAAGAACTGATCCATCTTCAATCTTCATGTTGCAATATATATAATAGATAGATCTAAGGAAACGTTTGACATGATCGATGTTATTGCTACGACACTGCCACACCTAACTAAAGTTATTCTACAGGCAACTGATACTCCTGGCAATGTCCCATTTGTTAACTTTGATAATGAAAATACTTTCGAATACCTCCTTCATATAAGTCACTGGTATTGAATGTTTTACTGGGAAGGCTTTTGAAAAACACCACTATAAGGTCTCTAGAAATTATAGGTTTAGACATGTGTCACACCTGGGACAGGGACTACGCAGGTCAATATTTACATGCACATGTATATCCTCTTGAAATTTACTCCCGCAATCTTCGACACCTCAGAATTGTACAAGATGCGTTTTGTTACATCAGCAAGATTGTATGTCCAGAACTGCCGGAGTTCAAATATGTTGATTTTGGTGCAGAAGATTTGGAATGTCTTGTCCTTCACAAGATGTTTAAAATAGAATTTGATAATTGTGTTGATTTACGGTCGATGGTTTACAGTTGTTCAAAACTAGAGCGGATTAATGAAATTGATATCAAAGCAGTCAGGAGTCGTTTGTTGAATCAATATTGTTACGACGAGTGGATTGATTATTTTATGGAAATCTGCCCCTGTAAAACAGCTGATGATGAAGATGACGAATATGAGTCCTAACACAATAAAACTTGTTATACATTTTTAACTGATACCACTGTCGTGCATGCGCTTATATAAAGGTAAAATATTTTTCTTATTTTCTAGCATGATGCATGAATTAAAATCGTTTTCAATGTATAATTATTTGCTTTTGTCTCATTAGGAACCGGCTCGAAATGTATTGCCAATCCTTGATTACCAATTATTTTGTTACCTGATAATACCATAAAAAGGTTTAAAAGTTTAAAAACTGATTTGTTATCCAAATTCCAAATTGTTTTCATTTAATGCTATTCTTTTTAAATTTTTGTTATATATAAAAGATTACATTCTCATAGGTTTATGAAGGTATTAAATCAAGATAGCTGATTGCACTGTACTCAATTCAAACCAATACATGTCATAATGGGAAAAGACAAGAGGAACAGAAAAATGAAGCACCATGCAAAGGTGGGAGAGTGGGTAAGATTTGAAAATAGGCTTGAACGTCTCGTTGACATAAGGGAAGAATTCATAAAGCAACATCAGGTCACTCCCAAAGATCTGACTTATGAAACTAAACATCACCAAACTGCATACTATTCTGGTGTACCTGAAGAGATAATGATGATGATTTTTGAATATTTGTCCTATTCGGATATTGTAACCATGTCAACAACATGTCGAACCATGGCCGAGCTTGTATACAGAAACTTTCTACCTTCAATTGTGCTTCCTCTTTCACCTTGCAATCTCACAAAACTTGGCAGGAGACGTATCTTGTCTCTGATATCTACTTTCAACATCATGATCCTCGATCAGTGCAGAAATGGTGAATATTTAGCAAACGTTAAAGAATTGAATCTCAGTAAACTACAGAAACTTGTTTTTGTTTTGTTTGAGTACAGCCCCGAGCACATATACCCTTATGTTCATATTCTTCCACCTCTATATAAAGATATCTTGAGCTATTATCTGTCCCAATCAAAACTGCTGACTCATCTTCATATTTCAATAGATAGATCTAGAAAAACGTTTGACATAATAGACATTATCGCTGACTCCTTGCCTTGTCTTTATAAGATTGTTCTTCAAGCAACTAATGACACAGATAATGCCTTTTGCAGCCCCATCGAGTGCCAAATTTCCGAGGAAATGAGAGAAGAATCCAGGCTGTTAGAGAGTGACAAATCTTGCTTTACATTTAACAATTTGCTAGTGAGGCTACTCAAAAGCACATCCATACGATCTCTTGAAATCATTAATCTGAAATTATATCAGAGATGGGAAAAGCGAAATCTATGTAATTACATTAATATTGAATCAGCTAGCCTGCGATATCTTAGAATTGAACAAGATGGTTTCGGTAAAATTCTTGATATGGACTGTCCACAACTTCTGGAATTCAAGCATTTGGACCTGAATATTGGCAGGGAATTCACCTGTCTTTTACACGAAACCGAAGATGTGTTTGTCGGAGCTGGAGGTTACAATGTAATTCTACAGTGGTGTCCCGTTATCGAGCGTATCAACAGCATTGATGTAGCTTCACTACGGAATGGATTTTATGACAGAAAGGAATACGAGTTTAGGGATATCGACGAATCTTGGGGGGATTTACTTAAGAAAGTCTGTCCTTGTGAACCTAATTCAGAATCAGAATAAAAAGATACGTTAATAGGGTGACACTATAATAATATTGTGCATGATTCAGTATACTAATACGTAACTTACTTTGTATTATTACTTAGCATTATAAGAGTGACTTAACTAGTACTAAATACATTATAATAAGACGTTAAACTGTTCATACCATTAAACTTAATATCCTAGTGGCAACGAGAGAGTATTATAGTTACAGATTTGTTCAGAATTTATTGCCATACAAAATGAAGTCTCCATATCAAATTGTAGCGATACTTAAAAGCAACGTGTTCATTGTGTTTTAATTATACTGAGCCTTTAAGTACGAAACTGGAAATTTGAGCTGGTAATAATTCATTTTTATTTAGATTGGTCGAAATGATTTGTTATTTGATAGATTATTTTAAATTCCATACTGTTGGGAATGTTTAATTTTATTCTATTTTTCCAGATTTACACCCATTCATACAGATCAATGCGAATAAATTTTGACTTTTAGGGGCGTTCATATATTACATTAATCAGCCGAGGTGGGAATGGGGTTTCCAAATGATTAAGCTAGTATAATTTTGACACAGTAGCTATGTGTAAAACTGATTACGGAGGGGGAGGGGGGTTAAAAATTGGCCATATAGTGATTACGTAATATTATGTGAACGGTCCCTTACCAGAAAAAATCAAGGCAACTTAATCCTTTTGATATTTCTTAACAAGTATCTTGTAATCAACAATAGATAGTGTTATTCTGTGGTGTTTATGTAACTATGAGTACTATATACGTCTATATTAGTATAATAATTATAAAAGGATTCTATTTTGATTTCATATAATGTACTTTTTAACATGTTTAACTCAATATCACTTTTGTTTTTAAAACTTTTTTATGAAAAATGAGATTATGAAATATTATTTTTGATTATCATAGGTCTACTGTAAGTACATTATTTTTCCTATTTCAGCTTTTTTCATAACTATGTTTATAATACCATTTCTAATAACATGATATAAGCCGATAATGTTTTATATTATTACAATCACGGAATTCGGTTAATTCTAATTTTTGATACCTTAAACCGCTATTTGTCAATTTATGAGCCTATGTTATAAAGAAAATTTGGTACACACTATTTTCCATGCATTCATTCGTTTCATTCTGACTCTTCAGTCTATGTCTCCTTATTAGTTTATTATTCTAATTATAATTTTATTCTTTAGCATACCATATTTCATCTTATGATCTTCAGATGATGAAGATGAAGAAGATTAGCTCTAAAAGAATAAAACTTCTTATAACTTTTGTCTTTTTAACTAATACCATTTTTTTGCATGCACTAACATAAAATTAAATATTTTTCGAGCACGATGCATGAATTCAAATTATTTTATTTATGTTTAATTATTTGTTTTTGTCTCATTAGGAACCGGCTCAAAATGTATTGCCAATCCTTGATTACCAATTATTTTGTTCGACCTGATAGTAGTATAGTAAGGGGTCGTTCACATAATATTACGTAATCACGTTTTGGACAATTTTTAACCCCCATCCCCCAATCAGGATAGCTGATTGCACTGTACTAAATTCACCAATACATGCCATAATGGGAAAAGACAAGAAGAAGAGAGAAATTAAGCACCATGCAAAGGTGGGAGATTGGGTAAGATTTGAAAAGAGGCTTGAACGTCTCGTTGACATAAGGGAAGAATTCATAAAGCAACATCAGGTCACTCCCAAAGATCTGACTTATGAAACTAAACATCACCAAACTGCATACTATTCTGGTGTACCTGAAGAGGTAATGATGATGATTTTTGAATATTTGTCCTATTCGGATATTGTAACCATGTCAATAACATGTCGAACCATGGCTGAGTTTGTATACAGGAACTTTCTACCTTCAATTGTGCTCCCTCTTTCACCTTGCAATCTCGCAAAACTTGGCAGGAGACGTATCTTGTCTCTGGTATCTACTTTCAACATCATGATCCTCGATAAGTGCAGAAATGGTGAATATCTAGCAAATATCAAAGAATTGAATCTCAGTAAACTACAGAAACTCGTTTTTGTTTTGTTTGAGTACAGCCCGAGCACATATACCCTTATGTTCATATTCTTCCACCTCTATATAAAGATATCTTGAGCTATTATCTGTCCCAATCAAAACTGCTGACTCATCTTCATATTTCGATAGATAGATCTAGAAAAACGTTTGACATAATAGACATTATCGCTGATTCCTTGCCTTGTCTTTACAAAGTTATTCTTCATAACACTGATATTCACTTTTTCAAGCCCATCGAGTGCCCAGTTACCGAGGAAATCAGAGAGTGTGACGAATCTTTTTTTACATATAACAATTTGCTAGCGAGGCTACTCAAAAACACATCCATACGATCTCTCGAAATCATTAATCTGAAATTACTTCAACAGAAATGGTTAAGACAATAATTATGTATATTATTATATTAAAATTGAATCAGTTAGCCTGCAATATCTTAGAATTGAACAGGATTCTTTTGGTCGAATTCTTCATATTGACTGTCCACAACTTCTGGAATTCAAGCAGATGAACCTTAATTTTGGTCCTTTACGCGGGGTAGTCACCTGTTTTTTACATGAATCTGAAGATGTGTTTGTCGGAGGCTACAACGATAACATTCTGCAGTGGTGTCCTCTTATCGAGTGTATCAACAGCATTGATGTAGCTTCACTACGGAAAGGATTTTATGACAGAAAGGAACACGAGTTTAGAGATATCAAGGACTCTTGGGGAGATTTACTTAAAGAAGTCTGTCCTTGCAAACGTGAATCAGAATCTGGAGATTAAAAAGACAGGTAAATATGGTGACACTATGGGTCCATGATTCAGTGTACCAATACGTTACTTAGTATTAGAAGAGTGACTTAGTACTAAATACAATATTATGATTATAAGTTCAACTGCTCATAATCTAATAACCTGGATAACAGACAGGATTGTTCTACAGATTTCTACAGATTTCTACAGAATTTTTAAAGGTCAGCATAGCGATACCAAGAAGCAACTTGTCCATTTTCTTTTAATTAAGCTGAGAATTTGTGGCTGGCAATAATTCATTTTTATTTAAATCGTTCAAAATAAGTTTGTTTAATCTTTTAATGAATATGATATTAAGTAATTTAAAATTCCATAATGTTTAGTTGGGAATATTACATTAGTAGTTGGGAATATTACATTAGTAGATTTATTTTGTTTTTCCAGATTTACATTCATTTACAAAGATCGATACTCAATTCAAATAAATGTTGATGGTTACATAAACAAAATCATGTGAACTTAGTCCTTTTGATATTCCTTTAAGATGCATGAATTTAAATAATTTTAAATGTATATTTATTTGTTTTTGCCTCATAACGAAACAGCTTTAAATGCCAATCCTTGAAATTACAATTATTTTGTTTGACTCAACATAAAAATAGTATAACATGTCAATAGTAAACTGATTTGTTATCAAAATTGTTTTTAGCTACGTAATGTTATTGTTTTTATATTTTTGTAATAATAATATAATATTATAAGAAATGAAATAAAATGTTCACAGTTCTATGAAGGTATAAAATCAGGATATAGCTAATTGTACTGTACTTTTAATTCACACTGTAAAATCGATGCATATTTTAAGGATCACATAATTTCTGGACTGTCAATTAAAATAAATCTTGAAATGAGCCGAAATGAGTCCAACTGAAATCACATGCTTGATTCGTGAAAGTGAATTACAAATATATATTTTAATAGTTAGACAAAGATACTGATCGTCTAAATCTATGGGGAAAGAGAAGAAAAAACGAGGTGTTCGACGACCAGCTGGCCCAAAAGAATGGTCCAGAGCTCACGGAAAGCGACTTGAGCGAACTGCAGTGACACATAAAATGGTTCAAATCAGTGCCTTCAGTGGGTCGACCTTTTACAAGTTGCCGAACCGTGACTATGATGCTGAGATAGTTGACTATGATCAAATGCGGGATCAGCTCGTATCACAGGATTCTGTTACTTCAAAGTATAGAAGTTATAAGAACAAACATCACCAAACATCAGCTTTTATTAGTCTACCCGAGGAATTGATTATGATCATATTTTCATTTCTGCCTCATTCTGATATCAGTACAATGGCTGTAACCTGTAAATCTATTGCTGAGTTTGTTAGTAGAAACTTTGTCCTAAGTTTAATCCTTCCTCTTTGTCCTCATAACCTCAGAAAACTTGATGGAAGATATGTTCTATCTCTCAAGTCAACCTACAATATCATGATCCTGCAGAAATATAAAAAGGGCGAATATATCAAAAACTTAGAAAGGGTTCGCCTTACACGGCTTCAGAAACTCGTTTTTGTGTTATATGAGTACAGCAGCGAAAATCTTTTTCCTTATGACCACATTCTTCCACCCCTATACAAAGACATTCTAAGCAAATACTTATCCAAGTCAAAAGAACTGACCCATCTTCATGTTGCCATAGATAGATCTAAAGAGACGTTTGATATGATCAATGTTATTGCTACGACTCTGCCACACCTAACTAAAGTTGTTCTTCAGGCAACTAATACTCCTAACAACGTCCCATATCCTATTGAATGTGAAACTACACAAGAAATCAAGGATTATGCACGAGACCTCCAAATGAGTCATTTATCTAACTCATTGACATTGAATGAGTTGCTGAGGAGGCTGTTACAAAACACTGCTATAAGGTCTCTAGAGATTCTTGGGCTATATCTTGCTCAGAACTGGGATGGTCGCTTGGCAGTTGGGGAGTTTTACCCTCTTGAAATTTGCTCCGACAACTTGCAAAAATTAAGAATTGAACAGGATGCGCTTTGTTTCATTGACAATTTAGAATGTCCTGAACTTATAGAGTTCAGGTATGTTGATTACGGCGCAGAAAATTTCCAGGTTTTGGAGTGTCTTATACACCACCAGATATTTGATGGAGGATTCAAAACAATGCTATGTTATAGTTGTCCTAAACTAGAGCGCATCAACAACATTGATCTTAAATCTCTGAGAAGTCGACTGGACTGTTCAGTGGACGATCCTTTTATTCAATGGTATCATCTATTAAAGAGCATTTGTCACTGTGAGCCTGATGATGAAGATATTATGGAAGAGCTGCAAAGAGAAGAGCAATAACTTAGGGAGGCATGAGATTGGAATTTTGTAAATCACATAAACTTATTTGAATTGTCAGCCGATATTGGATAATCTAGGGACTTGTCATCAAAGGGATAATCACGTTTATTCATTTTTTCTAATTTGACTTTTAATCTATGCTGGAGCACACTCAATCCCAATATTTGTTTTATTATGACATTAAGTTTAAAATGAAGAATGTTGATTTTATAACGTTTTGAAATTATTTCGTTATGTTCGTTTTTACTCGAAGTCTTTTTTGAGAGCTGTGAAATATATTTTTTTACTTTAGAAGTCTTGTCTGAGAGTAATAGATATAAATTTAGATACAAAATATTTGTGGAATTTTTCCGTATTTTTCGTACTTAACTTCTTAAAATTGTACAGCGTTTTTGAAAGGACGAAATAAAACGTAAATTTCAACTCTGTCTTATCACCAGCTAGGTATCATGTAAAATGGGAGAACACGAATTCGGTTAGTTTGTAGACCAAATAATTGCGTCAGCACAGAACTAGATGCTGGATACAAGATAATATCCAGTAAAATGATAAGGTATCTTCCTCGTCATACATACAATGTTTTGAGACGTTACCTTACCTCTCAGCATTCCTTAGAGGTCCCAAAACCTGTGGAGAACAGAGCGGTTAACAATAAACCTCTTTATGGTATGTGTTAACTGTTAAGTGAACAAGTTTCTTCTTCAACTCATTCCATAATATTTTGTTGTTTCATTCTGGATGAGGCCAACGACAGTCATCTTAACACTCAAAAATATATCAAGAGTTGCACCTGATTTCATTCTCATGCTTATAACTTCTTTCAGACACTCTGGTTGTTAGATCTCCAGCCAATACAGATATTGAGGATATTTTGAACAAGAAGCAGCAGATTTCTGTAAACGGTATAGTGCTAGCACTTCTAATTTCGTTCAAAATTTAATCGCTCAATCATCTTTACATCACCACTATTCGACATGTCTGATTTCGATGGTTGTGTAACAAATTTTCATACTTTTACTCCTAGATGAAGTGAATTGTGGTCTTTTCGGGCTTGATAGGACAGATCTTGAAGATCATTTTACTTTAGTTACCAGTAAATGTGACGATTTACTCCATCAGGTATAGGATTTCATATCTTTTTACTTTTTTGTTTAATGCCATTTTATAATTATTCTTTTATGATAAATTGTTCAACTTCTGAATCTATCTCAGTCAGTTACCCCTAGCAACACCTATTAAAACCTAGTAGAATTAGGTAAGCCATAGTTACAGTAACACTAATTAACACCTAGTAACACTTATTAATACCTAGTAACACCTACTATGTTTTAAGAAGGGCATCAATAACTGCCCTTGCTGACATAATAACAAAAAAACGGCTGCGTTGGTTTGGACATGTCAGTAGAATGCCTGAAGATCGGTTGCCCAACTTTTTACTTGAATGGAAACCCAAGCATGGGAAGAGATCAAGAGGCAGGCCTAGGAAGAGCTTAAATGATGTATTCATTGAGGATGCTAAGCAGAGATTGGATCGTAATGGACTCACGATTGATTGTATGAGAAGATTAGCTGCAGACCGAAAGGGATGGAGAAATGTTACCCGCCGAAGTTGTATAATACAAAGTAATGACGCAGTCGACGCAGACTAATCCTTTTGGATGGAGATCTCGCCATGTAACATGTATGTATGTAACACCTACTAACACCCACCCCACTGCAGTTAGAAACTAGCAGTACAGATGAAACACTAGAACTGGCAGATGACCTGGTGAGAAACATTGTCTCTGTTGGTGACATGGCGCTCTTCTTAGCACAATCTACCAGGTTTCCTACCTTTCTTTAGAAATTTGTGTCCCTGGTACATAATTGAAATCTAGTTTTAACATTTCGTTAAATACCTTTTATTTAATCAGCTTTATTTAGGCACCTTTATTAAGAGGTGTACCAAATATGACTACATCTGCAAAGCTAGTGCTAATCCAGTGTATCTCTTATTAATGTTAAATGCTACTCAGCGATAAGAGAGACGAAGGTCGTGAACTACTGAAACAAGCTGAAGTATACATGAACAAGTTGAATAACAGTTCTGTTATCTTCTCAGCTCTTAAACGACTGGTGGAAGACACGGAAACTTGGGAACAGGTTAATCTTTAGCTACTGTCTAGTTTTAGCTTAGTTGAATCCTTTTTTTTCATCTGGGTTGGCCAGCATGGTCACAATCATGCAGCTCACTTAATCAAGGCAGTAAGGTAGTACGTTTTGTGAAAGGTCGGGGTGAGATGTGCCGAGAGCGGGAATTGAACCCAGGACCTCCCGATAACCAATCAGGTGCTATAACTATGTAGCTGTCTCGCCTTGATTGCTTTGTAGTATTTTAACTACTGCTTTTATTAGTTTGAGTTAAAGTTAGATGCTGTAATTTCGAAGTTTGTAACACTAAATATAAATTAGGTTCTACTTAACATGAAGCTTCCGGTTAAGTCTCAATTATTCCTCAAGATGGAGGGTGAATCCCGGAGAGCAGTGTTGATGTTGTTGGTGGACTGTAAAAATAACGGCTCTGACCAGATACCTGAGAAACACACTGAAATACAGACCCTTATAAAACAGGTGAATATATTCACATAATATGTGAATCTTAAATAAAACTAAACCACATATATATTATGTGGTTTAGTTTTTAGTTTTGTTGGGTTTTTATTTAAAGTTATGAAACTAAATTTGAGTTAGAATATAAAGTATTTGAGGTTATAAAGGAATGAATATTAATTTTCTATAACTGATGCAGATGATCAGTTAGATATTGTTAACTATTAATGTTATTATATTGTTAGGTAGGAAAAGAGGGAATATCGTTTGTTAAGGAGACAGTTGTTCCAGTCAGAATTCCAATAGAGGAATGTCATGATTCTCTTCTCAGTTTACCAGAACAGGTACGTCCGGTATGTGTTAAGTCATTTTACCTGTCTTTGAAACTGTGCTGAAACAGTTGCAGGAGAGTGGGAAAGGACTAAAGCGAAAATATGAGTAATGATAATTTTTTGCAAACAGAATCTTTTTAAATCATTTGTTAAATCGTCTTCAGCTAGGAATGATACAAAGACTTCAAAGCTTTAAAACAACAAATATTTCAATTCATCATTAATTATCTAATTGATTAATAAACAGGACAATAAGATAGTACTATCGGATTGGGCAGACGAGAGCACCTCTGATGCGATCAGAGAGCATGCATGGAGAAACTACTACAAACACGACCCCAAAAAAGAGGCTTTATTACACAACCTGCTGAAAAAACGACACAAACTGGCCCAAGCTACAGGTAGGTTTCAGCTTGTTGGTCAGCCAATTTCAGTTGTGATGCATGTTCAAACTATGTCTGTTGGTTTATAGTCGACCTAAACGCTAAAGATACTTGTCCCCTTACTCCTGTCGGCTATCCAGACTCTAGTTTGTGTGATACAATACCAAGCAAGTGTTCATTCAAATTTTAAACTAGTTACACCGCTACAAATCTATCACATTTATTGAGAAACGATGAGATATTTTAATGTTGCTACGGGCTGGCAAATCCACATTCCGATAGTTTCAATGCATCCTAATATAACTCAAATTACAAATTACAGGTTACAATAACTATGCGGAGAGGGTACTACAGGGCAGTATGGCGGGTTCTCCTGCTGTTGTGAAAGAGTTCATTGAAGAAACACACGAGCAGATCAGACCAGCCGCCAGGGACGAGATGTATGAAATGGAAAAGATCAAGGTATTTTCCATTTTACCAGCCTTACAATGTATATCAAGCTGTATCATCCATTCAAAAGCTCAGAGTATAGAAATCAATGACAAGAAAAAACTATTCTTACTCTGTTTAACCTCATTGTTTAACGTCAGTTTAACCTCATTTAACTTCCCGTTATTTCAGTACATGCAAAGCAGTCACTTCTACAACAAAGGATACCACGCGGTCAGTGAAGTGGTGGTCAGTCCGTGGGACACAGGATACATAGCAGAGGACTACAGGAAGCTGTATATCAAGGAGGAGTCCAGGATAATTGTGCCACACTTGGCGGACTTTCTGTCCGTGGGATCAGTAGTGGAGCAGATCGGAGTGGTAAGTGTGGTTTTGTTATGTTAATTGTCATGAAGTAAGTTACAGTAAGTTATGGTGTAGAGTACAAGTCATGTATAATGCAACTATCTTTATTCCCCGTGCTTTAGATGTTGAATTATATGGAAATCAGTCCCTATGCTGAGTCTAACTCAATCTCTACCAAAACGGTGAGATTGGTAATTTTTTCATGACCATCCCATGGTCATCTATAAGAGTTAAGCGAAATGAAGATACATAGAGGCCTCAAGACGATGAGTATTCATTTTCGTCCACTGTACGTTACTTTGTTACTTTATTTATGCACTAATCGTTTCAGTGGATGGAAGATACATTTGGTGTGACGCTAGTCGCGGAGCAGCCTATTAAAGGTGAACTTTGGCATTCTGACGTCATCAAACTAGCTGTCGAACACGAAAAGGAGGGACTCTCGGTGAGTACCTCCATTTACATGGCTTAAATCGCTTTTTTCGGCATAGCTGTTTGTAACACATGGTTGGCTGTCATTGTTACGACGCGCGGTAAACTGTCATTGCTTTTATTGTGGCGCGAATTGGAAGTATTGTGCACTTTTTTCATTGATGGCATTTGAGAAATAGTACCATTACGCGCGCGTGTAGATCTGATTGTCATGTTATTTTTTACAACCCTCATTTTTCATCATTGGAGCGAATCGACTCAAGTTATGTAGTAGACTAGATGTATCATGAATCGGAGTTCATCAGGATCCTTGAGTATGATGAAGCTGTATATGATGATATCTTTGATGTTAAGGAATTGGCTTCTTGGCATTTGGAAAGAAATAAGAAATAATCCGAACTAAATGGAACTTGCGTTCTTAACTTAATGATATCATGAAATATTTGAGGTACCAATAATAGTATAATAGTACCATTTTGGCCATTTATATTGATTTCTAAACTCTTAACAATTTTCAAAGCACTTTGCCTGATTTCAGCGATTTATAAACCAGGTTTTCGCAATTTTTCTAATGACTCCGTGGCGCAACGGTAGCGCGTCTGACTCCAGATCAGAAGGTTGCGTGTTCAAATCACGTCGGGGTCAGTGTTCTTTTGTCCCCAATTCCTCTGTCTTCCATAACTATTTAACCTAATAACCAGTTTAGATTCAGGCGAACTTTTAAAATCTCAACAGGTGCATTAATTACTTCGGTTAAAGTATTCGAAGATAAGACTATCTCTACCTGATTAATTATTAATTTGACGTCTAATCATCTAGGTTACATTTCATAACGTTTCATGACTCCGTGGCGCAACGGTAGCGCGTCTGACTCCAGATCAGAAGGTTGCGTGTTCAAATCACGTCGGGGTCACTGATCTTTTTGTCCACAATTCCCTTTAAAGTCTCCAATTTTACTTATTCTAATCAAATGGTCAACGGCTTAAATTCAGCTAAAGATTTTAGATCGTAACAACAGCAAAAGCCCAGAGCCCTCATTCCTCCGATTTGGATATTTATTCACATCACGACGCCTTAGCCTGAAAAAGATCAACACACTACCTACATTTCATTGTAACATTTCAGGCCTTTCATCGATATGACTCCGTGGCGCAACGGTAGCGCGTCTGACTCCAGATCAGAAGGTTGCGTGTTCAAATCACGTCGGGGTCACAGTTATTTTTGTTTCCGACTCTCCATTTCTTCATGCAATCGTTTGCCTAAGAATTATTACGCGCAGTCACTGAATCAATCACATTTATTCGATGCGATTGGATTTTCAATGACAAAATGATCAACCACAACATTTCAGGATTGCTGTATCTGGATTTCTACACGTCAGACAAGAAGAGATCCCCACCCTGTAATCACGTGATCCGGTCACGTACAAACAAGCAGCTTCCTATCAGCGTTGTCGAGTGTAATTACACGCTGGGTAATGGGTACAGACCTCCCCACCTTAACGTCAGCACTTTTGAGAAACTGTTCAGGGAATTGGGATCTGCTATTCATATCATGCTTGGTTGGTGGAGTTATTTGTTATGCTTGAAACCCAAAAATCCCGTACTTAGGTCACACTTTATGTTTGCTGGAACTAAATTTGGTGAATCAATAGTAAGCAATAGTTTCTATATCGTTGTTCAAAAATGAACGACTAGAATTAAGATTAAAAATTATTTGAATTGTAAAATGTGCAGGTCGAAACAAGCATCATCAGACAAGTGCAAGTTGTTTGTCCCCGGACATGAAGCTGATATCTGGTTATCTACATCAGAATCTAGCACAGAGCCCCACGGTTCTCAATCATATCATGAAACATCATACTAGAACCGGTGAGTGTTAATTTATTCCAACTTTTATTGTTTCTAACTTTTATTATTTCTAACTTTTATTATTTCTAACTTTTATTATTTCTAACTTTTATTATTTCTAACTTTTATTATTTCTAACTTTATTATTCTAACTTTATTATTTCTAACTTTTATTATTTCTAACTTTTATTATTTCTAATAATTTTTTAATTTCGTATTAATAATATACATTTCAAAACAGTATTAAGTTACCACATGGAAAACCTCCCAGGCGTGCTACCCAGAGTAAACCCGGTATCAGTACAAGCAATAACTAACGCTCAGCTAGTATTCCGTGCCCACGAGGTTGAACAGCAACTGGCCATGTCTGCAGTGGATCTTAGTCTGCACACTGATTTCCCTTTCTCGGACGGTTAGATTTCATCTGATGACTTTCGTTAACAGATATTTTTCAGTTTTACACTTTTAATGACGTATCACTAGGTTATGAATCTCAGGTATTGGTTAATTCTTTAATTATATCTCTAATTTTATCCTTCTTGAATTTCAGGTTCAGTAATAATTATTTCTCATTGAAGCACTGCTATTTCTCATGAAAATTGCTGAACTAGTTACCAGGATCACGTAGCTGGTGTAGCAGTGTAGCTACTAATCCCTCCGTTTTCAGGACGAAGCAGTACAGATGTGTACTCATGGAACTGTGAAAAGTACACGCATTTACCCTACATAGAGGACACTGCGCCCCATCTCCGCTCACACCAGCTGTACACACAGGTTGGTAGTTCACAGAATACAGCACATGGTATTCTGTATAATAGACTACATTGCACCATCCTCGTATACCTGAGACATTCTTCCAGCTACAGTTAGTTTGTTGGACAGTGCCGGAATATATCTGATGTTTGGCGCAACGGTAGCACGGTAGTACGGTAGCACGGTAGCACGGTAGCACGGTAGCACGGTAGCACGGTAGCACGGTAGCACGGTAGCACGGACTCCAGATCAGATGCTTGTTCGAATCGCGGCGGGATCATCGACATTTTCGCCCTCATTTCCAATGCAGGCTCATAGTCAAACCAATCGCTCCAAGTGTGATCACCGGCTTGAATTAAAGCAACTTTTATTAAGCTATTAACAAAAGAATGTGTTCTAATCTTCTCCAAAGTCAAATTCAAATATAAAATGACACCTGGGCCTAAATTTACTTAACTAATTATAATGTTAACCATTCTCATTTGTTTATGACTCCGTGGCGCAACGGTAGCGCGTCTGACTCCAGATCAGAAGGTTGCGTGTTCAAATCACGTCGGGGTCATTATAACTTTTGTATATATGTCAACTCAATTGTTTATGAGTTCATGCGAAAGTACAACAGAATTGTTCTTGCTCTTTAAACTTGATAGCCATTGCCGTCTTTCCGTATGAAAGATACATAACAATATGATCATTTCCATTCTACACTTAACAAAATTTTTAAAAACGGCTTAAATGTAAAAAGGGTAAGATGACGGCATCGATGAATTATGGATGAATGATCTTTATGATTCTTATTAAATGCAATTCTGCATTTTTACACATGGTAGTTGAGAGAAGTTAGGGCATCCGTCAGGCCTCTCAGTTACAAAACTTAAAAACTAAACAAGTTTTACATTTAAACGTTCGATAAATTAAGATGCAAACAAATTACAATAACACAAATAAGATAGATGATTTTCTTAGAAATAAAACGGTCGTACCACAACAAGCTGACTCAATTATTCTGACCAATTCCAATTTTTACACAAAAAGATACTAAAAAGGTTGAATATAATATGATCTCAATTACCGAGTCATCCGTTTTTAACATCTAATCAACGGTCGTAATATAAGACACAAATTTCTACATAGACAGAAGTATTTATGTATATTCTGGTAACAAATATGATTTACAGATAAGTTCTCCTATTTAAATTTCTGTGCACCTCGTATTCATATACTTTTCTGTTCAAATTCTACAGAAATCGATGTTGTCCTGGAGTTCGTTTATAAAAAAGTTACAGGATGCCGGTGGATCCATCTGTTCAGCCGGTTGTTCTTATTACCGGTCAGTAATTACACTCATTCTGCCTGCTTGTTATCGTTAGCAGCCTGTTGAGTGGTTCACGAACCCTAGTTCGACGCGCACCGTAGTTCGAAAGGGGTGATTTCTGGTGAACGTTGATTTTTGAACTAGAATGCGTGAATCTGAGCACCGCCGACCCAATTTATAACTTAAAAAATTCGGAATTTTCCAAAGTCCTGAGGAACAAAGCTTAAGGACAGCCCTTCCAGTTTTTGGATTCCATTAATGTAAGTAAGGGCGGACTATCCTCTCCAGTTGATTATTGTAGAACTCCTGGCGGGTCGCTTACTTGGTATTATAGCGCTGAATAACCGTTACTCTTCCTTTCTTGATTCTGTCTCAAAGACCAAAGTACGTGTCATCATCAGAACTTGACTCGTTTCTCTTGGATCACTTTGGGAGACGTTAGGCTTAAACATTGGCTGCTACCGGATTCTCCACAATTAAAATTGCCGACATCTCGGCTTGTTTAGCTAAGTATTGAGATCTGTCATGACGCCATTTCAAATAAGTTATGAGAGCTATGTAGATTAGCAGCAAAAAAGTGAGGGGTACAAAAATTGATAAAGCAATCACTTCAACTGTGCCAATACTCCAGGGTTCTGAGTATCTTGTGGTTCGTGATCTTGATGGGCTTGCTTTAACATGGCCCCTGGCCTTGTCCATGAGTGTTATTGTCATAAGAGTTGCTGCCCGCACTGATTGTGCAGTTATCCTCATTCTACACTCGACTACTCGACTAAACAGCTGGATATCCTGATCAGTTCCTCCGAGGTTGGTATTTTTTAGACAACTTCCCTATTCCTTGCAAAAGCAAAAGTGTTATTATTAAAATAAAATAAGTTAACAGCAAACAAAGTTTGAACGACTATCAAGAAACGTTAGAAGTTACCGTAGAAACACACAGAAGTGAAAGCAAGCTCTTCGTTACATCAAAAATGTGTAAATTAAACAATAGAAATTTTTAAGCAAGTTATGATCAACACTTGCTGTTCCTGGCATCTGAGGAACGTAAAGAAAGAGGGCGCTCGTATTATAAACGGAGTCACTAACACGGGCTATAAAGACTTTTGAATAACCTGGTTACATAGATCGGATTATATGTGACGTAATAGCGTTTCTCATTCGCAGATTTATGACTTTTTATGTTCGATCGGCTTTGATTCAATTTTCTTATATTCTGTCTCTAGGCCTATCAGAGTGTCAGGGCCTGTTTAGCACAAGTCTAATTGTTAGAGCCGGTATACTAGTGTCACCGACAGCAAGTAAAAATGTCATAACAATTGTTCTCGGTTCAATATTGTTACGTTGACGACATTAATCACGGATCACGCTGCATGACCGATCATCCTAGAAAAGGCCAAAGCAATTTATAATATTGATCCAGGCAATTGTTGCCATGCTACCACGACAACAAACATCATCTATTTATAAGTATTATATCAGAGTATCAATATCTAGCAAACATATTTAATCTGACGATATGTAAATGTAATGGACAAAATTAAAGATAATTAATACGGAATTCGGGTCCTTACACACAGTCCACACTACATCACGGAGCATGTAAACATATCACAAGTTGTGGCCTTGGAATAAATAACTTTAAAGGGTCTGTTGCGGAAACAGAACAGAATCCATTATATTCCCAAGCGGTAGTGGAACTAAGATAGAAATCATGACGCACGGACTAATCTCCCACCTCTAAGTTGACTAATTGACTTGTCACAATTTTCAAAATCCCACGTTTGTTAAACACATATAACTCCAATCCCACATGCTTACTACTTAACCTGCAATAAAATTGTACATATCTTATAAATAAAGTAACCAGCCTGAAAGGGGTTGTTTTAAACATAATATGTATAATAAGTGATATGAAATGTCAATTAAGCAGGAACTTTAAAAATACATGTGTAAATCGTCTTCAGGTTCACCCTCAATCGTCTTCAGGTTCACCCTAAAATCTAAATCGTCTTCAGGTTCACCATAAATCGTCTTCAAGTTCACCCTAAATCGTCTTCAAGTTCACCATAAATCGTCTTCAAGTTCACCCTAAATCGTCTTCAGGTTCACCCTAAGCCAACTTTTTTCCCAGGGAGGACAAGTTTACTCGCACCTTTGGTGTAAAGCGATAGCTAACATCCTACACAAGGAACTCTTTGTCATAGACCCCTTCTCCAGACACGCTGGCGAGTACTTCAGGGAGCATTTCCTTCAACACGGGGCTGGCAAGCGCCCCAGGGAAATGGTAGAGTATCTCACTGGTGAGTGGCGTGTTTCTTTTACACTGTTTTTTCTTATATTTTAAGCTTTCTGCTCCCTGAAATCTATAAAATACAAGTGGGATGTCTCACTTCAACTATCAACACTAGATGGATGTTCAGTACGGTGGTGAAGCAGACGTTCCTGCAGACCACAATGTTTGATGCGGGGAGCTAAGACTTAGAGGGAATTTCTTTGTCGAAAGTTGACTCCTTTACACCGATAAGGTTCGAGTTACTAATTTATCTTGTTCCAGGAACTAAGTTGACAGCAGATAGGCTGGCGAATGCTCTCGTAGCTCCGATAGAGCATGCTTCCAAAGTTGCTGCAGGATTCAAGGTCTTCGGAGACGGAATGGGAGGTGAGTTGTGCTGCTGCTGGACCTTACCAATAAATATCAAATTGCAGTTACGTATTACGGGGTAGTCTAAAATTATATTACTTATTACAGTGCACCCAACTCACCCTCCCAATAAAACCCAGTACCCACCCTCCCCACTAAAACCCACCCTCCTCGGCTAAAACCCACCCTCCCCACTAAAACCCACCCTCCCCACTAAAACCCACCCTCCCCACTAAAACCCACCCTCCCCACTAAAACCCACCCTCTTCGGCTAAAACCCACCTTCCTCGGCTAAAACCAACCCTTCCCACTAAAACCCACCCTCCTCGGCTAAAACTCACCCTCCCCGGCTAAAACCCACCCTCCCCGGCTAAAACCCACCCTCCCCACTAAAACCCACCCTCCTCGGCTAAAGCCCACCCTCCTCGGCTAAAACCCACCCTCCCCACTAAAACCCACCCTCCCCGGCTAAAACCCACCCTCCCCACTAAAACCCACCCTCCCCGGCTAAAACCCACCCTTCCCACTAAAACCCACCCTCCTCGGCTAAAGCCCACCCTCCTCGGCTAAAACCCACCCTCCCCACTAAAACCCACCCTCCCCGGCTAAAACCCACCCTCCTCGGCTAAAATCCACCCTCCTCGGCTAAAACCCACCCTCCCCACTAAAACCCACCCTCCTCGGCTAAAATCCACCCTCCTCGGCTAAAACCCACCCTCCCCACTAAAACCCACCCTCCTCAGCTAAAGCCCACCCTCCTCGGCTTAAACCCACCCTCCCCACTAAAACCCACCCTCCTCGGCTAAAGCCCACCCTTCTCGGCTAAAACCAACCCTCCCCACTAAAACCCACCCTCCTCGGCTAAAGCCCACCCTCCTCGGCTAAAGCCCACCCTCCTCGGCTAAAACCCACCCTCCCCACTAAAGCCCACCCTCCCCGCTAAAACCCACCCTCCCCACTAAAACCCACCCTCCCCGCTAAAACCCACCCTCCTCGGCTAAAACCCACCCTCCCCACTAAAACCCACCCTCCCCGCTAAAACCCACCCTTCCCGCTAAAACCCACCCTCCCCACTAAAACCCACCCTCCCCGCTAAAATCCACCCTCCCCACTAAAACCCACCCTCCTCACTAAAACCCACCCTTCCCAGGAAAACAATGGTGGCACCGTGACGTGTCCGGCTCCCCAGACTCAGCCCTCTTTTCCCGTCTCTCCTCCACTCACCCTCACTTAGTGGGCCCTGAGGGTAACCTCAAGGTTCCACCACCCTTCGACCGAGAAGGAATGGTGAGGTTGAGGGAGCAGACCGGTAGGGTGGCAGTAGAGGATGAGACCGGTAAGGTTAATCAGCAGATAGCAGACAGCTAGGAAGTAATTATACCTTATTTGGAGAAGAAGGCTGGTCATGGTCACGCCATATTTGGTTAACTGACTTCGGGACTGATTTGAAAGATTTGTTCAAGTTCCTTTATTACAATTTTTAAACGAAACGAATTGTGTGTTGTTGAAACTTATTACAAGTCTTAGCCCTTAGGTTATATTAACATCAGGCTGTTGACGTTTCATTCACCCGGTTTTGATAAGCGCAGTTTTATACTTTCAAGGTTTTTCATGTAACTTATTTTGTAATTTATTAACCCATTCAAAAATACCGAGAAACTTCTTATTGAGTCGGTTGTATTATTTATAGCGTCAAAAGCTAGCGATTGAGCTGCTTGGCCCGATCATAATCTGGTATTTTGCCAGATTATTATTATACTATCAATATTGGCACAGTGACTTTTTAACAACACACCTCTGTGTATTGGTTTACATATGGTATACCTGTAAATTATATATGTAATATGCGCGTATGCAATCCATTAATACATCTTTAAAATAGATAGTTATAGTTTGAAATTGCATAATGAGTCGTAACGTGTAGTCGAGTCTTCTGTATTTCCATTTTATTTGCTCCAAATATTCACCATATATCCACTATATATCCACTATAATACACATGCTGTAGACTACAAGGATCAGTGGTGGCCGGTTCAGAGACTATTCAATCATCTAATCGTTGTACTACATATCGCTCGTTTAGTTTTACTTAGCCTTCCCATACGCTTATTTGGTCATATAATTTCTCTTAAGCTCTTGTTTGTAACTTGCATTCTTTTACCGGTCTGATTTGTTCAGTTCCATGTTGGATATCAGTTGTGAGAGAGCTAATTTTGTGTAATATTCATTAGAGATTTTGAATGTGTAACTCCCTTTATATTATATCGGAACAAAGACGTATTCCATATATTATACCCTGCGGTATATGTTCCTCTAAATTGTAAGGAAACTAACCAAGCTCCCAATAAACTAGCTGATTTGTAAGGAAACTAACCAAGCTCCCAATAAACTAGCTGATTTGTAAGGAAACTAACCAAGCTCCCAATAAACTAGCTGATTTGTAAGGAAACTAACCAAGCTCCCAATAAACTAGCTGATTTGTAAGGAAACTAACCAAGCTCCCAATAAACTAGCTGATTTGTAAGGAAACTAACCAAGCTCCCAATAAACTAGCTGATTTGTAAGGAAACTAACCAAGCTCCCAATAAACTAGCTGATTTGTAAGGAAACTGACCAAGCTCCCAATAAACTAGCTGATTTGTAAGGAAACTAACCAAGCTCCCAATAAACTAGCTGATTTGTAAGGAAACTAACCAAGCTCCCAATATACTAGCCGATTTAAGGAAACTAACCAAGCTCCCAATAAACTAGCTGATGGGAGCGCTGTAACGATGGATAAAATGGAAGATGAGGAAGATGAGCAGTTCCTGCTGGTGGAGGATGATCGGATGGAGGATGTGATTATACTGTCAGAACCTAGCTCTGATACTGAGTTTAATGAGTAAGTTGAGGGTATTTTGAGCGGTGAGGAATGTGGCAGCAACTCCAATCTGGTCATGTGAATGTAGCAAAAGCAAAATATCTGTCCCATCAGGTTGTTATATCGAACAATAACAGTACGTGTGTTTTGTTTGCCTAGTACCTGTTAGCTGTTAGCTGTGTATACAGAGAAGTGTAAACTACTGTATTCCGGTGTGGTCACAAGTTAGTATTATTAAGGGCTTATACCTTGCACTACAGTTCATACACGTTTATTATCTTAGTGTGACGTTTGTTTTTGGCAAGCTCCTGTTCTGAGTGTATTTGAGTGTATTTGAGTGTATTTGAGTGTATTTGAGTGTATTTGAACTTGTTGTTCTGAGTGTATTTGAAGGTTCTCTAGAGTGATATCCTCCTTATTCATCGGTTATGAGTGAGGATGAATCACTCACTGAGGATGAGTCACCAGAAGTAATAAGGTGTGTTATTTTGTCATTACACTAGCTGTACCACTCTACTTGTGTATTCCGTCTGTGTAATAAATGTTGTTGGTTGGTTGGGGGTTGGTTCAATAAAACCCCTAATCTGATTTGAACTGTGAGCACTATTTTCAATGTTCTGTCTGCATACCATCCGCATTCCGCACCTCCCTGCTTCTTGCGAACTTCTGTTTTTTATACTTAGAAACTCTGTCATTAGTTTTCACATTGGGCTACCATGAGATTTTTGGGGAGACACTTCTTCGTGTAAGAAGCTTGCTAAAATAAAGTTATATCGATCTAATAGTTACCTTAAACTACTGTCTTCATGATGTAGAAGCTACTTTTATACAAACCTCCTACATTGATTAACCTCCCACTTTACCATCCACTTTACCACCCACTTTACCACCCACTTTACCACCCACTTTACCACCCACTTTACCACCCACTTTACCACCCACTTTACCACACACTTTACCATCCACTTTACCACCCACTTTACCACCCACTTTACCATCCACTTTACCACCCACTTTACCACCCACTTTACCACCCACTTTACCACCCACTTTACCACCCACTTTACCACCCACTTTACCACCCACTTTACCACCCACTTTACCATCCACTTAACCACCCACTTTACCACCCACTTTACCACCCACTTTACCACCCACTTTACCAACCACTTTACCAACCACTTTACCATCCACTTTACCACCCACTTTACCACCCATTTTACCACCCACTTTACCACCCACTTTATCACCCACTTAACCACCCACTTTACCACCCACTTTACCACCCACTTAACCACCCACTTTACCGCCCACTTTACCACCCACTTTACCACTCACTTTACCACCCACTTTACCACCCACTTTACCACCCACTTTACCACTCACTTTACCACCCACTTTACCACCCACTTTACCACCCACTTTACCACCCACTTTACCACCCACTTTACCACCCACTTTACCCACCCACTTTACCCACCCACTTTACCCACCCAATTTACTACTTTACCACCCACTTTACCACCCACTTTCTCCTTCAGAGAGCAAGATCTCGTGTCGACTGACCGAGCTGCTATAATCGGCACCCTGGAACTGACCAGTGATCCTGTTAAAATAGACTACCCTGAATCTGATCACGTGATCGAGGAATGGAGTGAGGACCATGATATCAGTGCTCCTAATCAGAGAGGTAATGTCACGTTATGCCCTTATAAGGGAGTCTTTCACTCTTTCTGTGACTGTTGAGTTTTAAATTGATGGATTATAAATAGATAATAATTGAAGTTTGTTAAATTTATGACTTTGTTCTTTTTCAGGTCAAGAGGATAGGTTGAATAGGTCGACATCTGAATCGAGCGGTTAGTTTTCCGTAGTTATTGGTGTTTTTTGTCTTCTTTTGTTTGATCTCAAACCAAAAATGGAAATAAGAAAGCTTTAAAGTATTAACAATTACGACAGAGAAGACTTTGATTTACAATTAACTTGTAAGCGTCTGCAGTTTTACCTTCTCCAGGAATTTATTAATGGTATGAACAAATATTAAGTTATTTTAAATAGACTTAAATCAAAAATTGAAATAAGAAAGCTTTAAAGTATTAACAATAACGGCAAAGAAGACTTTGATTTACAATTTACTTTTAATAGTGTCAGCAGTTTTACCTACTCCAGGAATTTATCAATGGTATTAACAAACATTTAGTTATTTTAAAAATTGAAAAAATAAAAGCTTTAAAGTATTAACAATCGTGACAAAGAAGACTTTGATTTACAAATAAATTGTAAGCGTCTGCAGTTTTACCTACCACAGGAATTTATCAATGGTATTAACAAATACTTAGTTATTTTCAACAGACAATATCCCACTTTAACATGAACATATCCCACTTTAACATGAACTCTATTCAGTGGACACGGGGTGCCAAACTGAAGAAGCCAGATCTTACACGGAAGCTATTGTGGAGAATGTCGTCCAGGTACGGAGTCCTTCCTAGAGTTGAGCGGGTTTTGGCTTAAGTGATTTAGAGTTGTCCTCTGAGATAGCACTACACATATTAGTACATGTGTTCAAAGTTAGAAAAATGAGAGTCCCATGGCAGGCACTTTAACTAAAAGTTAAAATAGTTTGTTTAAAAAAAGTAAGGTATCAAATACTAATAATATAAATATAATGGAAGACACGCATTATCGTACGTAGTGAACATAAAGGAAAGCAATATCATCAAATGAAAGTGCAAAGTCAGTTAGCAGTAGTAATGAACTATTCTTCAACTAAAATATTCATCAGCTTATGAAAGGCGGTTAGCGCCCATTTACGATATTGGTATGAAAACGGTTTCTTTATAGTTGAGACACAGTTAATATACTGCGGAGTGAATGAAATGCTATTATTGCTTGCGGAGTGACTAAATTCTATACAGCAAGAACAGTAGCCAACCAAACATTTTCCGTGATATATCTTAAAAGGATTAATAATATTACTAATATGATTAGATAATTAATAATATTATTAAATAATTAATAATATTGCTTACGTTTCAGGGAACATATGCTGGAGGGATGTGCATTCTTGATGGTGGTTCCAATATTCTTAAATCGTTAAATATTGGAACAGCTCCCGGGAATTGTTAGTTAAATTTATGATATTCATAGTTCAACAACATAATTAATATCACCATTTTAATTGTGATTAACTAATGTCCTTGTAATTAAAGATGTTGATTCAAAATATGGTCTTTTTTGTTTAGAGTATGTCCTTGGAAGATCATCAACAGATAACTGAATTTTTCTTTGCAGTGTGCTCAATCCGTGAATTTAATTAAGGTTAAAACAATTTTAAATAAGTTTATTCGTCACGTGACTAAAACCTCCCCCTCGTCACGTGACTAAAACCTCCCTCTCGTCACGTGACTAAAACCTCCCTCTCGTCACGTGACTAAAACCTCCCTCTCGTCACGTGACTAAAACCTCCCTCTCGTCACGTGACTAAAACCTCCCCCTCGTCACGTGACTTAAACCTCCCCCTCGCAGTCACAGGCACACTAAAAGAAGATATAACACAGACAGCGACTCACTGGTACGGTGTAATAAAACACTACGGCAAAGAACTCTCCTTGGAGAGGATCAAGTACAAATTGTTTATGTAGTTCCCCAAGAATTGGCAGATCTTATTGTGCTGATAATAGAATGAGTCAGATTGGATTGTGTTTACGGTCGCCCTATTGTTTGGAAGTTGGCATTCATATTGTGTCCATGCGCGACGAACATAATTGTATTTTGATATTGATAGTCTCGGCGGATATACATTAGAGAATGTTTATTTTTTGCCAAGCCCTGCTTGGAGAATTTAGTTTGTTTCTAAATTTTAAGTTGATCACTAATAGCATGATGGATAGAGATTAAGTTATTAAAATGTTGATATTTTCCTTTGCTTTTCCTTTCGCGACAGGAAAATGTTAATTAATGAAATATCATTAATTACATATTGTACAGAAATTTGTTAAGATATTCTACGCAGACAAACATTGAGATATTATTCAATAGTATCGTGATTTTATGAAAATTGAATATGAACTGATTACATGTTTTTTATTGTCTTACCGAATTTAATATTAGTTCAGAAAAATTCAACTGTAAGACCTTATATTGAGGGAAGTCTTATAAACATTTTGAAATTTAGGTACAACTCAGCAAATTTATGCGGGAATTCGTACAGCTAAACTAAAATGCAAGGTGATTCATTCCATACGTGACCTTAAAACTCTATCGAATTATATGACTAAATGCGTATGTGAAATTCATGTTCATTAGGCGTCCTCTGACAATTCCCCAGCACAAATATTTAATAGACCTCCGACTAGGTTCCAAGCATGTCGTTCCTGGATAAGATACTGGAGTCTAGCGATGTGGACGAAAAGGCAGTGAGTGACATGCAGCAGAGCTTGCAAAGTGACCTCTTTACCAGCCAGGTGAGGGCTAGAGCCTGGAATTATTGGTCATTAACACAGTCGATCCGGTAGTTTTGACTTATAATCCAGCTGGAAATTATAGGATTGGATTTCGCATCCCATCTCCCAGCGATTCCTAAATATGTAAGATTTCTTGTCGAGATCCACATTCCACATACTATACACTATACAGCAAACACTCTCATCGGACCAAATTTTCGTGATCAAATATAGTGCCTTAATTTTGTGGACTCAACACAACCCCCCTCAGCGGTTCTAGATAGTGCAAGATTGCTTATGGAAATAGAATCCTAACATTTTGTAGCCATTTACGCATAGCAAACACTCTCATTGCACAAACTTTTCGTGATCAAACATGTTTTGTCCAAAAGTTTAAGTGCCCTAATCTTTGCGACCTTAACAGTTAACACGTTCCCCCCATCAGCCGGATATGACCTCTGGGAACATGCAGTCCTACATCCCTCCGCCACCCCCAAGAAGTAACTACGATCCTAGTATCAAGCCTGAACCTAGCTCCTTCAACATACACAGGTTAAAGATAAATCTGAAAGTGTTTTGTATAATTATATTTCTATATTCTATACTCACTAGCAGGAACCCGTCTAACCCTAAAGTGGTGTCACAACTCAAGAGACTAAATTAATTATTGCCTATTTAATTCGCGTTTTTGACACCACTTGGGGGTCCAAATTTTGGGCACTAAAATTCTTATTCCTTGGCCATTTTTTTATTTTTTCGTGCTGATTTGAAGGCCATTAAAGCATTTGAATCAGTCAACAAATTTTAGGTTGTATATCTTTTACGGTAAGTCTTGTTAAAGTTGATGCCGTGGTGTCAGTAAAATGGTACGGATATATAATATATATATATACAGGGTGAGTTGAAAATAGTGTGTGGATTTTCAATGGCTCTAATTTATGAGATAAAATTAAAAAATCACTCTATTTTTGCATATTTAATTTTAGGTCATAAAAATATACGAAAATTAGAATAACACAATAGAAATACCTTATAATCAATAATTTGCTCAATCCAGCGTCCCTTAGGCCTTATTAGTGAGCACCTTTTTATTAAAATTAAATCCAATATAGTCATTACTGGAGCCGGAGGTACCAAAGTGAAGAGCAGTGTACTGCTTATCATCAGAGGCAGCAGCAAGAAAGTCGATGACGACGATCAACAAGAGGAACATAACTGCAGTTTGCGAGCGGGAATTGAAGCTGATATTATTTAGTCAGAGTATGCGGAGGTGTCACACAAAAGTTGGAACTTTAGAAAGCAGAGCTGATTTGTTTTAATATGAACCTACCAGTACCTCGAACCGCTAAGGTTTAACGCTAGATAATGTAATTGTAACGGGGTGGCACGATTCACGAAAACCGTCATAAAGGTAGCAGTCTAGAAGTTGATAATTTATCATTCATATTTTTACGATTAGGCGAGGATTCGCCCCAAGTTCAGAAATCTAATCATGGTATAAAGCATAAAGTTATTCATAACTTCATAAGGGGTCGTTCACATATTACGTAATCAATTTTTGGATAATTTTAAACCCCCCTCCGTTATCAGTTTTACACATAGCTATTGTGTCAAAATTACACTAGCGTATTATCTTTTGGAACCCCCCTCCCCGTCGGCTAATTATGTAATAATATGTGAACGATCTCAAAAGCCAAATTTTTAGCTATTTAACTTTTAGTTTTAAGGACCCAATGGCAATACCAAGTCACGTTCACCAACATTGGCCGAAGTAACATAGAGAAAAAAAAGTACAAAGAGATATGTTTAAAAAGTGTATTTGAAATATTATATATAAATATTATATCGTCTTGCTTTATAAACAGTAAGATTTCGTATATTCTTCAAATATCTATTTTATGTATCTAAACCCCTAAGCTAAGGGGTCGTTCACATATCACGTAATCGGCCGAGGAGGGGGTTTTCCAAATGATTTAACTTGTTCAAAAAGTTATAACGTAATATATGAACGACCCCTTATAACAAGTATCTGCAACTAGGACTGAGAACCAGATGCCGAAACCTGATCAACAGATACCGACTATCACCTCCTTTAACTCTATAAAACAGGAACCTGCTCCAGGCTTCCACGTGCTCCCCACCACTGTTATAAAGTCCGAACCTCCAGGTAACCAAACATTCTTTTTTTTTTATTGAAATCTTTCAATTATTATCATCAGAATTTATTACAATATCAATGTTGTATAGAATTTCTAAAAATGGACTAGAGAAACCAAAAAATGCCTTAACAAGTGTACAGCGATGATAACAATCAGGGGACACCAATACACCCAAATAACCAAACAAAAGGCCTCGAGAGACCTGATGAAAAGTCGAGCAATTACATTGGGCCTCAAGTGCAGAAGGAGAAAAATGGGCAAATAATATGAGCTGTGAACTTAGGAGGCATTTCTAGGTTTTTAAGAATAATTGCCACAACCCAAAAATTCTCAATTACAATTGGCTGATTTGTAATATTTCCAATGGAATGAAGTTTTAACGATAAAATTTAAATAATTGAATATAAAAGACTAAATCAAAATTGTATCCGAATAAAACAAAAATGCGTGATGAGTACCTCAAAAAAAATTTTTTTAAAAATAATAGAGAAATACACTACCCGTAGTCTGGAGAAAAAGAATTGTCAGGATCTGAACTAGGGTCAATATCTACAGATGCAGTACAAACATGTTCCTTCCAGATGTGTTTAATAAGTTCTGTTTTAAACACACCTGGTCTGATAATCTCTCGAAGGGAAAGAGGAAGTCGGTTCCAAGTGAGATGAGCTCGATAAAAGTAAGATTTAGATATAGCTGAGCCAGGTGGAATTGAAGATATTACTGATAAGTGATCAAGATGTGAGCTTCTCAGTCGGCTTGACCCGGAGAAAAAAGTAAGGTACTGAGGCAGAGTGGTGCATGGGTGGTATTGATGCACTAGGGAATGAAAGAACTTGAGATCATGGTAATCAAACCTGTACTTTAGGGGCAGAATATTTAACTGTTTACAATGGCCATTATAGATTTCCTCTACACTATAGCTTACACCGTAATCATTACGAATCCATTTGAGGGCCCTTTTCTGCAATCCTTCAAGCCTATTGATAGTGCTACTGGACGCTGGTCGCCAAATGATGGGACAGTGTTCGAATATTGAGCGTACAAGAGTAAGATACAAGACTCTTCTCTTGTTCAGATCATTAATAAAATGACAATTTCTCTTAAGCATGCCAAATTTTTGGTTAGCTTTACCATATAGAGCATCGGCCTGGCTATTAAAATTTAGATTAGACGTCATGATTATGCCTAAATCTTTTTCAGAATCTGTATAATCAAGAAGAGTTTGGCCCATAGAGTAAGTGTAACGTGTAAATGGTATAATGCCATCTAAGGGAGACCACCTCTTAAGTATAGCTAAGACCTTACATTTATCAGGATGAAACTTCATCTTATTAGTTCTTGCCCATGTCATGAGATAATTAATATCGCTTTGAAGTATATGGTGGTCTTCCTCTTGGGATATCTCTCTCCACATTTTAGTATCATCAGCGTATAAAAGGATATTAGTGCCCTGAGAAAGTCCAGAATATATATCATTTATGAAAAGAACAAAAAGTGTTGGTCCGATTATTGACCCTTGAGGAACACCTGACAACACCGGTAGGGTTGCAGAGATAGCCCCATTAACAACTACACATTGCTGACGTCCGGAGAGGTAACTTTTCATAAATTGGAGAAGCATTCCATCGATTTTTTTTATTAAATACTTTTCAAACTTTACAGAGTACAGCAATTACAACGAATGAAATAAACTCGAATAAAATATTGCCCCCGTCTGTAAAATCTGTCGGGAGACCAAACACGGTACTGCACAGTAAAACGTGCCCGCAATTACATGGCCCCGATATGATTTTTTAAAATGTGAAACAAAATTGTGATAAAATAAATGTGTGGTGAAGAATGTGAAACAGTTCAAATTTCTTCAGACGAGGCTGATACACTGTTCTTATCAGAGCTGACAATCTTATTGTTCCTTATGAAATGAACTCTGTTAGGCTCTGCTTTCCTCTTCTCTTTCAATTCCTCCCAGAGCTTCTTGTAAGCTCTCCTTTCTTCCACTGATCTGTCTGGGCAAATGTAGATACTTTTATAGCCCTCTTTTGTGCGTAGTAGTTTCGCTTTTCGCAGCACCTGATTAACCATGTCAGAGCTATTTAGAGATAGTTTAGTTGGTCGTATTAATGTGCCCACTCTCTTCAGACCAACTCTACAACAGTCACGAAAAGAAGGTTTCTCGTTTATCTCACCAAGAACTTCAGCAACTTTGTTTTCTAACTTCTCGCCGTCGGATTCACTTATTCCGTAGATTACGACGTTTCTGCTTCTTTCATCCTTTTCAGCTATTGTCTTAACTGCAGTACAGATCTTCTTTGGCGTAAGAGCAGCTGCACAAGTCTTTTTCAGGGCAGAAGAATATGATTTCATTTCTGTCTGCACAGTTGTTTGAACAGACTTGAGTTCTTCGTCCTTCTTTTCAATGAGCTGCTTCTGCAAATCAATGACAGTTTTCTGCTCCGCGATTACTGAAATGTTCTGTTTATCTACTCTCTCCGCAGCCATTTGCAAATGAGGAGCCGCATAACGATTCAAAATGAAACAAACAGTTTGCAGCCAATCACACAGTTTTTCTTTCGAAACTGATCGCTTGTTCAGGTTTTTCAATACTAGATCTCCGTATTCCTTAACATCCAGTTCATGGCACATTTCATTAAAAACACTGTTTGTAGCTCTCGCTACCTGATCTGCATGTCTGGCACTAAACAGATCATCATTATCGGGGTCATCGACCAAATGCTTCGTATGTTCATGGTATGAGTACTGCATCGTGTATATTCCAATGTACAGTTCTTGTATACAGGCTACACAACGATCACACTAAAAGACAAGCACTTCTTATCGCAAGTTACAACAGCTGATAACAGAGCTCGCTATTTGCAACCAAATGTAAAACGACTACACACTGAATTGTTATAATAAAATTTTAGCTTGTATAGTATTAAGTCGTGGTTAACGGAATCGAATGCTTTGGCAAAATCGAAGTAAACAATATCAGATCTAATGTTCTTGTTAAGAGAGAGGGATAGGCTATCGCAGAATTCAACCATCTGAGTTGCACAAGATTTGTGAGGCAGGAAACCATGTTGACGAGGATCAATTTTATCATAACATCTACTCAAAAGTTCATCTCGAATAATTCTTTCCATGACTTTCATAACTAAGCTAGACAAAGATATTGGCCTATAATTCTTAATGTCATTCTTGGAGCCTTTCTTGTGTACTGGAACAACAATTGCATATTTCCAATTTGAAGGTAGGAAGCCGGATACATAGCACTTTGTGAAAAGAATCTCCAGTGCTGGGGCTAACGTAAAGGCACATTTTTTAAGAACTTCACCATGGATTTTATCCGGTCCCATAGCTTTTCTAGTATTCAAATTCTTGAGAATATCTACTATCCTAGACGAACTGAAAAGGGTAGATACATAATCAATATCATCCTGTGTGAGTGTGTTATCAACATGTACATCATAATCACTAGGCGATGAGAACTGTTGATGAAAAAAGGTATTAAATAGGTTTGCTTGGTCAGAATGATCACTTTTGTGTACATCTTCTAGGTGAATTTGTTCAGGTATGCGAGTATTCTTAGATGTTGCTTTTACATAGGACCAGAATTTCTTTGTAATTAGATTCGAATCATCCTCGTCCTCAAAGCTAGATGCCATCTTGTTGGAGGCAATTTTCTTAAAATCGCTTCTGCTTTTAGAGAACTTAAAGTACTTCTCAGCCTTGCAGGAAGGGTCCGTGGTTTCTTTATAACTTTTGTGTAGCCTTTCTTTTTCTAGGCAGGCCTGATGAGACTCAGCGTCAAACCAAGGAGGTTGAGCCCTGCCTCCAATTTTAATCTTTGGAATATGTTCATTGGTTCTTTGCTCTAAAACTTCCTTAAACTTGTTCCATGATGTTTCCATATTACCAGTGAACTCTGCCTGCCAGTCAATATCTGCAAGGTCTGCATTAAGTGCATCCCAATTTGCTCTTTTAAAATTTAAAGATTCCCTCTTTTGCGATTTGATGCGCTTCACCTTTGATTTCAAAGTAAAGGAGACTGCAAAATGGTCGGACTTACTTGGAATATTATGTTCTGAAATTTCGTTAGACACTTTTTTTATATTTTTTAAAATAATAATTTTATAGTTTTAGACACTTTAATGTTCTGAAATATCTTTTTTGTGTACTGTGCATGCATATTATACTAGAAACCTGCTGGTCGAAATGGTGACTAATCTTGTGTAGCGCGCGCATTCATTTTACTTCAGAGAGAGACATTTTGGTTGTATGTTCAGAAAAGAAATGATAGTTTCGAGATCTTGTAATGATTTCATTAGTTATGATTTAAATTGTAGTGTGACAGAATTAAGCTAACTAACTAAAAGTTTGGGAGAAAGGAGAGGCCCAGTGGCCAGTAGATAGAGGTACCCAGTATAGAGAGGCACGGTATATGCGACAAGAGAAACAGCGTCTTAGGACGCAGGGAGAGCTAGGACTCCTCGGATATTATATTATTATTATTATAAAAATAAATACAGCAAAAACGAGAAATGCATCAATTGGCCGAGTAGTCACGCATTCTTCATACTACCTCATACTACTCTGTTATGGGCCATGTGAACCAGATTGTCAAAATCAGCCAATTTTAAGACTTTATTACTAATAAATTTTCTCTTTAAAAGGTCTTTTATTAATACATCATATATTAATCTGAATGATAGGTAGGCAGGGGTGCTTTCACCACTCCTAAGTACGTGCCCAGCCATTTTCCATCTAGCCTCCGCGATCCTCTCCGTCAGTAGTGTCACTTTACACCGTTTACCTTACTCGGGAATATTATGACTGGGATAAAGTGGTAGGTTTTGGAAAATTCCGCCATATTTTTCCCGGTCATTAATTTTCCCAGTCATAAATTAACCGGCTATAATGTTCCCGAGTAAGGTAAACTAATAGTAATACATTTTGATGCTTGGTGGGTTTTGGAAAATTCCAGTCATAAATTAACCCGCTATAATATTCCCGAGTAAGGTATTCAAGTTCTCGTTACTGATGACATTGGGCGACTGTATAGTTCGACTGTATAGTTTATGTAATAAAACAATAAGCAAAACCTCACGAAAATCTGGTTATACTTATAGCACTCGTACAAGCTTGCTAAATGCTAACAAGACACTCTGAAGAAAGTCACTGTCTTGTTAGCATAAGACAGTGTTCGGGGGATTCTGGGAAATCTGGTTACCGTAATCAATAATCATTCCCATTGCTAGTTATGTCAAGGTCGTAAGGCTTTTTTGTCACGTAATAAAGATAATCCAATCTTTTGAGGTTGCTAAGCATTTTTCTAATTCTAACATCTATTTTCCTTCATTTCTGACGTTGTTTACAAGAATTTAAAACCCAAATCTAATTCTAAAAATTCTATCTTATCTGCATTTCTTCTTTATTTCTTTATACATCCTTGCTAAAAATCACAAGTTTTCAACTCCATTTGCTAAAATTGGTTCTCGCGGAAGGTCACGTTTTGGTAAATTTTCTGTGCTTTTATGCCGTTGCGGAGGAATTTCGTCGGAAGGTTAAAATATAATATAGATATCAGATATATTCACCTATTTTGTTTGGTTTTGCGAAACATAAAATAATCAGCTGTGCTCCTAAATAATATGGTGACTTGTATTCTCACCCAAATTCCTCCCCTCTTGTAAGTTGTCCCTAAAACTGTAACACATTCCTAAACTGTAACACGTTACTGTAACACATTCTTGTCCCTTCAGGCCAGATGTTAACAATGTTACAACCCATGCAGCAGCACGGTCCAGGAACACCGCCCTTAGTTCAGTCGGCCAACACCCACCAACAACCTATCGGGTAAGACTCCTAACTACAGTTTTACTCCGATAAAGTAAAGTTTAAAGTTAAGAATATGTAATTAGACACTTTTGGGTAGTTTGATATCAGGGCCCGGGTCCTGTTTTCAAAGTTCAAACTACCCAAAAGTGTCTAGTCACATGTTTTAAATTTAAACTCCTGGTTTATCATTACTAGTTCAAATTTGAATTCCTTTAAAATTCCTGTTAATTCGGGATATTAATTTTAATGTGTAAACAGAATGAGTAATCTTTTCAGGGTTTTTATTTTCAAATAAATTACTCCTCATCAGTAATAGCCATTAATTAATTGATCAATTAATTAATTAATTAATTAATTAATTAATTAATTAACTAATTAATGAGAACATTTGCTAAATAAATCCCCCCGTTGTTCAGAGTGCCAGTAGCAACCAACCAACAACCTCAACAAGCCATATTAACGTCAGTCCAACAGCTACACTCTCAACAAACTACCTACACGTCATCCATTAATACCGGTATTTTCATCTCAAATCTTATATTTCGATATAATGGTTTCCTTTTCTAAGCTGCTAAATACAATTTTGAAAACAACATATGTTTTCGTGTATCATGATCATCTTTTTAATCGTGAAAAGCGGTGCAATTTGGTTTATAAGCTCTCTGAATTACCCCAACTCTTTTAAATTTTTCTTGCTATTATTATCTGAATAACTTTATATTTTTGGTCAAATTACATTTTATTTATGCATAATTATTGTTGGTCCCTATCGTGTTTCGTTTTTACTTTATTTTGGTTCTGATCATCGGCAAAATGATCAGCTGAGACGAATAATTTCTGGCTAATCATACTTTTCCATTAGCTAATCATTCTTCGTTAGATCTTTTTAGATTATATAATATTCTAACATCACCAACTGTCATACTTTCAGTGTTTTTAATTTGTTATTCATTTATTTTCCCGAATGGTGTATAACACTCGCTGTTACGTTTTAGGAGCGATATCAAGTGCTAGCATAGTTCCCACTGCTGTTATTACTCCACAACGAGTCAACGCTCCAATGGGACCGCAGGTACTACAACTATTACTCCTTCGCAACAAAACTGTTAAATGTGACGAATATATTATATATGTCCCCATACTGTACCAATTATTATTGGGTTATATTCTAAGCTGTCAAGTACACCTTTCTCGTTTATTGATCCACTCAGTTGTACGCTAAAAATAAATATTCAAGGGGATAAATATCGAATTTGTCATATATTATGTCGACCACAAAGCAAGAGCAATATGTTAACCACAAAGCAACAGTTTACAGAGCTTTCCCCAGAAAATGGTTCCTCCCTGATCTTACAACATATTGCACTCTAAGATAAAAACGTTTTCAAATTACAACCTGGTGTGTCTGAATCCATCACGTGACGTCACGTGACTCAGTCTTTGACATACCCCTTTTATGAACACATATGATGCAATGTGCGATTATGTAAAGTATTCCTCGAAACAGATGGTTGTTGCGCATTTTAGCGCAGTTTAGCGCACTTTGGGTACAGTAGTAGGGTGTCTGGTGACTGGTGTAATCCCTCTGTGGGGTTCAGTTACTTAGTGGCTAGATAGATTGTGTTTAGTTGAGATTTCAAATTGGTTTAAACCATTCATGTAGCACAGGACGTTTGGGGTTACTTTAAGTTATGTTATAGCTTTTTACTAGCGTCAGTTCGATCATATATTTAACTTTCTGGAACGATATCCTTGACTTAAAGATACGATCGCTAAAGATTAGTTTTACTTTCTTTGCAAACGTCGAACACTATGAAGTATTAATTACATCGTGTATTTGTTAACATGTTGTTCCATAAATCTAACAGATGAAAGCTAATAAACAGGTAACTGTTACAGGTAATAAACAGGTAACTGTTACAGGTAATAAACAGGTAACTGTTACAGGTAATACACAGGTAACTGTTACAGGTAATAAACAGGTGAATGTTACAGGTAATAAACAGGTAATAAATAGGTAACCGTTACAGGTAACTCTTACAGGTAATAAATAATTAATAAACAGGTAACTGTTACAGGTAATAGCGGTAAGTTCCTCAGTAATGGTACCCATGTTACAGGTATATATAGGTAAGTTCCTCAGTAATGGTACCCATGTTACAGGTAATAGCGGTAAGCTCCTCAGTAATGGTACCCATGTTACAGGTAATAGCGGTAAGTTCCTCAGTAATGGTACCCATGTTACAGGTAATAGCGGTAAGCTCCTCAGTAATGGTACCCATGTTACAGGTAATAGCGGTAAGCTCCTCAGTAATGGTACCCATGTTACAGGTAATAGCGGTAAGCTCCTCAGTAATGGTACCCATGTTACAGGTAATAGCGGTAAGCTCCTCAGTAATGGTACCCATGTTACAGGTTATAGCGGTAAGTTCCTCAGTAATGGTACCCATGTTACAGGTAATAGCGGTAAGTTCCTCAGTAATGGTACCCATGTTACAGGTAATAGCGGTAAGCTCCTCGGTAATGGTACCCATGTTACAGGTAATAGCGGTAAGTTCCTCAGTAATGGTACCCATGTTACAGGTAATAGCGGTAAGCTCCTCAGTAATGGTACCCATGTTACAGGTAATAGCGGTAAGCTCCTCAGTAATGGTACCCATGTTACAGGTAATAGCAGTAAGCTCCTCAGTAATGGTACCCATGACTGGAGGACCCTTTGCAGTGTACACCGCTGCCTCTTCTCAATCTCCACAAACTATCATGGTCTCCGCTACACCTCACTCCTCCGTCCCCCAGGTAAAAAAATATTTTCCAAATGTCATGAAGATTTTAATTGGAAGTTTAACACTCATATCAGTAGGTTGCATTTTATAAAGTAGGTTGCATTTTATGAGTAGGTTGCATTTTATAAAGGAAAAAAACAAAAAAAAAGAAAAAAAAAAACACTCATATCATTCGTTCTCTGATCGAAGAAAACATTGACTCTAGACGTTCCTTATTTTTATGAATCTCCATCTTCATCGATGACGACTAGAAATACAAAAATGCTTTTTATCTTAGATGACATTCACCATCTAGCATTTATCTTCTCCTAGAAACTGTATTGAAAATATTATAATTTCAGCTTGTAGCTGGAGTACGGCCGAGTATGATAACCCAACCTATAAGATCTATCCAGAGTAAACCTATGGTGGTTCCTATTCAGCCTCTTGTTCAGGTACAGTATCTAAATTTGACGATAAACATCCTTATTCCTTATCATTTGTAATGTACGCTAGCTGAACCTCTATCAACAAATGTCGAAACTACAAATGTGCCGTATCGTTCTTTGCTGATTATGATTTAACCTTTACGTTCCGTCGCCAGATTTGATAAGAAATATTTTAAATTTTTATTAATTTTCTCTTCTTTTCTCCCAGGTAAAAAGTCAGCCGATATCACTTCAGAATCAACCTATTCCAATACAGCCAGCAATCAGGCCCCAACAACAGCAGCAGCAGCAGCAGCCTCAACAACCTAAATCAGAGCAGAAGACAGCAGCCATCCTCTCCAGCATGAGTACCCGGGAGAGTGTGCAGAAGCTCAAGGCTTTCCTTACCAACCTCCTTAACATTTCCAACAAACAGGTAAATGTTGTTGCAGATTTATAAATTTATTTACAATCAATGAAAAACCTCTTTTTTTGAAGTGAGCCTGTCTTAAAGAACTATGGACCTTTGTTAAGCAAATAGCTAATGAATATTTAACCCTGTTAAATGAGTGAACTAGATATTCTATAATTAGTGCCAACTTTCCGATCAATCATCAAGTAAGTTTCATCTCCAGGACGCCTCTACTGGACAAACCGTTAAGGATCTGATAGGAAAAGTGATGACAGCGAATATAGACGAGGAAACGTTTCTGAATGAACTCCAAGTTGCCCTCAAGTCACCTCCTCAGCCTCACCTTTTAGTGTTTCTCAAACAGAGTGTTCCTGTCTTGAGAAACGAGATGCAGGTTAATTTTATGAAAGTGTATCTGATATTATTATAACCTCGGATTTCAGTCGATAGTTTTAGAAACTAATGGTTCCCTCGCTCGAGAAGTGAAGCCAAGTAAAGCCCCTCAACAAGTACAACACTTGAAATTAGCTTCAAATTGTAACAACTTTGTTGTCCCCCCTATGTTTAGCTAGGGTCGTTATTTTAGATTGCTACGTGGGTGAGTTGGAAGAAACGAGAAGTTAATAGTAGATATCCCGGACGCGGGATTTCGGATGAACTTCCTAATCCGGAGTGTTCAGACATTACGACAAAATTTAGAATTTCTTACCGTTTAATTTCATGTTAATTAATAAATGGTCCTAAAATAAATCTATAGTAACTGAAAATTCAATTTGATTGGGGTTTATCTGGCGTGGTTCTAAAATTCACTTTCAGTCCCGGCAGAGAAGTATGCAGAGTATGCAGGGAAAACAGCCGCCTCCCCAAACCGGAGGAGTGTCTTCCCACACTCCATTTCCGGGTCTTGCTCCGGTCCAGACCTCTAAACTTATACCACTCTCTGCTCCCCTGCCTGCCAACTCTATTGGACATCAGTGTGAGTTAACAGATACAGTAGTAGTATCTTTATAGTTTATATTACTAAGGAACACTTTCCAATTTCCGTTTGGTTAACACCGGTAATATAGTGGCCTGACGTGTAATGCGTATCATGTCTGGCTCCATAATATGAAGGACTTCTTTTAATTCTAAATGAAAAGCTCGAATATATAGATTATAGAGGCCATATAGATTATAGAGGCCATATTACCGTGGCATAATCTACCCATTTCCCTCAGTCGGTAGTGCAGTAGGAGGAGGATCACACTATCACCCCGCTCCAACATTCTCCGTTCCACAGCGAACTTTCGCAGACAAGTACAAAAAGAAGTATACTTTATCTAAGGATGATAATGAGATCAACGATGTAGCTTCAATGGCAGGTAAATAACGGGTTGGTAGGAATAGTTTGTGGTGTGTTTATTTATTGATTGATTTTAATGGCAGGTAAAGAAGTTTGAAGAAATGGAATAAAGACATAGAAGTTTATTGAAAAATATCCGTGAGCACAGAGCTCTGTACAGAGTTATGAAGCAGGAGAATTCAAAGTATTTCCATTATCGCAGAATTCCCTGTTTTTCGAATGGTGGCTGGACCTGAAGTCGGTGAAAAGGAACGGTGGATCAGATTGAAATAGCCAATGAGACCTCCGGATTAACAATATATTGACCAATGAGAGCTTATAAACCACTGACCACTACACGACTATAGATCTGGTCAGAAAATGTAGTTCATCGATCAATATTCAGTGATGAAAAAGATTTCAGCCGAATGTTTCAGTAGAGCTGACGAATTGGTTGTATGCTGTTCCGCAAAATATTCATTATTCAAAAAATCTTGTGACGTCTCCAGTACTCACCTATTTATTAGAACATATTTATAACAATTTTATGTCTTTCAATTTAATCAAAGAAATGATATTTGGTATTTCGGAAGTTCGGAGTAAAATGCATGAAGTTAATAAATCAGAAAATTGTCTCTTTTTTGATTTTCTAACTTTTTGAAGTGTATAAATAGTAAATACTTACACAATGATTTGATTTGATTTTTAATCTTATGATTTTATAATCTTATGTTTAGTTGTTAAATTGTGATTTTCAGAAAAGTTTATGAAAATTAGATTTTTAGCAATCTATGAAACTCTATCCTCTGTGATTTTTTTGTGAACTCAGATACACTACCTGCTCAGACTACAAACTGTTACTCTGAAAATGGAAAAATACCATATTCCAAACTGAAATTTTCCAGAATAATTTAAATCTCCGAACAATATTCAACCAACGTTACCAAAATATTGCTACCGTTTTCCTTCACGAATGTATTTATATAGTGTTCAGTAATAACGGCAAGATATCTTTACCACTTAGTTTCTGTAACTTTTCCTGTTTCCAGGAGTTAACCTGACTGAAGAAGCCGCTAAGATCAGTACACAAGATCAAGTGTCACAGGAGCAAAGGAGCACTGCTGACGTCACCATGGTTACCACTGAATCAATCGGCAACAAAATATCCCGCATTTGTGACAGGTTTGAGATTTTCTGGCGATTAAAAACTGGAGAGTTAAAATCATCTCAGCTATTGAAAAGTAACCCAGCTATTTTAAAAAAACTTACATAAACAACGATTTAGTTTATTAAGAAATTAAGAATTCTCGAAATAAAAACAACTTTTAGACACGGAGTAAGTTCCTGTTCCCCCGATGTTAAACAGATGCTGTCTCACGCGCTGGAGGCTAGAATGAAGGACCTGATGGAGAGACTGGTGTCCATTAACCACCACAGACTGGATCTCAGGAAACAGGACGACCAGGTTAAAACCTTGTCACAATTCTTAAATAAACATATTTTGAAATTGATCAGGCCCCTGATTAATTTTCAAATTGGTTTGATAACAAACTTACACCTTCACAGGTGATAACGATAAATGATGTAAAGTCGCAGTTAAAAGTGTTGCAACAGATCCAGCTAGAAGAGACGAAAAGAAGAACAGAAAGAGAGAGAGCCCAGCTGCTTAAAGAGGCCAAGTCGAGGAGCAAGCAAACCAACTCCGAGGCGAAGGCGAAAGCTAAACAGGTAAATTTTACATTTCAAGAAACTCCTTACTCCTTATTATGACAGGATAGATTGACGAAACATTTTAAAACAGTGTTTTTGCCGTATTTTATAAATTACAGCTCAGAAAGCAGTACTTTATTTCTCATTTGCTCTCCTCTAGGTGGCACTAGAAGAAGAACAACTGATCAGACAGCGTGAAGCTAACGAGACAGCCCTAGCAGCTATCGGGGCCAGGAAGCGCCCTAAATCAGAGTTAGCGGACAACATGAACACCTCCGCTCCTACTAACCCCAGATTCAGAAGTCACAGGATTAATATGAGGGATGTGGTGTTTCTTTGTGAGAATGATACTTTTCTGAAACAGAGCAAGTTGCTGTTTAAACTCCATGTAAAGTGAGGGCTGTATGGAATTAGGTGTGAATATGAGACGCTGAAATCTACGAAGTTTTGGAGAGATTAAAGGTACAAGAAAATGTTTCAGGGAGCTACGGAGCGTTATTGACTGTGATTTGGACCTACGGTTAAGATTGTGAAAATCACTCAATAGTTGTTGATTTCGAGTTTTATATATCAGAGATATATCAGCTTCATGTCTGTATTAAGGGAGCTGAAGACTTCTTTACCGCTTGCCATTTCTGCTCCAACCGGAGGAAACGGGCGTAAATTTGGGTAGTTAAAGTTTTCAAGCTTATTTATGATTAACAATAGATCTGGATCCTGGTGAACCATATTTTTTCTGACACGTGACATCGATAAACCCATAAGCTTCCAGCATTGACCAATGAAAAATCGAATCACTGTCATCATTAAAAATATTACTATTCACTTCCCGACCAGCATCCAGACCTGTCTTTATTGAAATCTTCTAAGATCGTTTTTTAAAGCGCTAATATATAAATTTACATTATTCGAATTCTGCCGCTTACTATTTTGCTATATATGTAATGATTCCATGCCCCATAACGTGACCCATAACGTGACCCATACGTCTAGAGTCTAGACTGGTAGGCTGCTGTCAACTCAGGAATCTGTTTATTATTACTCCTGGTATTGAAAGATAATGTTTATTAGTATCCTCACAACCCTTCATCGCACGGTTATACTCAGACAATCTTGCTATGTTGGTTAGTTGTTGAAGAGATAAGCGCAATCTCATATCATTTAAATAAAGGTAGACGCTGTGTAACTATGCGGTCAAGATAACAGGCTTACATCCCTCCATTATCCGTGTATTAAGAGATAAGAGCACCCCTCAGGTCTCGGCTTGTACCAATGAGGCGGTGCCGAGTGTGTCACGTGGGCGCTGTGTGTGTCACGTGGGCGCTGTGTGTGTCACGTGATGTGTGTCACGTGATGCGCCTCGACTGTCGGCCAATCAGAATGCAGCAGCAGTGACCAGGAGTGAGGGCAACCAATCAGAATGCAGCAGATAACAGAATAGTGTTCCGGCACACTTGTTGTTTCTGGTACACTTGTATCTCTGCCGAAGAAGCTGAATTAGTTGTCTTGTGGTATTTATTAAGGGTTTATTTAAGTATTTACTCTTTATTAAGGGTATATTTACTATTAAATTGTTTTGGTCCCTAACCAGTCGAGTGCATCCCTGTACAACAAGGAGTTTTGGGGTTTTGGGGTCATTGGTTTATTTTAAGGTTAATTAATTGTGTTCTTTTGAACGCTTCCTTATATTTAGTTATCACATGTAATACACTGTATAAATTTTACAATTTCCCACCACCACGTGGTTTTATTACGGGCAAATTTCGGATAATAGCAGGAAAATGGGGCAAGTTTGTATACGTAGCTTAATAGCTATTTACCTAGCTTACTAGTCTATTGCTCGCTCCACTCACGTATAGCTTCATGTACAGGAAGCTTGAAAAGAGCGCCGCGCACAGGGACTGGTGTGCCAGGTAAAATAGCTATCAGCCCAGTGATTCAGGGATTTCTTTACCTTAAACTGATTGGTTAAATACTGTCTATCGTCGAAACAAACTTAGACGGCCTCGCCAATATTCTATCACCGTCGTCTATTGCCTGTGTCTCTTATATTGTAGTTGACTATATTAAATAATCGCATAATTTCTATTAAACTAATGAAACCATTTAAATCTGACCCTTTCTCTTTTATAGCAATGCCCAGAGTTTCGTTCTTCTCCAAACCGGTGATACCGGGACAACTAAAATACAGGCTGGAGAGAATGCCTCTAGCTATGTACAAGGAGCGAGGTGCTCATAAGCAGAGCTCGGCGTACAGGCTTCTCAAGAGGTCTGAGGTTCTTGGGTATACCCGGGTTAGTTAGCTAATAGGTTGAATTATAAATAATTATAAACTAAAGTTATTCAGACTGATACATATTTGAGTCTCATTTCAAGATCTCATAAACCAACATTTCGATCAGTTAACATGGCATCGTTGTTTTTTATGAGAGTGATCTTATGCCAGGCGTGTTAAGATTTCATTTATCAAATCTCCGGTAACGATAGGGTAGGCTCGTAGATAACACGTACTGACATAGCTTCAAAGTGTAATTTGCATAATTAGAACTGCAAAAGTGATTGGTGCTGTAGAGATAGTAGCAAAATAACGGCACGATTAGGGTGCGCGTTAGGGTCTAGTTTGTAATATTTTTTGTTTAATGGTAATCGTCCGTGGCAGTCAGTTCCGAACGCGGACAGTGTCCGAGACCTCAGGCGTCAGGATGTACAGAGTACGATCACTGTTCTCGTGAATACCTCGTCACTTAATACAGACCAATGCCCTGCCCTCAGTAGTTCATGTGTCTACTGCTTGAATCTTCACACTATCTTACTTTACTAATGCTACAGTGAAACCTCTACATACCGGGCCTCTCGGGGAAACGAAGATATGTACTCAAATCACTACCAAATGTGATGCGAGCTATGAAAACACATTTCTTGCACAAACCGAGCTCATTAACTGAAAGTTTGGGGAATGGAAGAGGTCCGGTATATCGAGGTACCCGGTATATCGAGGTACGGGATATAGAATTAGAAGTTTGACTGCAGTGGGTACCCTCCCATCCTGCATTAGTGTACGGAGGGAACCAGGATCGAGGGGATAGAGTACTTCAGAAACATCACAACAATATTATGACTAATAACTTAATAAACAATATTCCTATCCAGAAATTACACAGTGCACTTGTAGCTGGTTGAAGAAATTTCCTTTCCCTCATCAGTCATCACTACTCACTAGTGATGAAAAGCAGATGGTTTCTGGTCAAAACCTTGATGATAAGACAATACAAGTGGTATCTTATTTCTGCTTTGATCTTAGAGAAATCTCTTCCCTTTTCCTCTTATATAGACAAAGAAAGATTAATCGACGAGGAGATCAAAAAACTGTGGGCCTATTTCATATCTGCGGCAAACACTTGTGACATCAGTATACTTCTTTTTTAATTATATAAAGGAGTGGGTGAAACGGCACGGTTAATCAGGGTGCCGTTAATCAGGGTTTTATCATATTATTATCAATCATTAAAAAGAAGTTTTTTCATACCTCATCTTATTATGTATTCTTCATCTTATTGTTAAAATGTTCATACTTCATCTTATTATGCATACTTCATCTTATTGTTAAAATGTTCATACTTCATCTTCTTTTTATATCGTACAGGGATATACGGACAGTGCTAAACAAAGCTGGCGCATGGCGCTGTTCCGCTACAAATACGCAATGAAGGGGGAGAAGATTAAGAGGCATGTCAGAAGAGCTAACTTGACTCAGGTACTTAAACACAAAGAAATATTTTATATCCTTTTTAAAGACAAGGAAATGTTTTATATCCTTTTTTATATCTTTTTTTTATATCTCATTTAATAAATTTTTTAAGCTTAATGCATTTTGATACTAGGAATCGATTCTTGACAACGAGTAACAAAATATTTAGGAAAATATTAAGGAAATTAATTTAATCATCAACATTCAACAATATAACAAAATAAATACAAAACAAAGAAAAGAGCTACTGCGACAGTATCTTATGCCAACCTTCAGCCGTCATTGGTGATCTCTCTTCTTATCTTATCTTATGAGGATTCGTTGCGACGCAACAAGGCCATCGAATGAGTCGACCACCTTTGTTATTTTACTTCGGCATTACCTGCATTACAATGTAAACCAGCACTTTCAAGGAAGAGCTTTACAAGAAGCCGAAGGATCGTTCCTAAGGCCAGCAACGGTTAAGGCACTATGCCACACTTTCTTCGCCCGAGGCTTCGCTGTGTTGATCAAGCACAGCTCCTCATTTAACCCTCACACCCGATTTCTCGAGCATTCGGCTGAGTGAACCGTGGGGCTACATAGACCACTCGGGATCCTTAGCAGAGCGTCAACGACGCTCACCCCACGACTAGGCAGGCAGTGGGATTCGAACTCGCAATCTTACGATTACAAATCCGATGATCAACCAACTACGCTACCTGGCCGTTAGATATAGTAAATTTCCAGATAATGCGAGGCCAGTAATAATAATTTATCTTTCATCGGCAGTGGTCGACATTAAATAGTACAGTAACCCCAGCTCATAAATACTAATTATTCTAAGTCTAACTGCAAGCGTCAACAATTCTCAGCAATACAGCTTTTATAATAGAAATACGGATAATTCTCACGGCCCTAGTTATCAAGCTTTAGGTTTTCACTCAGGACGAAGGCTGATAAAGCCAGCGCACAAAATCTGTTTATCCAGTCACTGTAGATGGACGTAAGATTCGGATTTTAAACAAGAATTTTCTGGATATCGACTTTTATTAAAACCTTGCATCAATAAAATCCTTCAGAGTTCAATCTTTATTCTTCGATTTCTGTCTATACTAGTCCAGGTGCCATCCATATCGGCGTGGTGCAAGTTTTCTGCGTCTTTCTCAGAAACTTTAGTTTCACTATGAACATATCTGTCTTTTATACAGTGCTTACTTTCAGAATTGAGGGCATTGCCCTAATCAGTCTAATAATCATCTGGTAATACTCCTCCTGACTGGCAATCTCTTTCTCTTCTCTATCGCCTCCGATTTTGCAGTCTTTTCCTCTGCCATTGCTGCCAGTCTACTCGGGTCAAGCGGGTCCAGCAGTCCAAACTTTTGTCTGTAGTTAACTATGCTGGTGCAGTTGGGCATACTGTTCCTCCTTTCGGTGATGTGCCTAAAAGCAAACCGGTACTTGGCGCCGTCCAGTAGTGCACAGTCCTCACTGGCTTTAAAGGTGACTTCCCCCAGTTCCGGAATGTTCTGGAACTTCTCCCGGAATTCCCTCACCCGTAGTAGCTGCTGTGGTTTGGGGGACACTTCGAATCTCTGCCTCTTGAGGAGGGTCAGGGCCCATTCCACACTCACGTTGTAGCGGAACATCAGATAACAGAGCACCGTACTGGCACTTCTACCCCGCCCTGCTTTGCAGTGTACGTACGTTCGGTACCTGGGATTGGTGGAATTTAGGAGAAAACCACGGATAGGGCACACGACTTGTTATTTTAATATCGTAATGTGGTGCCCGGGCAGTTATCTTATTGTAATGTTAGGATTATCGCTATATTTAACGTTAAGGCACTAAGTCATGAGAGTCAAGAGATCGTGGTGTCGGGTGGTGTATCGATCATCAGCAGATTTTCGTCTCTGACCCTTTGTCCAACTAAACAGTTATTATTCGTCAGAACTGAGATGAGTTTAATTACCCGCTCTTTTCAGTTTCTGATATGCTCTTCATTATTTCAACCAAGTCCTTGATTTCTGGTGCACCGAATACGTCTGGTATCGAAAATCTGAAATATACGATTTTTGTCACAAGGTTGTCATTCGATGTATCCAAACGTAGAGTTAGATGAATTACGGAATGTTGCCTGTAGACTACCAATTTCGATGATAAGGATATAAAATCGTGTATGTGACTCAACTTCAACTTATGTTATTCGTAACTTAATTTATGACGACTGTTGTAAATTTTAGATCGTCAAGAAAAATACGGAGTCACGGATATGTTAGATTGCCACAATTGTTGCACGAAAAAATTGTAGCCGCTAGGAAGGGATCGCATCATCAACCTAAACTTGCCAGTGCAAAAATGAATTATGACCCGATTTTCAAGCATGAACTTACTGATAATTTTATAAACCCCGTTTGTTTATTCAGTGGCCTCACAATTAAGGTGGAGGCTCCCGAATAATCATTATTTCGACAAATCACAAAAACTAGTAATCTACAGAGGAATTTTGAAGAATTTTGTTTACTTTTCTGGTGTTACAAACTAAGTTGTATTCTAAAATTAAGACTGAAATAAAAACTGTTTCTAGTCGGCTGCCAATTTCAGTTGATTAACAATAACGATTTTGTAGATACACTTTGAGAACTTAAATGGGCTTTGAAACCCTAGGTTTTGAGTCAGACCTGTCTACAATCTCCCAACATCTATAAAGACTAGCAGGAACCCGTCTAACCCTAAAGTGGTGTCAAGACTCGAGAGACTAAAATAATTATTACCTATTTAATTCGCGTTTTTGACACCACTTGAGAGTCCAAATTTTGGGCACTAAAATTATTATTCCTTGGCCAATTTTTTATTTTTTCATGCTGATTTGAAGGCCATTAAAGCATTTGACCCAGTCAAAAAAGTTTCAGTTGTATATGTTTTACGGTTTTTGCGGAAAGTCGCGTTAAAGTTGATGCCGTGGTGTCAGTAAAATGGCACGGATATATACACATATATATCGTCTCGCTTTATATATAGTAAGATGGCATACTAAAAATTTTTGGAATTTGTTTTAAATCAAAGATGCGGAAATATTTTGTTTTAACTCAATTATGTGGCGACGACATGATGAACGGCGGCTCGTAGTTTGTCTGAACTCTTAAGGGCTGCTTGCAAATTGTTAAGTCATTTCTATATTTCCGAGCAACTACTAAGTGCATTTCAATTGGTTGGTAGGTATTTTTTAGGTAAGTATGTGCTTTTCCGTTGCACCTGAAATATGATTTATTCCATAACTTGCATTTTTACCGACGATCTTAAAATCCCTAAAATGTAAGAACATACCGTTTATTAACGAAGCCCATGTCCTTGAATTCCTGCTCTGTATAGATGGGTTCCAGTTCGAATGGTTCGCAAAGGGTGATGATGAGTTTAACTTTGGCTCGCTTCAGACTGGGAACATTTTCAGGGATGGGGAGAGCTCCAAGTATCACAGTCTTATCAACCTCACTGTACCTGCAAACATGATACAACCTTTAATAAAACCGAATGAATTTTTAGTAACTTGGAATATTGCTATTAGTTGGATTTAAGTCTTTTTATAGAAGACAAAAGGGAGGAGAACAAAACCTCCCGATTAATTATACCACATATTCAAGGAGTTAATAAAGAACTCAACCCACCATGAGTATCCGTTCATGAACTTGATTCTGAAGCTGACGAGGGACCATGCTATGTAGCGGTGTACCAGTCTTCTTACCACTAAGCTTCTCATCGACAACCTGTATCAGTGTTCTTGTTAAATAAGTTATTGTGTGCTTCTAAGCTACTTAGTTTGAGTTAACTCAATAGTAGTTTATGTTGATTCAATATGTACATATTACCAGCATAACTTTCAATAAACTCAAGTTACCTGAGTACAATATACATTATACACCATAATATCAGCAATGGTCATTGTCCAGATATAAGGTTGGACACCCCAAAAATAACGACACTAGTTTAAATTCGCTTTTTGCACCACTATAAGTCAAATTGGCTAAAATTAACCTGCAATTTATTTTTCATTTGAAGCATAAAGCATTGACCATCGTTTCAGTTTATATTTTTCGGTTTTGGAAGTCCGTTGATCCTTTCAGTAAATCACAATTACACAACTCTCGCTTATATTAAATCATACATTTTTGAAGTTTAAATAAGCGAAATTTTGTTTTCCATTGGGAGATGATAACGCGGTGTGTTTTGAACTCTTAACTGCTTCAAATTGTAAGATCATATTTGAGCAACTACTAGTATTTCAATTGTTTAGATTTTAGTATATTCTTTTCTCACCTGAATATATTTTTCTAATTATTTTTACGACGATCTAAATCCCAAATGTAAGCCTTTATTACGAACCATTCTTGATTTTTAGTTTTTATGTTCAATGATGAAGTTTAATCGTTCAGACTCATTTTAGGAAATAATTACACAAATCAGACCAATGTAATTATAAACCAATACAATAATTGCACTAAAAACGGTAGAAAATGTAAAACCAAGGTTACCCGAGTATGTGATGAATGTTGGATAGAGTAAGGAGCAGTAACACTATTCCAAACAAGACCCGCGTTGAGAACTGCAGGGTGAAGTGTAACAGTCCTAAAACAGTCACCAGCACAAGACTTCTTATTTCACTTGGTAGCCCTGACATGTTCTGAGAGGGGGCGAGTTAGTTACAGAAAATAAGGAAATAAGGAAATATTTAGAAGGAATGTCGAATTTTAAACAGATAAATCTTAAACAAACGAATTTTAAACAAATAAAAGGCAAATACTTCATACTAATAATTGTATCTGATAAAGTGTTGTAGCGTCTGCACTTATATGCAAAGGTTTACAATTAGTTTTCAAAGGGATTGATTTTATCACAAATAAGTCACCACAGGGAGTGGTAAAATAAATAACAAGTCATATCTGCAGAAAACAGTTATATATAGCTTTCGAATTTATTCGAAGGCTGTTATTAAATTATAAATTATTACTATTCGTTGTTAAGTTTACCGGAAACAAAAAGATCAAGAACGACGTTCGACAAATTTTACTGATTAGCAATGCACAAACAACAAATTTGAAAACAATCAGCCGCTGCTGATAAATATACTTATAGCATAATATCTGCAACATAAAGTAAGTAATTAGAATCTATAAGATGAAAACGTTCCGCAAGCTCAAGCCGACTCAAAAGTTAATGAAAAATATGACTTAGGCTTATGCCATATCTGACTTTATAGGCTTATGCCATATCTCACGGTTATAAATATAAAGGAGTGGCTGATGAAGGAATTCATAGGTATGTGTGCGTACTGCGTGGATTCCACAATATGGAATTTGCAGTTAATCGTAGACCTTAAACACGGAACGGTTTTAAAAAGATTATTGGATATCTGTACCTCAGTACCTGGTGTCTTAATTATTTCTATATTTCCGGGCAACTACTGAGTGCATTTCATTTGGTTGGTAGGTACTTTTTAGGTAAGTAGGCGCTTTTCCGTGATTTTTTTATGATTTATTTCATAACTCGCATTTTACCGACGAAGGCCCTGATTTAACAAGATCTAATTTTTATGAAATCTAATTAGGATCCTGGGGTAAGAATAATGCTTGGTGCCTGTCCCTTTTTTGTGACGTAGTTTTACTATTAGGTAAGCAATACTTTTCTTGGTGCCCATTTGATCATCCTTAAAGGCTTATGGGCCATATTCATCAAAAATTGGATTATTTGAGAGTGAGAATCAATTTTAAGAATACCCATCGCCATGACCTTGTATTTGTTTTGAAAATGAACAGTTGGGATTATCGTGGAAAGTAAAGATAAGTGTGATCTCGTTTATTGCAAATGTTTCATTTGCTAATGACCTACCTTCTACTTAAACGTTGTTAAAGGGAGTGGTTAAATCGTAAAGAAATTCGTATAATCATGATATCAACCATTATGATGCCCACAAAATACATGTCATATCTATTTTTATCGCAAAATCGTTATTGCAGAATTTGACAAATTTCAGTTTTGTAAAGTCTAATAGCCTCTAGTCGTCGGGAAATTGTCAGACAATAGGTTTAAAATCAGCACAGAATTATCGCTGAGCGTCTTCGAGAAAAGCGATGAAATACAGCTCGCCGGCATCACCTAGTCGCTCCGAACGATCTATTATCAAAAATTCTCCGTATGTGTGGGCCTTAGACAAATCTAAATTTCTGTATATCGACAGTCGACACGGATTAACACGCAAAAAAGTTCGGCACAGTTAAATACCGCAAGACCAGTTTCGCTACCCCGAAATTTTGGACGATGCAGTGATTTTGACCATTGAAAACTAAGAGCTAGTTGAACCAGCTCTAATTCTTGCACCTTTATCTGCCTGTTACGGTATCCGTCCAGCGGAGCTAGTAATATTAATATTCACTATCAGATGACTTATTTGTTGGATATCTGACGGCTCGGGCCCGACACTTTTATCTCTCGACAGAAGGGGGAAACACAGATCTATATCTGCTACCTGCGGTCAAGTCTCTTGTAAATTGTAGCTAGTCCCTATACGAATAAATATAATAACATGATAAATATAAATAAAGTGGTCACTCAAACTTCTAATTTGTATCCGTTGGTGACGTTAGAGAGAACTAAAATCTAGAACTACTAGAAAATTAATTGCAGCACTAGTCAGAGTAGTAACTTTCAAAAACCTAGCGCAAATCGAATTAATATTATAATATAACGGTGAAATCTCTTGGCCGTGAGCACTGAGCAGGTACAAGTTAGTATTACTCTCACAGACCTTAATCATATTGCTCTGGCTCGGCATATTCCCCCTTGTGGCCGCGTTAATAATTTAATATATTCCTTTGAGATATGATCCGAGAACCAAACGACATGAATTTTAAGTTAAATCTGCTTTGAGTTGTAGACCGTGAATGGTAATACAATCGTTTTTTTATGTTGTTAGGATAAGACTGTTAACATTCAGTTGTAAGGTCAGACATGAAACAAGTATTGAAGTTGGTTTGTAGGAATGGTATTATACTCGCATGGCTAAGGTCTTGCGAGCATATGGCACTTTTATGTAAATTATATTGGTTTCTGTTTGCAATCAGATCATTATCAGTTCGTGAAGATCACCAATAAAATACTGAAATAGATGTATGTGATGAGATCGAAATTTGATATTCTGTATAGACTGTTCCATTCACCTTCCTAGATTTTGAGCCGAGATAACCGAATTATTAAAATTATATTTTTTCCCAGATGAATCAGACGAGGACAGAGGCTGCAGCTGCAGAACATGGCCTATCTTTGCTGAACCTCAAACTAGGCCTTGCAAAGGTACGTTGTGCAAGTAAGCGAGTTGATCCTATATAAAAAAAACTTGAATCAAACAAAATGTGTGCGATTTTCTATTTACCGACAGATGGGAAAGGCGCAGTCATTCCTTGTCAATTGTCCACTAATTGGCCAGCCCAGCATCTGAAGGAATATCAACTCATAAAAACAAAAGAGTAAAACGATATTCCGCGAGGAGGGCACAGATTGATTTACATACAAATGGAAAAAATGTAACTCGCAAATCGCAATAACAAAGATTTAATTACATCTACTTTGACATTCTGATCACTGTTATTAGCAATTCGAACTATTCATTTCAGGTTTAAACTATTCAATTTCTGTTGTTTAAAAGTTCGTAATAAAATAAACTTTTGTCCCGACTAGAATATTTCGCGTCCTCTTTCAACTTTTTAATAGAATTACAGACCATTGGTACCTACGTAATGGTTGGTAGTTAGGTTAGGGTTGGGGTTTTAAAGAAACATGGCTTTGTTGTGGTAGTATTTTATCCATTTTAATGGAACTAATTGCATTGGCTGAGACAGGGCTGATTGAAAGTGGAATTTGTGGCGCTTAACTTTAACTTTAAAGTTCCTCATGTTGAAATTTCCTCCGAAAAGCAACGTGAGGAGGTGAAACCGTGCTTGCTACTGCCATGAAGCCTCCCGGAATACTAAGCTGTCAGAACTGTGCGACATTGTAATCAATTTTGTTCTACTGTCGAGTAGAGAGTGACCTCTCATCTCAGATTATCAGCCATGAAAAGGTTGGGGGGGGGGGGGGGGGGGGGTCCAACCCGATGTCCGATATGAGGGTTGATGAGGCCAAAATCGGAATCGGAAAAATCGGAAAAATCGGAAAATTGAGAAATTTTAGAGAATCGATCTCTAAAACCTCTCAGAAGTGAGGAAGTGATAAAAAACCCTACATATGCTATATTGTTATGAGAAAACGAACTAATTGGACATTCCAATAGTATGTTTTATGTGTTTTTCCACTGCAGGGGCTAGTATGCTCACTACTAGTTGGAGTTGTCATGTACTCCCAGACCCGAGTGCTTTGGCCTCTTGACGTGAGATCGATTGTTTCTGCTCATTAATTTTATCCCTGTTACTTGTTATTATGTATTAGTACAACACTAGGGTTATATTTTGTGGTCCGGTCTTTAAACATACCATAATATCACTAGTACACTGCACCTTAAATGTATAGTCAAGTACATTTGTATCGTAACACATGCTTGGCTGGGGGATCATGTTTTGTGTCCGTTCGGTACCCTGTATTTTCAAAACGGACAAAAAGTAGGGCGGACAAAAACAGACAAAACATTTAGATGTCCTCCTCCTCCTCCTCCTAAGTCTTCCTCCTCCTGAGTCCTTCTCCTCCTCAGTCCTCTTCAGTCCTCTTCCTGACTCCTCGTCCTCGTCCTTGTCCTTCTCCTCAGTCCTCCTCACCCTCCTCCTCAATCCCCTTCTCCTCCTCAGTCCTACTCCCAGTCCTCCTCCTTCTCCTTCTCCTTCTCCTTCTCCTTCTCCTCCTCCTCATCCTCATTTCTCCTCCTGATCCTCCTTCTCCTCCCCATCAGTTCTCCTTAGTCCTCCTCATAGTCGTCCTCCTCCTCCTGAGTCCTTCTCATCCTCCTCCACCTCCTGAGTCCACCTCCTGAGTCCTCCTCCTCAGTCCTCATCCTCCTCCTCAGTCATCATCCTCTTCCTCCTGAGTCCTCCCCCAGTCCTCCTCCTCCTTCTCCTCCTCATCCTCCTCCTCCTTCTCCTCCTCATCAGTCCTCATCCTCTGTCCTCCTCATAATCGTCCTCGTCCTCATCCTCGTCCTTAGTCCTCCTCCTCCTCAGTCCTCCCCCAGTCCTAATCCTCCTCCTTCTCCTCCTCCTCCTACTCCTCCTCCTCCTTCTCCTCTTTCTTCTCCTCCTAATCATTCCTCCTCCTCAGTCGTCCTCCGCCTCCTCCTCGTCCTTAGTCCTCGTCCTCTTCAGTATTCCTCCTCAGTCCTCCTCAGTCCTCGTCCTCCTCATCCTCCTCCTCCTCCTCAGTCCTCCTCCTCATCCTCCTCCTCCTTCTCCTCTTCCTTCTCCTCCTAATCAGTCCTCCTCCTCAGTCGTCCTCCTCCTCTTCATTAGCCCTTGTCCTCATCCTCCTAGTCCTCGTCTTTAGTCCTCGTCCTCATCCTCCTCAGTCTTCCTCCTCAGTCCTCATCAGTCTCATCGTCCTCATCCTCCTCCCCAAGTCCTCCTCTTCCTCAGTCCTCCCCCAGTCCTCCTTCTCATCCTCCTCATCCTCTTCAGTCGTCATCTTGTTCCTCCTCAGTCCTCCTCTTCCTCCTACTCGTCAGTCCTCCTCCTCCTCCTTCTCCTCAGTCATCCTCCTCCTCCGCAGTCCTTCTCCTCCTCGTCAGTCCTCCTCCTCGCCAGTCCTCCTTCTCCTTCTTCTCCTACTCCTAAGTCCTCCTCCTCCTCCTCAGTCCTCGTCCTTCTCCTTTTTAACAGTCCTCCTCCTCAGTCTTCCTCCTCGTCCTCGCTCTCGTCCTCCTCCTTCTCGTCTTCCTCCACACCAATCCTGCTCCTCTTCCTCAGTCCTCCCTCTCCTCTTCAGTCCTCCTCCTCCTCGGTCCTCCTCTTTCTCCTCAGTCTTCCTCCTTTTCCTCCTCCTCCTCATTTCTCTTCCTCATCCTCCTCCTCCTTCTTCTCTTCCTTCTCCTCCTAATCAGTCCTCCTCCTAATCAGTCCTCCTCCTCAGTCGTCCTCGTCCTTAGTCCTCGTCCTCATCGTCCTTAGTCCTCGTCCTCATCCTCCTAGTCCTCGTCCTCATCCTCCTAGTGCTCGTCCTGGTCCTCCTCAGTCTTCCTCCTCTGTCCTCCTCAGTCCTCCTTCTCCTCAGTCCTCCTCCTCCTCATCAGTTTACACAATTTATTGTTACTAAAATGTTTTTAAACGCATTTGAGTCTGTAACATATTGACATGTTACTGTTACTGACTCAAAATGTGCCCGAGAATTTTTTTGTTTAACAGAGTTTTACTCTCCAGTACTATGGAAAAGTTGTTACATGATAAATAAAGATTTTGATAAATAAAGTGATTTTCATCCCTTTTAATGTTATTGAAAATTGTGTAGACTATTCTTTGTATCTAACTGAGGATTGGAAGTTTGAGAAAGGACCATAGTCATTAACCGTGCTACCCATTTCTGCAGATAGCCTGTTACAAATTGTGGAGACAATTTAAATCAAAAGTTACTAAAGCGTTCGCTATTTGTTACGATTGTTATTACCAACCGTATCTCTTTCAATTGTGGACCGGGGTGGATGTTTCTGTCAAACAAGAGTTGGTACGACATTGTGTTGTTTTTCGGACGAAACGATTCTTGTTTGGAACAAGATACCATTTTGGAGTTCTGGGACCACCACCAATCGATTTCTTGTCATATTTAAGTACAGAAATAGCTACCTATATCGCCTAGAAACCTCAGAGGGAAGATTTAAATTTTCCCGATTTTTCCGATATGAGGGTTGATGAGGCCAAAATCGGGATCGGAATGATCGGAATTGATCGGGTTGGACCCCCCCCCAAAGGTTTTCATAAAAACGGGAACGCTAACAGAGCTCGAATAAAAGCAAGAACTAATTTAATAGGTACTTATAACAGTAAATATAGATGTGAGATAGACTAGTTCCGACCAACACAACCGCGACCTAGGTATATTTCATATAAAAGCAGACGTTACACCGATAAGAAGACGAGATGTTGTTCTCGAAACTGTTTAGACTCTAGACAGACACCGTTTTACTATCTTTTAAAAGGCTTTATCGGTTCTTCTTTGTCAAACTTGTCTATATTTTGGCCACTTCAAAAAATAAGTTGAGGAATGTAATTCAAAATTATAGTCGAATATGCATTATGTTCCTTCCTTTTAAAATCTCAAAAGGATTAGTTCATCGAATTTTAAACTTTTAAAGTACTTTAAGATTTAAAATTTGTATCGGACTTTAGATATAACTCGGCAAAAGGATCTATAGGCAACGAAAACTGTAAAAAGACCTAGAAAAAGAGTTATATTCGATTTTACCGTACAATTGCTTATTATATTATATTATAGAATTGTAAAATGAAATAAGCATCACTAATAATGTACTCGGTAACTCATTCTACGCACAACATGTACCGTTTTATCAGTAGCACGCACAATTAACTGATAAAATAAAACAACTAGAGTAATAAATGTACAACTGCAGTGTGACTATCAATCAATCTGACGTGTTAGATAAATAATGCATAAATATGTGAATACATTATGTTTTGTGTGGGGTCCCAGTCAGGAAAATTGTATATTTCGTAAAGAGCGGGAAAAATAGACTTGATTGGAAATCGCCCTCGAATTTATAAGAAACCAGAAAATTACCTAAAATTAGCCATATAGCGTTTGTTTATTTTGAAATAATTTAATTATAATTATTTAAAAATTGATAGATTACTGGGGACGAATTGAGAGCCTCATTTCGTGGCCAGTAATTCATCATGATCGAAACACTAAAGAGAGCAAAAAACGAAACAAATTATTATAATTATTAGTGCAGTTATTGATGTCCGAACATGATATACAGTCCAACCTCTTCCATTATTAAATAGGAATAATCGAACTTAATTTAATTTATTGCAATCTAGGTAAACTATAGGTAAAAATATAATATTAATCATAAGCTAAAATGTACTAATCTTTGTATTCTAAATGGGGAAAAAGAAGAAACATTGTCAGTCAGTCAACTTACACCATAATTTACTGCAAACTATTTACAACATAATCTATTGCAACTGACATTATAAAAAGATCTGGGAATCCAGAAAAAGACTTTAGGGTTGAATCATCAATGACAATTACTTTTACTGTGACAATGACAAATGTGTTGTCACTTATCACCCATCCCTCCTCGTGAATAGCACTTATGTATTGTAATAAGTAAGATTGACGAATGTGCACTATACTTTTCACTGTCCCATGTTAAATTAACATAATATGTTACCAGATTTATCAGTTATACTAACTGTGTTACCACGTCGAATTCAAAAACAAAAGTCTCGCATTGTTAAAGTGAAGTTAGGCTCGAATTGGGGGAAGTGCGGATATAATATGAAGCATCAAATTGTCCAAAATATTACATACGAAGCCCACTGTGTAGTATGTTTACAATCAATCTGATTTCACTAAAGCTTCCCTAAGTGAACTATCTGTGTGGTGGTGGGTTGAGCCGATTATTGTGATTTGTTTGCTGACGTAGAATCTACTTCGTGCAAGCTTTTAAACAAGAGATAAGATCATTAATTTCACACTCAAACAATATCTTTCGTTTGTTTCACGAAATACTAGCAAACCCGTCGGGTGAATACCAGTGATAAGATATTGCAAACTCAAACCATTTATATGGCCGCTCATACCAGACAATAATCTACTATTTAAACCGTTGAAATCTGAAAAATGCACAATTTAGATTCTAAGTTTTGCTTGTAAGCGACAATCTATCTCTATTCGCATAAATGATATATTTATATCTTTCAACTTACGAATCGCTACAAAGTGATACAGCGGATCTGTCCGACTAAAACAATTTAATTTAGAAGAACACTTTGTTGGAAAAGAAACACACATATCGATATCTTTCCACTTTTAACAATATCTTTCAACTTATAACAATATCTTTTAACTAATAACGGTTAATGACATTAAACAACTTAATTACTTAAAAGTGAGTTATCGTAACACTTTATATCCATGTATTTCTTGTCAGTCAAGTCAGATAATAAGTGGTAATAAACAGTTTGACTCCTTTACTGTTATAAGTTTAAAATATTGTTATGTTAAAAATATTGTTTTATATTATGCGAATAAAACCCTTAAAAATGACACCCTCATTAATGATTAGATGATATCACAGAAAACGATGAAAACAAGGTGCCTTAAGCATCTTTAGAAATATTAATTCAACGATCAAATAAAAAAATTTTGAAGGGTTCAAAAGCAAAGATTATAAATTATCATTCTGATAATTTTATAATATTCCAACGATACGACTGGTGACCCACAACTTAGACCACAATAGAAAATTGTAGCTCGCAGATATGGTGAGAAGAATTTAGAACGAGTATATTTTGGGTGTTCTGGGGGTAACAGGAGAAAGTCTGCGGAGTAACGGGAGAAAGTCTGTGGTAATGAAGGCTCGCCACCTGCCAAAACCACAAATAGCCCTCAACATATTTAGTAAATTACTCTTACCGTTTCAACTTTATCCGCCAGAAATAGTTGTGGATAGGGAAAGTGTCCCGTTACAGGAAGAACGTGAGGAATTATCATTTACACAAAAATGAAGTACGTAGTTAAAACAATAAACATCTTAAAGATCTGATAAGTCTACAGCGAAGATCGGTAAAACATATTAGATGGCAATAGCATAAATAGATGGCAATAACTTAAATACTAAAACACAGCTTTAATTAATATTAGCACATGTGACGATCTGCTTT